>NC_136068.1:639626446-639961264 GCF_964261635.1 Lissotriton helveticus | reverse complement strand
GTTCCATACTATAAATATGTCGTCAATGAATCTCCACATGCGCACCACATGTTGGTCAAAGATAGTTTTGTGTTCCCCGTTTTAGGACATGCTCCTCCCACCAGCCCACGTGTAAACACGCGTAGCTGGGGGAGAAGCATGCCCCCATTGCTACACCCTGTTTCTGTCTAAAGATTTTACCATCATACTGTAGTGTAGCTCCTATTTTCCCAATAGGCTCTGCGCATTGGAATAGTACCTACAGCAGTAAAGGCCTAGACCAGACGTTAACTAGGTCTACTACTGTCGATACTAGACTTAATTTTTGGGTTTGCCAGCTAAGCTCAGAGTTCGCTAGAAACTTTCTCGAATGTTCAAGGAAGGATTAACTCCCCTGATTAGACAAGAAGGGATTTAGTTTCTGACAACCATAGAACATGACAACTTTGCTCTCCCCTAATCAAGAGTCAATCTCGAGAGTCGTGTGAGCACAAGGCAATTATTTTACTCAGTCAGTACGTGCATTCTTAGTCTCATCAGAATGTAGAGAAAAGGAAGAGACGGGCGTGTTCAATAAAAGATGTTATTTATTGATCAGTCTCTTTTCTCGTACAAGAGAAATGGATCGATATTATTGCAATACTTATAGTTAAGTAAAGTGCATACATTAGAAGCAATAGTATAAAATAATACTGTAAAAACATTGATATGGTTTCTGAGCCATATGATGTTTAAAATGATTAAAATATATTTACATACACATATACATTTGACTAAACGTACTCAACTGGTGTTTCTAAATACGCCTACCCCGTGTACCTGACCTAAGTCTAATGCGTGGGCGGGAATAGAAAGTTACAGTTTAGTTTAAGTTTGTTTTTGCCAAGTGAATAACTAAAGAATTCTCTAGGAGGGGTTATTCAGTTCTGTACCTGGAATTTAGGATGAATGAGGAATGGTATCTCTTTCTCTGCTCTCGATATTCCAGGCTGCCTGCGAGGGCTGCCCAGAAGCGCCGGTGCTGGGTCTCTCGGCTTGAGATAGCAGCGCGTCTCTCAGCGCGTCAGGAAGGCGGGGCTGCTGCCTGCGGGGTCTGCTTCTGCTCTCGGCTTCGGCAAGTATGGCTGCTCCGTCTTGTCACCACGCGTGTGTTTGCATAGGGCAAGGTCGGCAATATTTATACCTTAAAGGTGCCGAGATTGACGTAAGGATGGACATAGGTACGTCAATAAAGATGTCATACGACTTGCTCGTTAGCACATTCTTTACTAAAGTTCTCTGTGAAATCAAAACAATGGCCGCACGGATTATCCAGGTTGTCATAGGTTTGATTTGTTATGAGAACGTCGTATGCCTTATCAGGGGCTGGAGGAATGTCGCTTGTCTAATTAGATCTCAAGCGTTATGACCTAATCAGATAACACGTTCCTGTGCCGTAGTGTGACTGCGTCAGATAACGGTATCTGCATCATGGGGGATTTCTTGCCTCATGGGCTGACTGTTAGTTAACTAGCTAGTAAGTTTAACCAGAATAGGGTCAGGAATAGGGGGATCGAATCAGAACCTATAGAAATACACGACAATACAGAAATCGATTATTGAATAGGCACCAATTAATCATTGTGAGTAACATTTTGTTATGTCCATAGAGCTCTATATTTCGTTGACTTAGATAGTATTCAACTGCTGTCAATCCTTCATTGTGCCGTATGCAGGTATAAAGTGATTTGATATCCAGAGTCATCAACAGATAATGGTCAGACCATTCAAGTTCATTCAATTTTACCAGGAAGTCTCTAGAGTCCTGTATAAAAGAGGGTAAGTTTTTTACAAAGTCCTGTAGGAAATAATCCACATATTTTGAGGTATTTTCAAACGTGCTATTTTGTGCTGAAATTATCGGTCTGCCCTGTAGTGGGTCCAATCCTTTGTGGACCTTTGGGATCAGGTAGAATGTGGGCAGCTTTGGATGTGTGTTGAGAAGAAATTTGCTCTCTTCTTTAGAAATTAGGCCCTCTCTTGTCCATTTGTTCACATCTTCTTGAACAATTCATTCGCTTTGAGGACCTCTGTGCCATTTGACAATTCATAACAACTTTCATCCCCTAGATGTCTGCTCGCTTCAGCTCTATATAGGATTTTGTCCCACAGGACAATGTTGCCCCCTTTGTCCGCTCTGTTGATTATCACTGTGTCGTTTCTCTTTAATTTAGTCATTAGCTGGAAGTATTGTCTGTTGAAATCCGAGTTGTTAGATTTACGCAAGCTTGTCTTTTTGTAGAGGCTTTTCAATTCATCTATTACTCTGTCGTGGAATACATATACCGCATCCCTTGGCATAACAGGAACAAATGTTGATGGTGCCTTAAATGGGCTTTGATTTCCTTTGTCGCCCATGATATTTTCCTCTTGTAACACTTCCTGCGTGTTCAATACTGTTTCGGAATCTTCTGATGTTCGTAGGGTGTGTAATGTCTTCAGAAGGGGGATTTCCCGCACTGTTAGACCTGATTTTCCTTGAGTTACATTTCCTGTTTTCACTTGGATGTCTTTCGTAGGATTTTTTATCGCAAAGTATTTAGTTAATTTCAACTTTCTGATGAATTTATAGACATCTATTCTGGTCTTCGCGAAGTCGAAATTACTCTCTGGATAGAAACTGAGGCCTAGAGTTAGTAATTGTTCTGCCTCATTCAATTCAATTTTGGTTAGGTTCACGATTGTTTTAGTATCACTACCGTTGATTTTTAGTTGTTATATATAATGCTTTCCCTTATTAGGGTTAGAATGTTGTATGGCATTGCTGTATTGGATTTTCACGAGGTATCTATTTTTTCTTATAATACCCACCATCCACTATACAACTAAGAAATATTTACTGCTAACTATTCTGATTCTAAGCACGTGAATCTATGAACGATACCCCAATACTGGATACTTACCTGTAACTACAGTTATCCAGTATTGGTATCTTTCATAGATTCACATGCGACCCACCCTCCTCCTCGTTGTGGCTTACCTTATTGCTATTGCATACTTACTGTCACTTGTGCTATGAAAATATGAGGGTGTGCGCCTCTGTAAAGTGTTTCTAGAGGGTGCTGCAGCCTGATTGGCTGTGTTCCAAATTTGGTTATTTTTACAAAAGGACTAAGATAGGCTAATGTAGTGACTTTGCTGTTCATAGTAGCCTATTGTATAATGTTTTTAATGACTATTATGTATATTTTTTATTATGCCGCGAGACTACCACCTCGTCAGCGGGCATGATTCTAAGCATGTGAATCTATGAAAGATACTAATACAGGATAACTGAAGTTACATGTAAGTAACTAGTTTTATTCTCTTAGGCCATCCTGTGAGGAGTCCACTTGCACTTGTAAAAGAAGGTTGGGAGAGGCCTCTCAATGAACCTCAATGATGTGATGGACTAAGTGCTAGGTCTACACTCAAAGACGGCAGAGTACGTGGAAAAGGCTGCCAAAAATCTTGAGGCCAGCCAACAGCTCCAGAAGTTTTGCTATGACCAAAAGGCTGCAATTGAGTTCCAACCAGGGCAACAGGTGTGGGATTTGGAGCATGTGGCACCTAGGGCCCTCCAGGACAAATGGAGTGCCCCATATCCCGTCCTAGAGAGGAAAAGTGAGTTCACCTACTTGGTAGACCTGGGCACTAGCAGGCACCCCAAGGGGGTGATTTGTGTGAACCACCTGAAAGTTTGCTGTGACTGGGCTGGTGCGTCTAGGTTAATGGTCACAAGAGTGTGAACCTCTGCCTCACCTTTTCTCCTACAGCCTCCTAGATGGGTCAGTTTATGGAGTATTCAGAAGCCCTCACTGCCCAACTGCATGCTAACTACAGGCATGTCCTGCAACAGTATGCTGATCTCTTCTCCCTAACCCGACCCACTGGTGTATCCATGATGTGGATACTGACGACAACTTGCCTGTTAAAACCCAAATTTATCGACAGTCTGGCCAAGCTAAGGAAAGCATCAAAGCCGTTGGTCAGCAGGATATTGGAGTTGGTTATCGAACCCTCTGAAAGTAATTTGGCCAGCCCATTGGTCTTAGTCCAAAAACACATTCCCACGGTGGAAAAAGTAGGATTAGGTTCTGTGTGGGCTATAGAGGATTCAATGCTGTCATTAAGACGGATGCTCATCCCCAGAGCTGATGGATTGATAGATAAACTAGGGGCAGCCACATTTCTCAGCTCCTTTGACTTGACTGCAAAGTACATGCAGATTGACATGGCCCCAGGAGCCAAAGAAAAAACAGCATTCTCCACACCTGATGGGCATCAGCGTCTTGTCAGCATGGAAGCTTCTCCTCTGGTTGCCCAGTGAAGATGTTATTTTTCTGCCCGAAAGGTACCCTAAGGTGTTCTACCTAGATATGTAATGGTACTGTGGTCCTGTTGTTCAAGGATGATAGCTGTGACTTTTGTGCGTAGTTATTATACAGAAAATGGTAATCCTGCTGTGAATGTCCTAGTCAGGGGATTAAGATATGATACTAAGAATCCTCATGCATAATAAATGAGGCTAGTTTTCAAAGAAAACCACAGAACGTTTATTCGGCACATAACTAGGGAAAAGGTCAGCGCCAGATCAGTTATGTAGAGCAAGATGCGACAAATGTAGGTAAAAGGTCCTGCAGCTACCTAGGCCTATATTGGGGTACCTTGGGGCTCATAATACCACTTTCCAAAGGTTGGTGAATCAAGTCCTTGCTGGGTTGGGGAACTTTAGTGCAAGATATTACATTGCTATATTTAGCTCCTCCTGGCATGATCATCTGATCCATCAGGGTAAGGTCTAACTATCAAGGCAACTAAATGCTAGATTGGGCACGGTTGTTAACATGGCCCACCTTGTGTGTGGAGCCCAAGTACAACCCTTGCAACCCAAGATCCAGTCCATTGTGAACTGGGAGGCTCCCACATCAGAGACCCAAGTCAGGACATTCCTTGGCTTGACTGGGTATTACAGGAGGTTTGTGAAGGAATATGGGTCCATTGTGACCCACCTCACAGAACGTACCTCCAAGAAGATGCCCTAGAAAGTGAACTGGACAGTTGGCTGTTAAAAGGCTTTTGACACCCTGAAAGAGGCAATGTGCTAAGCACCTAATCTCAAGGCTCCAGACTACTCCAAGCAGTTCATTGTGCAGACTGATGGCTCTGAGCTAGAGATAGTAGCAGTCCTATTCCAGACCATTGATGATGGCCAGGACCAACCTGTTGCTTTTATAAGAAGGAGGCTACTCCCCAGGGAACAGTGTTGGTTGAAATGCCATTGAGAGGGAGTCCTTTCCTGTGGTTTGGTCCCTGAAGAAGCGGAGACCCTACCTGTTTAGGACTCCATTCCTAGTTCAAACTGACCACAGACCTCTCTAATGGCTAATGCAAATGAAAGATGAAAATCCCAAACACCTTAGTTGGTCCATCATCCTACAGGGAATGGACTTTACAGTGGAACACAGACCTGAGACTGCCCATGCCAATGCAGATGGATTTTCCAGGTTCTTCCACTTCGATGATGAAGTCTCTCTTGGGAAAAGTTAGTCTTTCGTTTGTTGATAGGGGTATTGTGTAGGAAGGTGCCCCCAGCACCTGTTCTTTTTTAAAACTAACGTTGTACCCACAATTGGCAGACATCTGGGCCACCTATAAGTCACTTGTAAAGGGTATCCCTGGTACCAAGGACCTTGTGACCAGAGAGGGCCTCTGAGGGCTGCAACATGTATTATGCCACCCTCCAAGACCCCTCACCTTAACACCCCCACCCTGCTAATGCCGACTGGGTGTTTTGGTGCAGACCAAACTAAGTCTGCATGGCACATATTGTTGTGTGGCGTTTTTAAGCTCCGAGTGAATTTTCCATATCCATGCCCTTATATAGGTACAATTCACATTGCCCTTATATAGGCATAGAAATCAAGCCTTTATTTAGGCATAGCCCATGCTACCCAAAATACAGGCATGGCTACTTCCACCTGTACCAAACGTCACAACGACTTCTTGGAAAACCAGCTTAAGCAGTTACGGAACTTCCCCTTGCTTGAATATTGATTTGTCCAAGAACTCAGTTACTTTACAAAGAACAACTATTCCCTAGGGGTTCTTTCCTGACGTTCATATGCCCGACTTTACGTCAAACTATGGCATTCCTAAACACCTTCAAGGTATAAATATACCTACACTTGCTCTTACAAGATACAGTGATTCGGAGCAGTTCGAATACCTACTTGCCCGACGCAGCTCGCTACAGAAAGTGCAGAAGGAAGCAGACTCTCCAGCTGAAGCACTGATCAGGAAGCTGCCTTTCTCCTGCCGAGAATCCAGCTCCAGTGTTTCTGGCTCCCCTTGCGGGGTGTTGGGAAATCGAGTTTCTGAGATAGAGATACATTTCATTTCAATCTTTATTCGGTTTAAAAAACCTTGTAAGATACAAGCATACAATCATAATACATCATGTTACAATATAATGCATAATAAAGCAATAGCAGCGGGTAAAATATCAACACATTTCCTTTGCATAAAATACCTAAAATTCAGTTCATTTTTCAAGCCATCCACTTAATTTGACTAGATCGTGATTGGCCCCTCTAGTATACAGAACACTAAATATTCAAATTTGATAAAAAATAAGTTAACTGTTTTGTTAAAAAGAAGAATACACATCAGGACAGTAAGCAACAACATTTAGTATCTGACCAATAACGTAAAAACATGGTAAAGTAGCCTATTTCATTAGGTTTTTAGGTTTTTCATCCTCCTAATCAAGGCTACACATAGGAGAAAACGACTTAGGCTGAACACAATCGGTTGTGCAGTGTCACCCTTAAAAATTCTAAGTCCAACCTTAATTTGTCTGAAGCCTAGCCTTTTACAGATTGGCTTGAGCCATTTTTTCCTGGCTCTTAGGTAAGCTGGGCATATAAATAAAACATGGGACTCATCCTCTTTCAACCTCATCTCGCATAGCTCACATATATCAGAGCCAGCGGCCCCGGCCAACCCCTTATTACAGGTCCAGCTGGTTGTCCTTTCTTTTAGTTTTAAGATACCATACCGGAACTTTAAATATAGGCTTTTGGCCAGTGGGGGGTGAATTTCATCCATAAAGGGCTCTAAATATAGTCATTTTAATTTCGAAAAATTTCGAAGTTAGAGTCCCTGTTCTGGGGTTTAATAACACTGAGTCTCTGATATAATCCCAGTACCTTTGCTTCAAAATCTTTTTTGAACTATTTGTGAGGGAATCAGGATCAAACCAAAAATCACTTAGCCCTAATTTTTCAAACCATTTCTTGACGTACTCTAACCATGGCAAATGCGTACTATTCCTTATGGCCAATATCTCTTTCAATGCTTCTCTATAATCTGTCAGCTCCTCAACGGACCATAAACGGATCCAATAAAGGAGCGACGAAGAGAAGCATAGTCATCTGTACGTCGAAAGTTAAGGTCCCATAATACTGGTGCCAGTGGTGTTGACCCTGGTATCCCTAAAAGTTGCCTAATAAAGGAGTTTTCCCTCACTCGAAAAGTATCCTTTGAGGCATAGGCCCAAAGGTCCGCACCATAAAGTGAGGATGATTGTACTTTATATTTGAATAATTCAATAGCTGGTGAGACTGCTTTAAAATGGCTGTTCTTATGCCTCTTTAAAATCGGACACTGATTTTGGGTCAGCCTTAGTTTTGAGTTCTCCAATTGTGTCTTCCATGTAACGTGACTGTCTATAATAATACCCAGGTATTTAAAATTGGGGACTTCTTCAATGGGTTCATTATTTATCTTAAAGACCTTATTAAAACCTTTGAGGGTTGATTGTCATAACTTTTGTTTTAGAGGAATTAATTTCTAATCCCTTGTCATGACAATACAAACTAAAAGTATTTAAAAGGTTTTGGAGTCCCCTAGGTGTCTGAGAAATTAAAATCGTGTCGTCTGCAAACAACAGTGCCGGAACGGCTTGCCCGCTCAATTTGGGAGAGTCATGCTCGCAGCCCAAAAGAGTTTCGGGAATGTCATTAACGTACAAGGAGAATAAGGTAGGTGCCATTACACACCCCTGCCTTACCCCTTTTGCTATTTTTATTTTCTCGCTAACTTCACCATTAGGTCCCCATCTGACTCGTGCATAATTCTCATGAAGTCTAATTAAAATTTGAAGGATATTTGCAGGGACGCCCATCTTACTTAATGTCTTCCATAGGGCTACCCTTGGAACCATGTCAAAAGCTGCCTTCAAATCTACAAATGCCACGTATATATGGGAACTTCTTATAATCGTATATTTCCAGACTAAACATAAAAATCTAAAAACCTGGTCTATAGTGCTTATCTTTGATCTAAAACCTGCCTGGTATTTTGTGTAAATAAAGTGTTCTTCAATCCAAGAGGAGAGCCGACCAAGAACTTGTCGGGCAAAATTTTTTTGCAACACGTCAATTAGGCTGATAGGCCGATAATGTGAAGGATTTGACCTATCACCCTTTTTGAACAGTGTTACAATCTCCGCCCCCTTCCAGGTTTCTGGAACAGGAGCTCCACAAACAATTTCATTGGATAATAAATTGATGTAGGGAGCCCAAATATAATTTTCGTGTTTCCAAAGATCACCTGGTATTTTATCAGGGCCTGGGGCTTTCCCTGTTTTAACTGCCTTGATTGCTAAAATTGTTTCTGTCAAAGAAAAGACAAGAGGTGTATCATGGGCTACAAGGGGAGCCTGTAAACTGTCCCAGCTTTCAGCCTCACTTTGACTTTCGCAAGAATAAAGCGAGGTAAAATGGTCGACCCATGTTTTCTCCTCTAGAAATTTATCTTTGCATTCCGTAGCCCCCCTGGTACCTCTAGCAATGAGGCTCCAGAAGGAAGTCTGGTCTCTGCACTTACATGCATCCAGCAGATCTGACCAAACCCTTTCATCCCACTCTTTTTTGGCCATTTGCAAGGTTCTTTTATACTGAGCTCTCTTAGTTCTCACAATATTCACTGAATCCCCCCTAACCGCTGTGATTAGATCTGTTTTAGCTTGCCGGCATTTCTGGTTATACCAGGTAATCCCGGCTTGTTTACTTTTCCGGGCGTTTTGTGATCTCTTTACAGCCCTACTCAAGATCTCACCAAGTTGGTTAATTAGATGTTCATGGGATTCTACCAAACGCGGACTTTGGATGACAGTACTGTACCCTAAGAGGGCAAACATGTGCTTCACAAATACATTGTAGATTTGACTAATGATTTTTGTATTGTCTAATACTACTGGCCACTTCAGGGATCTACGGTTGTTTGCCACTAGAGGGTCCTGTGGCAAGGATACTATGCTACTAACACTTTTATCAAGGGTTATGAAAATCTGGGTCTGGACAGATAAAATCAGGGGATAATGATCACTTTCTGTACGGTCATCTACCATTAAATCGATGGTCATAGGCCATAGATTTAAAGAAACCAACAAATAATCTAAATGGCTGTGGGTCATCCCTCTAGTAAATGTTGGTTTACTGGGGGAGTCTGATGGCAACCGCCCATTGCAGGCACGTAGGCCTGATTCTAGAGTTAAGTTCAATAGTTGTAAGGCACTCACTGTACAGGGTGCTTTATAATTTGTATCAACTAAAGGAATATTATTGGCACCGTCCTCGTCCTTATAGATGTCTTCTAAACCTATGATAGGTTCAAAACCTCTGTTGAAGTCACCTCCTATAATTATTTTTGCATTTTGATCAAACCCTGTCACAATATTACTCAAGTGGGTTATAACTGATGATTCTCTACATGATCGATGTGGTCTACTATAGATATTGATCACGTAAATGCTACAGCCCATAGTGTTTTTTAACTCAAGTAGTAACAGGTCAGGATTATTTGTATCAATTTGCTTAAAGGACAGGCCTCTTGTAATTTTTACCCAAATTGTTAGGCCGCCAGAAGGTCTTCCCCCATTTGTGTTTACTGCGGGGATGAAAAAGGATCTATAATTAACCTTAAAGTTCTCAAGCCCCCAAGTTTCCTGGAACATAATCAAATCCCCACTAGCCAGATAATCATGCCAGGCCGGATCTGAGAGATTTTTTTTCAGACCTGCAATATTCCAACAAATAATTTTTGTTAATTCCGAAACCCCTAGTTCCTTTGTTACCAGCTGTGGAGTCATTGGTCCATTTACATCTAGATGTGGTGTTCGCATCATTGTTTCTACGGAATGCATTAACTGTTGGGGGTTTTCGGCAAGTACAATCTGTTTTGGTGCAACTACAGAGGGCAAACCAGAATGTATATGATTTGCACCGCATGGCATTGTCAAAACCCCTCCATCAAGTCAATCACAATCGGATAAACCAGCTAGGGCGTCAAACCTATTTGAGGTACTAACTCCCCAATTGTAAGATGGAGCCCCAAAACCCCAACCATTTGTAGGTACATTCCATCTAGATGTAGGTGTGATAGGAAACGGTGGATTCAGGTAAGTACCCGGCCATCCTCCATTATAATTACCATTACCTATAGGTGCTGGGGTGTTGGGGTGCAATAAACGCTGCTGCATACCTGGCCATCCTCCATTGTAGCCAACACTACCTAAAATCCCACAGTTATTTGGTGGTATACCAAGGCCTCGTCTACCCATTAGATTCAAATTTTGTCCTGGGGTAATATGACGAGGAATGTTGTGTTGGTTGACTTGCCATGGGCCAGTCCTATCGTTGGAGACATGGTTCGTGTCACACATTGTAGGTCCCCCACCCCATCCATTTTCTCTCGCTAGCCAAGCTGGCTTCAGGGGCTTATGATTATTGGCTTTTTGCAAATCATTATAAAAGAATTCCAATGTAAGGGGGATTATGGAACTACTTCTTTGCGGTGGTAGTATGTTGGATAGGATATCAGGAAGAGCAGATGGGGTTGCGAAAGTTAGTATCACACAATCGCCCTTCCATTTCTTTTGTTTATTCCCTATCCATCCAACCCTCCTTGCCATTTTAATTTCGTCAGCCAGCCGTTGTTCCCCCCCCTGGGCTATCCGCAAGTTATTTGACAGCCAATATAATGCCTTGCTTGTTAGTGACGAGGCTGACTCAATTTGACCCGGTGATAGGATGGGTGTATTAGCTAACACTAACACTAGTGGTGATGCTTCAACTACAAATTGTGTAGAGTTATCTTCTATCGCTGGGGGCACTGTGTCATGTGATGGATCAACTAATTGAACAAAAGGGGCTTCTAATGGCAGGTCATTAACGATATGGCCAATTTGTGGACATTCTGAAAGAGTTGGCCCTGGTGGCGTAGTATCTGATGTTGACCCAGATTCATTATCTTCCTTTGAACAATCATGGCCGTTATTGACATTACTTAAAACATTTCCTATGGCATCTGTTAATACATTTTGGGTACCTCCCAATTTCTTTATCTCTGCAGAAAGTTTATCAATCTTGCTAATAAGTGGTTTGATAATTGTCTGAATTTTTATTTCTAACAGCTCCGCTATTCGTGACAATAAGTCCTCGTCCAATATTCCCCTTGAATTGTTCTCCTCATTGTTCTGATGGGTACTTTTTGGATTTTGCAGTGGTATAACCTTGCTTTTTCCTGAACGTGGCCCTCCACGTTTGTTTTGTAATCTGCGACAGGCTCTAACTGCCCTTGCAGACTGCTTTGCAGGTACTTCATCCACCACTTCCTCTTTTTCATCATTGTCTACAACCTCAATGACAACCTGTGCATCTAGCTCGTTATCCGCATGTTGTTCAATGTCCGTCACATTCGTTGTACTGGTGTCAATATTAACATTTGCTGAGGGAGCTGTTTCAAGAACATCACTATTAAAGTCTAATAGTAAGGACTCGTTTGATTGTGAGGAAGTAGGTGGGCTCAAGGAATGGAGAACAGGTGACTGGGACAAACCCAATGATTGTCTGCGCTTGCTGTTTATCTGAGTAACCACTTGAACAAGATAGTTTTCCATAGTGTTCTTAGGTGTTTCAGGTACCATACGAAGATTTTTTTTAGGCATTATTATGCAAGATGTGTGATAGTCTTACACCCACAACCCAATAAAATAACAAGGTATTAGTCTCAATATTTTAAAACAAAAGTCTTACGTCAATGCCTTGTGCAGGTCTCCAATGGACTTGTTTCCTGGTTCGTAAAGATGTTTTATCTGCTATCCGCTTTGCAGAAATAGCCCCTTCCTTATCCGAGCTCCAGGGTGAATCGATGTCAACTATATGGCCGGTTTGCCGACCCCCATCTGGATAGCTAGGATTTTGGAGGCGGTCAACAAAAAAGCTTTTACGCCCCCACTAACTGTGGATTAACAGGAACTACTCCCTGGAGCACAAGGGTAGATTTTAGAGGGATGGCCCTGCCCCTGCCTCCTCGTGCCGCTGAGGGCCGTAGAGGGCCCGCCCTTTGCCCGGGCTTAGCTCCGGGCGTCCAGCTCGCGTCCCGCGAAGCTGGTCCTGCGGCGCTTTTGTGCGCCTCCCTGGCGCCCTCGCGGTGTCACAACGCGCGCCGCCGCGTAGGCTGCCGGGATTCGTAGTCCCGGAGCGGCGGCGCGTTCAAACTGCAGGGAAGGTGACTCTCGGCGGTGGCGGCGTGGGCTGTGAAGCCTGGCAAGCTGTGGCGTGTTGCGGCGTGCTGCAGGTAAGGTTTTTCCGTTTCCCCCTGCTCCGCCGGTCCTGCGGCGCTTTTGTGCGCCTCCCTGGCGCCCTCGCGGTGTCACAACGCGCGCCGCCGCGTAGGCTGCCGGGATTCGTAGTCCCGGAGCGGCGGCGCGTTCAAACTGCAGGGAAGGTGACTCTCGGCGGTGGCGGCGTGGGCTGTGAAGCCTGGCAAGCTGTGGCGTGTTGCGGCGTGCTGCAGGTAAGGTTTTTCCGAGATACCAGACCTCCTTCATTCTAACCAAGGTATGGAGCGGATTCGAACCTAGAGAAACCTTTGGTAGATTCTTGCCAAAACTAAAACCTATGCTACGCAATACTTCTTCCCTCATACTAGATTTAGGTTAGGGACATTGGGGTAGGCGTATTTTAGAAGCACCAGTTGAGTATTTTAGTCAGTTATTGGGTATGTATTTTTATATGGCTTAGAAACCATACAATGCTCTCACAGAATTATTTCATATTCCTGTTTACGCTGTACGCATTATCCTTTGCAGTCTGCATAACGATTGTAGCAGTTCACCTCTCTTGCTTGAGAAAGAAGACTGTTCAATAAACCTTTTATTGAAAACGCCTGTTTCACTATTTATCTGCAACTTTGTAGAAACGAAGCATGCACGATTGACTGAGTGAAATACTTATCTATCGTTTCCGCGACTCTGAGAGATCTATTCTTATTCTTGGGAAACAAAGTTGTCATGTTTATGCGGTTGTTGGAAACTAATCCCTTCTTGTGTATTTGAGAAAGTTTCTAGTGACCTGAGTTAGCTGGCACACACGCAATTAAGTTTAGTATATTCGATAGAGACCTAGTTGACCTCAGTCCTACGTCTAATCTATAGGATATATTTTTACAATGCACAGAGCCTATTGGGAATATAGGAACTACACTACATAGCGCCCAACGTTTGATAAGATATTTGGAGATATTAGATCAACTTGAATACCAAGGGGTGATTGAAACATGCACCTCATCCATGAACAATCCTTTATTTTCTATCTCCGAACCAGACAATACATATTGTCTAGTATTGGATTACAGACATTGAAACTCTTGTTGCAAAACTTTTGCAGTACAAAATGCACACAGTGCAGCATTAATGAATAACATTGTGCTTAAAAAATATAAAACCACATTAGATATTTCGAACGGTTTCTTCTGTCAAAACATTGCACCAGAAAGTAGGTACTTGACCGCTTTCGCAATTATGGGGACACAGCGTCACTTATGTCGTCTCCCCCGGGGATTCAAGAATAGTCCGGGGTTATTTTCAGCTAGAGTAACAGAGTGACTACAAACGTATGATGATGAGGCATTATCTTATGTCGATGACATCTATCTAACAGACGATGACTTGGATAAGCACTTGAACAGGGTGAACACCATAATATTGGGCTTCGCCTCTGAAGGGTATAAATTCAATGTCAAGAAATCGAGAATTGCCCACTTCAACGTCCTTTTTCTAGGATACAAGTTATCAAGTGAAGGCAAAAGCCTGGCAGCAAACTTTCTAGAGAAATGTGCGCTGCTCCAACCTCCAAAAACGCTGAAAAACGTAGTCGATTCTAGGTTTCCTGAATTTCGGACGAAATCCCATTCTAAACTACGCAGAAAGGGTTAAACCTCTCTATGAATTAATCAAACCTGATTTCAAAACAGTTAATTGGACTCAAACACACAAATTTTGTGTTCATTGCAAACAGACATGTTAGCAACTAAACATTTACAAACACACGTAAACGTACGCAACTTGATGATCCGAATCATTCCAGGACAATGAGGATTCACATAACCTAAACTTTAATGAAGGCGAAAAAGTACCAATAGCTTACAAATCACATTTGCAAACACAAGCAGAAATGAAATTCACTTCAACAGAAACAATTCTGACAGCGGTTCAAACTGCAGTAGCAATAGAGAGCCCTCGCACAGGGTAAGCGCATAATGGTCGTTACATCTGTACCTGCCTTAGAGGCAGGGACAAAAGCGAGCATTCCGAATGCCTAAAGCTTTACATCTGAGATGGATACAATGGGTTAATTCTCTTGCTGCCACAAACGTTGAATAGGTTTTTGACCCTTATTTGAAAACACAAGCAATTCTACAATATGAACAAAAATGTCCTCTGCCTACTAAGATTCTCCCTCTAGAGCAGTATGAATGTATAATTTATACTGACGGATCAGCCCAACCCGCTACGGGGGGGGTTTAAACAAGCTTATACGATCGTTAAAGATCGCTGGCGAGATGGTAAATTCAGACCTATGGTCACTAAAACACAATCTCTAGGAGATTGTACAGCCCAGCGAGCTGAACTACAAGCATTCAAGATGGCGCTTGAAAATACTGATCGCGAATTCCCCACACCCATAGTGTGCCATTTGTATTATTGTGTTCAATCTTACAATGAATACTTGCAAAACTGGATTCAAAACGGTTACAAAATTGCAAAACGTGGTACAATCATGCATAAGTTGCTTTAGGAACAAGTAGTTCAGTTACGACAAGAACTACAAAAGGCTCACGTGATACATACACTGTGTCATCAACGTGATGGCGTTCACGTTGCAGGGAATTCATTGGCTGATGTAGCCGCAAACGCAGCTGTGGAAACTGCTTCCGTAGCTGCAATCACTCGTTCAAAAACAGAAATAGATGGCAAAATAATGCCAGCTGTCAATGCCACAAGCAAAGGCAGCGGTACAGCGTTCTTAAAACTATCCACTCGAATACTCATACATAATTGAGGCTAACACTGTTCCTTTTGATCGAATTCCTGGAGTAGGTATAGAGTAATTCCAAACAGGAAATGTAGAGTAGCTTTGATACAAGAAGCTCATTTGGGAGAGGGTCTTCTACTTCGAGGGATCTGTAAATCTATACTAGAGTAAGAGACTTACTGGTGGCCAGGGATGAATGGTCACATTCACACATTCGCAATTAACTGCCATAACTGCAGCAGAGAACGCCGCCAGTTACCGGACTACAGTGTAGCCAGCCCAGTACAGATACAATTGTTAGACAGCATTAGACTTTCTACACACAGACTTCCCTATGGACAAATGCAGTCCCACAAATATTAAGACAAGGTTCATTTGGATGTGGCCTCAGCGCTCGGCTGACGCTCGAACTGTTATAAAAGAGTTGCAAATCTTTATCCGCACATACGCATTCGACATGCTACATTCTGACCAGGTTTCTGCGTTTAGCTCTCGAGCTTACAAGGAGGCCATAGCCAAATTGGGTGTGCAATTGCGGTACTCTAGTCCATTCCATTCTGAGGGAAATTCGGTAGTGGAGAGAAAAAACCGAGACATAAAGCAATCTATAACCGCTAGGTTATTCGGCTCGGGTGATGGTTGGGACAAAAATCTAATAATTGTCCAACGTAGTCTTAATAATCTGGCAAGAAGTTCTCTAGGGGGAATCACTCCATATGAAATCCTTTTTGGAACAAAAATGATTATTTTGGATCTTGATTGTCAGACTTCAGTGGTGGAACAAAAACCATTTGATATCAAAGACAGTTAGGCTGTTTTGCAGGACTTAAATGAAATTAGAAAAAGCCAAAGTAACGTGTTCCTGAAGCCATCAACCACTGAAGAAAAACCATCCGTCCAAGCAAGGCCTGTCTGGATTCCAAAGATTGGGTATCTAGTCTGAGAAAAGATCGCGGACAAGAAGGAATTTGGGCCTTCTTACAGACAACCAGTACCTGTCCTAGCAATCCATGGATCAAGAACAGTATTACTGCTGCCCCTTGCTGGTAAAAAGGAGAACAGGTTCGTGTCCATCGACCTTGTCAACCCACATCATGTGGCCGATCATAAGCAGCAGGCCAAGTGGTCTCCAAAGATGTAGCAGACGCCCTAATCCGGCTACTATTCAAGAGGTTCAAACTGAGACTCATCACCTTTGAAGAATCTGCAGTGCGAAAAGAACTATGCAACAAAGCCATGGAACTTGTACATCTTGAGACCCAAATAACAGTTCGTCAAGAAACGCCTGTCTACAATGAAATAGCATCGGACTATAGAAATGTAACAAGTGATTCTAGCGATTTCAACAAATACTGAAGCAATCCCTATTATTGACAGAACTGCCTCTTGCTATTTCATTAACTTTGATATGTTTTCCGAGGATCCCAGCGAACCTGAAACAACACCAGTAAAAAGAACTTTGAAGGAACAAGCAACATAACTTTTTCATCACCTGGAAAATAATTATCTGGTTTCACCATGGATTGAACTTTGGATTGTTTTGGGTGTACATTTTCTTCTACTTTGGTTGACTCTGGCAATAACTTTGGGAATGCTGATAAACTGAAGATATGTTAAAAAGGACACAGCAAGTAAGAACATCAACGTACTCCTCAAGCCACACAAATCACCTCATCGTGAACAAAGAGACTTGTCATCGGTGAACATCATACTTGTTCCTATTCCTGGTGGTATAGCTTGGTACAGAACTGATTATGACATTTTCGATCCGCCAGAGCTGTTTAAGATTCCACACCAGTTCAAGATTTTCTTGAATGACTTTTTCACCCAGTACCTTTTCTGATGATTGGGACTTCTAGACTATTAATAATATGATGTCAGACTTCGAAATGTCTGCTGTATTTACAAATCATGAATACTTAGAAGGTTCATCAGATTATGAACAAATGTATTATCACTATGATCCTCATTTCTTGCACAGATCTGCAAATCCTAGAAATGTAGTTAAATATAACCATTATAAGACATTGTCCTACGCAACCAAAGGGAGGCTAAAAAAAATGTTATGGCAAAATTCCATACTTTTCAGGTTTTAATGTTTCAAATCCAGAAACATTTTACTTTAAAAATTTAAATAAGACGGGTATGGAAAGTATGCTGACAAATACTAAGCAAATTTATTCTGCTGCCTTTTATGCTCAGCTGTCTGTTAGGTTTCTACTTTTGGAAAGACCACATTGAGGCAAACTCTCTGGGGCACAAAAAACTGGCAGGTGCAGGGATTGGAAGCCCAGGAGATGGGCACGCGCAGAGCTTTCGGCGATTTCAGCAGGTGTACGTGCTCGTACAGCTACGCGGCGTGCACATCTCCTGTCCTCCTTCTGTGCAGGCAAGGCAGCTGCAGTGTAAGTGCGGCAAGAAACATGCACTAGCTGCCCCCTGCCGCTTTCCCTCCCTCCGGTGTTTCAGGCCACTCTCTCACCTAAGTGCCCTTCTGATGCAGGCTCCGTAGCCCACGCTCTCCGACTCGGCCCGCTCTCACCTGCTGAACTCCAGCAGTGACTGCTTCGCCGAGTTGTACGCTTCCTGTTGTGTTTTTTTTGCTTTTAGGCGCTTTGGCGGCTGCCTTCCTGGGCAGCACCAGCCGCGCAACACTTAGTCAGGTGCTGCCACGGTCACAAGCTCAAGCTGCAGGTCACGCCGATGTGCACACTCACGCTGTGCCTACAACGCGCGGGTGCTCTTTTACTTGTTTTCTCAATTGACCTGGCCGGCTTTGCTTCGAAATGAGACACATCGCTTTCGTTTCTGTAAACTCTGTAGGAATCTTTTTAGCTATGTCCGCCTTTGCCTCGCCACATGTATCGCATTTTTCTGTGTCCTTTCTGCATTGGAACTTTGATGGAGAGCGTCCAGCTGCACTGATCGCCCTTAATGCCTCCCAGGGGTGCATGCAGCCACACGACGTCCACAGGATATTGTTCCTCAGAGGCACGCGCTGCATTGTGCTCGTGACTGGAAACATTTACATGACAAAAGAGTGGCATTAAGCCATGACGGTGTGCCGCTTGGATTTATTCCTTCCTGCCTCCCCTTAGAAGTGTAGGCGCTCTAGAAATGATGTATTTTAGTCTAGCTGTTTATCAAGCTCTGAGACGCGTCGCAGTTTGTGGGAGAGGGCAAGAGTGGCTTTGACATTACAGGTGCAGATGTCCCTCTGTTGTGCAGGATGCTCAACAAAGCTTCTTAGCCACTTGTTTTGATAAGGGGCAGACAGCAGTAATCTCCCGTTTTATGTGGCGATCTTGCAGCCCCTGTGAGAAGCGTGGTCTTGGAAACTGGGCTGCGCTTGCGTGGGCACTACTTTCGGTGAAACTTGTCTGCAACTGTCTGAGGTGTGGCTATGGCCCAGAATTAGTACCAGCAGCAGGAATAGCGGAGCAGGGCGGAAACTGCCGGGTATGTCATTGCACGGACTAAGTGGTGGGGGCATCGGCATGAGAGGGGAGTACGTACGGGCGCAAGAGTGCATGTTGAGCTGCCTGATTGTTTTCTGAGTGCAGCTTTCAGTGTTATATGCAGTATCACACAATTCCAATAGATGGTCTCCGAGGACCAACGCACCTTCAACATACAAGGGAAGTCACAGCCACAGCCTTCTCCAGGGGATGCAGTGGGACTCGTGCAGGGACATATGAAGCTTAATGACCTCATGTCAGATGCTTACCAAATGTAATCAGCACGTTTTAGACATCTGTAAAAATAGTTTACGAGCACATTTATTGCTACAAAAATAAGTAAACCGGCGATGGGGGGGGGGGGCTTAAACATTCTCAATAGCTCAAGCGCATGCCTCTGCCCGACGTGCAAATGATACAATCACGTCATTGCTCCCTCTCCCCAGCATTTCATTCCTCACCTCTCAAAGAAAACCCCCAAAAGATCTCAGCCTGTAGCCATCAAAAGAACCAAACCCCTCTTAACCTCTACTCCTGGCAATTTTTGTAATGTTCTGCAATTTTTTAACAGTGCAGGGCTCTTCAATCCTGCCTCCTGCCACTTTTTTCCAGACTATATATATAGCGCAAACTCGACACGAAGGTATCAGAGCGCTTTACATAAACACCAGTTGCATCACAGACACATTCATTACATTAGGCACAGGAGATTAAGTGATTTGCACAGAATGTTGAGCGCCCCTGCCGAGACTCAAACCCGGTTCCCCAGCTTAGAGTTCGACCGTTCCAGGTGGTAGGCTACATCCTTCGATGAACAGACAGGTGAGGTCGGGGGTTACAGGACTTTCATCTTTTCCCTGGCATCAGTAACCATGAGTGGTGGGCTATGTTTGGTGAGGGTTGGTCCTACAGTGGTGTATTTCGTAGGAGACGGATGGATGTTATGATCCCTTTAACTGCAGCAGTGTGAACGGTATGTCATGGGTTACCCCCCGCGGTTGTTCTGCAGGGGAGGGGAGAGGTTTATTTTACATGTCGCCACAATGGTGTGCTTCCTCAAAAGTGTTTGCATGTCAGAGCATAGGGGGTGCAGTATTTTCTATTTTTTTTTTGGCCTTGGGTTGTTTCTTTCGTGACCGAAGTTCTAACAGGTCTAATGTTGCCCTGTCCGATACCCAGCACCCCTCTTGCAGGGGCACTCCGGACCTCATCTTGCTCCTTTTCAGTTGCTGCTTTTCACTGCCCCACGTTCTCGTGTACGGCATTTCCCAGCACGACTTGACTGTCAGAGTTCCCCTGTCATTCGTATCCATGCTCCCAAAGGGACAACCACTGGAACAACCAACTAACAGTCACTAAATATTCACCTACTCTGATCCACTTAAGAGGCAGTAAAAACTGCCTATTCATTCGGGCCCCTTGTAGGTCCCCACCTCACCCATGCTTACATTTAGGATTTAGGGGAGTAGTTGCCTAACATGACGCCATTGTGCTGCTGTTCATTTTTCATGGGGTCTTTGTGAGCGCAGCATGGAAGAGGGTGAAAGGATGTGGTGTTACAGAGCTGCTGACCGTAGCAACTCTGTGTCGGCTCCTCATTGATGTTAACAAGCTGGTCTCCATGGTAATGTTCTGTAGTGTAGTGTAGTGTCATATCAGCTACTGCTCAATGGTCTGTGCTGCTCTCTAAGCCAATTGTAAATTTGAAAACTTATTACGACTGCATTGTAGCAATCAACAGTTAAATATGAGCCCTAAATCAATAAAGCTCCGAAACAAAGTACTACAATACAAATAAATTAGTACTCCATCTGCATGCCTCAGTAATCTGTTCTCGCAGCTTCCACACACCTGCAATAAATCACATTACACCTGCTTCTACAATGGAAAAGGAAATGCACCATATTAATGTACACCCACAGCTCAGGTTACAGCGCAAACAGTCACACAAGCTCAGTAACACAGAGGTTAAAATTGACAAGTCTGTGTAGGTGCACACATGCTGACATAATGTACCAACAGATGTATAAAAAAATCAGAGGCTGACTACAACCGACATAACAGATAAGAAAATAGACCCCCGCACACACCTTTTTGATCCTATTCACACTGCATATAACAAGCATTTGCAATGCATTATGTCTCGCATTTACGTGAGTTTAAGCTATTGGCATTGTAAATGACACTGCCTTTCATTTAGGTTTTAAAAACGAAAATAAAACTAAAAGGCATTGCCATTTGTAATGTCAATAGCTCAAACTTGCGTAAATGCGAGACCTATTGAATTGCAAATGCGTGTTTCCGGCTCCTTCTGAGAGGATCTTGGAGCTTGAGCTCTTCAGTTTTGTGACTAAAACTGATTTTGAAAAGATTGTTTCAGAATATTCAACCTTTCCTGGTTTCTAAAGGCCTCTGCTGCTGGTTTTGTGGACTTCCACAAATTGTTTCCAGTCAAAAGGCCAGCTTTATTCAGGAAATGCCCTTCCTGTGACAAAAAGATGGCACTGGCAGATCCACACTCGGTGTGTATTGTGCGTCTTCCATCCTCACACAATCCTGACCAGTGCCACCATTGTCAGAAGTTCTCCAGGTGGACCCTGCGCGACAGGGAACATCTAAAACTCCACGCTCTGCTGTAAAAGGACAAGAATCATCAGGGTGGTGGCCATGGAGGCCCCAGGACATCATCTTCCAGCAAGCAACGTCAAGAGGTGACATTCCACCTCTCCTGACCCTAGGAAGAGAAAGGGGACAAGAGAATCACCATTGAAGTCGCCGTCGAAGAGGCCCAGACACTCTTCAGGAACACCATCTCGACGTCGAGTCTCCACTGCATGCCAGTAAGTCAGCGTTGAGGCAGCACACTTCGGGCTCGAAGGCTGTGGGTGCTGGAAGACCTAAGTCTCCGTTGATGTCGAGGCTTCTGTCGACGTTGAGACACTCCGCCACCCTCGAGGAGGTCAGCATCAAGAGTAGCGACGGCTAACATCTCGCCACCTGTGGGCATACTGTCGTCGAGAGGATCGTCTAGGTCTCACCACTCGACATCAAGAAGATTGACGTCGACACGACGGCATGGATGATCGCCGTTGACTCGACGTCATGAAAGATCGCAGTCGACTCAACGTCCTGGCAGATCGCAATCGACTCGACGCCATGGGAGATCGACGTCGAGGTCTCGCCATAGGCGATCGACGTCAAGATGATTGAGACCTCATTCGATGCCGATGGTGACTCAGACCTCATCGCCTTCAAAGCACTCGAAGTAGAGAGAAGAGGTCATAGGAATTGCGGAGTCCCTGCGGCAGTCTGTTCCAGGGTCCGGATCGTCATCTGGAGACCGGTCATAGTCTCCAGGACTGCACATTGTGGAGATCTCACCAAAAATAACCCCCAAACCTGCAGAGGGGAGGGCCCACAGTCTGTTGCCTCGCCATCCGCAAGGTGCTGTGTCAGGTGGCCTCAGTAGTCCGGACTCTGATTACTCCCGCACGTATTTGCCATCCGGGCCCACTCTTCGAAAAAGCACTGAGGCTGGACCCTCGAAGTCTCCTCCTCCCAGGCCAAGATCGCCTTCTACATGTCGGTCTAGGTCCAGGGGTCGTCACAGCTGTCCTCACGACAGACCCCATAAGAGGAGTCGCACAAGATCACCTACATGGTCTTACTCTACAAGATCTACTGTCCGGGACTACTCTCCGACCTTCTCCTCAATGCCTCCATTATGTGTGTTGCCCATAGATGACATCTCAACCTTCACAGATGTTCTGGGTAGGGGTGCAAAGAAACTCAACATCACTTTGTCATCTTTGACACTTCATCACCGGACAGCTCCTAGATCGCTGCTACCACTGGTGTCAGGATCTTTGGAACCGGCTATGGCCACCTTCATCACCCCTGCGACGGTGAGTTCCGTGCTATCCAGAATCGCAAAAAATACAAGGCTCCAGCAGAGGACCCCTTGTTTCTCAGGGCTGACCCACCAGCGGACTCAGTCATTGTGGCTGCAGCCATGAAGTCCCTCTCCGCTTCTACATCATCCTCTGTTCCTCCTGAGAAGGATAGCAAACAGATGGTCTTGTAGTGTAGTTCCTATATTCCCAATAGGCTCTGCGCATTGGAATAATATCTTCAGTAGTATAGACGTATGACTGAGGTTAACTAGGTCTTTTACTGACGATATTAGACTTAAGTTTTGTGTGCCAGCTAGCTCAGAGTTTACTAGAAACTTTCTCGAATAAGCGAGGAGGAGTTTAACCTCCCTGGATAGACAAGAAGGGATTTAGTTTCTGACAACCATAGAACATGACAACTTTGCTCTCCCTGATCAAGAGTATATCTCTAGAGTTGTGTGAAAACAAAAGATAGCTATTTTACTCAGTCAATACGTGCATACTTAGTTTCACCAGATTTGTAGAGAAAAGAAGAGACTGGCGTGTTCAATAAAAGGTGTTATTTATTGATCAGTCTCTGTTCTCCTACAAGAGAAATGAATCGCTACAATTGCAATACTTAGGGTTAAGTAGAATGCATATAGTAAAAGCAGGATTATAAAATAATACTGTAAAAGCATTGATATGGTTTCTTAGCCATATGATACTTTAAAATGGATAAAAGATATACATACATATATACATTGACTAATCGTACTCAACTGGTGCTTCTAACTACGCCTACCCCGGTGTACCTGACCTAAGCCTAATACATGGGAGGGAGTAAGTAAGTAGCAGTTTAAGTTAAGTTTGTTTTGCCAAGAATCTGACTCAAGAATTCTCTAGAAGGGTTTAGTCAGTCCAGTACCTGGGATTTAGAAGGCTGGAGGTCTGGTATCTTTCTCAGGACTCGGTATCCCAGTCACCCGGGAAGGTGGGCTGGAAACGCTGGAGGCTGGATTTCTCGGCAAGAGCAAAGACAGCGTCTTTCTTAGCGCGTCAAAAGGGAGGGGCAGCGTCCGTGGGCTCTCGCATCAGCTGGGCTCTCCGGCAAGTAGTCACTGCTCCAGGTTCATC
Source organism: Lissotriton helveticus (assembly GCF_964261635.1). Taxonomy (NCBI): domain Eukaryota; kingdom Metazoa; phylum Chordata; class Amphibia; order Caudata; family Salamandridae; genus Lissotriton; species Lissotriton helveticus. The sequence goes on along the minus strand of NC_136068.1, from coordinate 639,937,417 downwards.
ACCACCGTGTCTCTGCTTAGGGCAGCGTTGGTATATTTATACGAGAGGTGCTGGGTTTGACGTAAGGATGGACATAAGACGTCAATAAAGATGTCACTAAAAACTGAGCGTTCTCGCAGTGCTTTACAGGAGTTCTTGGACTAAATCAAAACATGGCAGGCGGGGATTTCCCAGGTTGCCCGAGGCTTAGATTGGTTTAAGAACTCGGTGTGCCTTCTAGGGGGCTGGAGGAATAGTGCTTGCTTAATGTGACAGCATGCGCTATAACTAACATATGAAACGGGTTTCTGTGCCGTTGTATGGATATTAGTGATTTATAATCAGACAAGGGTCAGAAATAGGAGTATCGATACAGGTCCATAGATAAACACACTACAGTCTTATATGGGAGGAAGATGTGCAATACTTCAGCATCATCAGTGAAGGTTGCGAGTGCCTCTGCCCTTCTATGGAGATATGACACATCTCTTTGGGACTCCCTGACACGTTTCACCGAGAAGCTTCCCAAAGAAGACCGGCAGGATTTCACAGAAATATTACAGGAAGGGGGAATACTAGCCGATCAGTGATGCAGCAGACGCTTCAGACCTCGCCGCTCATGGGTACTCCCATGGAGTCTGTTCACGACGCTCGGCCTGGCTGTGCCTCACATGCCTCAAGCCTGATGCCCAAAAGAAAATTCTGACCCTCCCTTTTAATGGCTCGTCTGTCTGTTTGGAGCTCACGCTGATGACCAGATGAACAAAATGAAGGCTCAGATGGACACTGTCAAGACTCTTGCTCTGGAAAAGCGCAAGGAGTTCAAGAAATGTTACCGTCAGGGCGACAAACGTTCTTTTTAACAGAGGGTTCAAACCCCTCAATGGACCTGCCAGAACCAACAAAGATCCCAGTTCCAACAAAGGCGCCCTGGAAGGGGAAGAGGCAATAACCAGCAGCAGTCCACCTCTAAGCAGCCTCCCAAGCCTTGAGTCGTTGCTTCCTCCGCAACTGTTTGCCACTCCGGTGGGAGGGAGTGTAGATTGTCACCTGGAAGAGTTGAAAGCCATAACAAGAGACAAATGGGTGCGGAGTATTGTGCAGATTGGTTACTTGCTGAGGTTCAAGTCTCCTCCTCCTCAAGTGCCCTCGCAATTCAAGCGTCTTCCTCAAATTCAAAGTCAACTGTTGAAGGACGCGGTATCTACCCTTCTCGCAAAGAAAGCCATAGAGGAGGTCCCTCCCATACTAAGAAATCAGGGAGTATACTCCTGTTATTTTCTAGTCCAAAAGCGAGGAATAGCCAAAGAGTACAGACCTATCCTCGACTTGCGGCTGCTGAACAGGTTTATCAGAAAGAATTGTCGTATGCTAGCGCTGCATCAGATTTTTGCGCACCTTCACCAAGGAGATTGGATGTGTGCCATCGACCTGCAGGACGCCTACTTTCATATACCTGTCTCAGTAAAGCATTGGAAATTTCTCAGGTTCCAGATAGCCCGTCACCACTATCCGTATCGAGTGTTTCCGTTCGGCCTCAAATCCGCCCCACGGACATTCTCCAAGTGCATTGCGGTGGTGGCTGCCTTCCTCCGCAGGCGTAAGATCTTAGTCTATCCCTACCTAGACGACTGGCTCCTGAAAAGCTCCACACCTGTTCTGCTTCAGAGCCATCTCTCATACTGTCTCAACCTGATGCATTCTTTGTGGTTGTAAGTCAACTACAAAAAGGCGGTCCTCAACCCCACCCAACGAATACACTATCTGGGCGCCTCCCTTGACTCCACAGAGGCAAGCGTGTGTCCTTCGGAGGAGAGGTTGTCATCAATGCGTCTGAAGTGCCGCACCGCGCTCGACACCCAAAGTCCTACAGCCAGACAAGTGTCATCACTACTGGGATCGATGGCCTCATGCATCTACATTGTGCCCAATGCACGCCTTCACATGCAGCCTATGCAGCAGGCACTCTAGGACCAATGGTCTCCGAGGTCAGGCCACTGGAAAAACCATGTCTCTCTCCATCAAGTTGCCAGAGACTTTATCAGATGGTGGATGAAACGCTCTCACCTGCTGCATGGAGTTCCGTTTCATCACTCGCCTTCAACGCAGATAGTGGTCACGGATGCCTCAATGCACGGCTGGGGTACTCCATACGGACTAGCTACATGTACAAGGTCTGTGACAGAAAGAAGCTATCATATCAACTTCTTGGAGCTATGGGCGGTCTATCTGGCGCTCAAGTCCCTGTACCGTCTCTGCAGTCCAGCCACATTCAAGTTCAGACAGACAACACAACAACGTTGTTCTATCTGAACAAACAAAGAGGCACCAGGTCACGAGTTCTCTCTGGAAGCTCAATCCATTTGGCGGTGGCTTATGGCGAGAAGTCTCCATCGTTGCAGTTCACCTTCTAGGGATCCTGAATGTTCAGACAGACGGTCTAAGCAGAGACTTCGTAGAAGCGCACAACTGGGTGCTCAATGAAGACGTCGCTCAGGAGGTGTTTCGGCAATGGGGAGTGCCAGACATAGATCTGTTCGCAGACGCGGCAAACTCGAAATGCCCCGTCTTCGCGTCCAGATTCCCCCAGCAGGGATCATGGGGGAATGCACTTTTGATCAGCTGGTCTCAGTCGTTGTTGTATGTTTTCCCTCCACTCCCTCTGATCCCGGCGGTAATACAAAAATTCTACAGGACCAACACCAGGATGATCCTGATAGCGCCGGAGTGGCCACGCCAGTGGTGGTACCTGGATCTCCTCCAGTTATCAGAGGTTCCTCACCGGATGCTGCCCTGCCGCCCAGACTTACTGACCAAGGACGAGGGGAGGGTGTTTCATCCCAATCTCCCTTCCCTTCGATTGACGGCATGGTTCCCGAGGTCATCCAGTATGGCCACCTTATTTACCGGACCCTACCACTCTTTCCAACCTACGTCCTATCTCCCTGCTCCCCGTGGTGTTTAAGCTGACGGAAAAATTCGTTAATAACCAACTCACGAATTTTCTGGAGGAGAAGAACATCCTGCACACCAACCAATCAGGGTTCAGATCTAAACATTCTACTGCATCTGGCCTTTTGTTTATGGCAGAGACCCTGCGAATGGCTATGGACCAAGGGAAGAAGGCCGTCTTGATTTTACTCGATCTATCGGCGGCTTTCGATACGGTCTCACACATAATCTTGGTCGACCGTTTATGTAAAGCAGGTATAGGAGGAGTGGCATTGGCATGGTTTAGAAATTTCCTCAACCAAAGACGTCAAGTCACGGTGCTGGGTGAATTTAAATCTGAAGAAAAAGTCATCAGCTCAGGGGTCCCTCAGGGCTCTAGTTTGAGCCCTGTACTCTTCAACCTTTACATGGTACCCCTGATTGAGCTAATCGCCTCCTATCAGATTAGCACCATATCATATGCTGATGACACGCAGCTTATCCTGGTGTTGGATAGGGAGCTGCCCGGAGCAGAGGAAAAACTGTCTCACGGCCACATTTGAGTGGATGAATAACAATCACCTCAAATGTAACTCCGGGAAGACGGAAATATTGCCCTTCGGCCCTCAAAACTTGTTTTCCCCCAAACAATGGTGGCCCGAGGATGCTGAAGCCCCTCCCAACACTATCTCTTCTGCTCGTAACCTGGGCATCAAGTTTGATGACCAATTGTCATTTAAGCAGCAAGCAGCAAGTGGTAGGCGTGGCTAGCATGTGCTTCCATATCATTAGATCGCTTAGGAAGTTCTTTGATCTTCTTCCCCTTGCAGCAAGAAAACCAGTGGCTGTCGCATTGATAATGTCTAGACTAGACTACTGCAATAGCCTGTATGCAGGAACTAATAAAGCAGTGCTCCACAGGCTGCAGTTAGTCCAGCATGCTACTGCCCGTTTACTACTTCGCTAGCCTAGGAAATCATCTGCCTCGGCCGCGCTCAAGACTCTCCACTGGTTACCCATACACAAGCGTGTTTTATTTAAGGTCCTTGTTCTCACCTTTAGAGCCTTTCAGCTACAAGGACCCAGGTACTTGTTCAATGGCTTTAAACGTTTTCAGCCAGCACGTTGCCTGAGGTCCGCCAAGCAAAATCTATTGGTAACCCCGTAACCCCCAGATTTAGATTGGTCACTAAAGGTGGGAAATCTTTTTGTCCTAGGTTCCAGGGCTTGGAGCAAACTGCCACCCCAGCTTCGGTTTATGTCTAAGGAGAGCCACTTTAGTAAATCCCTGAAGACATGGATTTTCTCCCTCACTGACACTGCCTGTAGGGCACTAGTGTAAAGTGTGTAATGTGTTCCGAGTTGCCTCCAGTCCACCAACCTATTCCAGCTGGGTTGGTCTTGAGCGCCAAGATGCTCCATGGAGTGGTAGTAGCACTATATAAATGTGACTTTACATTACATTACACCATAACCTTTCGGCTGACTGTATGGTCATTCTTCGAAAAGCAAAGAGGCCCTCCATCAGAAAGTCTTATACTTTTAAGTGGAAGCGATTTTACATTTGGTGTATGGACTATGCTCTTGATCCGATTCAAGGTCAGGAGCAGGTGATTCTCCAGTATTGGGGTGTCTCATAGACTCACATGGTTGAATATTCCCCGTCATCTAAGTGGGAGCCCCACGATAAATAAATTAGCAATAAAACCAACAATATATGTATATAAAAAAATAAGTACATACATTCTAAAAACCATGAATACTTATAATTACCAAGGTTAGCATTAACACATAGGAATATATTAATAGAAAAAAGCACTTTCATAGCATATCCATGTCATTATATTAGTCCAAACTACAGCCAATCAGGCGCAAGCATCCCTCTAGAACCTTCTCCTCAGAGGCTCAGGCCCTCAGATTTTCTACCGCACGTCGTGTGAAGGGAGTTCCCCTGAGCTCTGCTCAGTTTTCAACTTCTTTTTGGATTTCTACAGTTTTTGGGATGTCTTCAAGTAAGAAGTCTTTGTTTCGTCCATGTGCTTCTTGTGGAAAATTGCGGCTCTTCTCAGAGGACCCTCACAAGAAGTGTATTTACTGCCTCTATCCAGAGCATTAGGTAGGCAAATGTAAAATTTGCAGGACTTTCTCAACCAAGACCCTTAAGGATAGGGAGTGGCGTCTCCACCTGTGGTTGCAGAGGTTGAAGGATAAGGATTCACCTCTTTCTGATGCAGAAAGCCTTGCGCCAGGAGTGTCTAGAGCCACTTCTAAACGTAGCAGTGTGCAGGATTTGCCATCTCCATTGCTAAAGAAGAGGAAACTTCAACCCCAGAAGGCTCTTGCTGTGTCTCCACCTCTTCCTGCTACGCCTACGCCCTCGAGATCTGACTCTCAGGTGCCCACGGCTCCTTCTACGTATGTTTCCACTAAAAAATGTGCAAAATCGTCAACGGGAGCATCAGCAGTTGTTCCGACGACGAAATCTTCTGTCTCTAGCTCTCTGACGACGACAGTTACGACGACTTGTGCCAGCAGGTCATCGGCGGCTGCGTCGACGCAGTCAGTGTGGACGATGGTGTGTGTGATCTTTAAATCTGTCTCGTCGACGATCCCGATCTCATAGTAAACGTCGAAACAGGGAGTCTCGTCGACATCAAAATTTTCGTCAACGCCTTCTGTGAAGAGAGCCTCTTCGTCGGCAGGTGCTCCGTCGACGGTGGCTCTGTCGACGGCAGCTTCGTCGCTGACTGCTTAGTCAACTGCTGTGGTCTTGCCGTCGTCTGCTTCGTCGACAGTGGTTTTTCCGTCGATGGTGTTACTGTCGTTGACGTCTACCTTCGCATCATTGCCTCTGATGCCAATTTCTTCATCCAGCTCTGGGGCTCCTGCTTTTGACCCTCTGAACCAACGCGGACATGTGCCTTTGGATCAGCTTCCGATTCCACGTCACTCTCAGCCTCCATCACCTCTTTTTGCCTTGCGTTCGGAGCATGACTCTGGTTCTGATGAGGAGGAAGATGATAGATTCCAGGCAGCTCGTAGCCCTTCGGAACTGGTTATTAAATGTCAGGACTATGAGGACGATCAGTAAGATCCTTATTAACATGAGTAGGAACCTTCCACTCAGGTTCCCACAGCACAAATACCGCGCTCTGTCATTTCTTATCTCCAATACATGCTGGAGGATTATAATAGCTGCTTTCCACAGTCTCACCAGGAGTCTCCTCAACCTAGGGTGCCTCCAACTACAGCAGCTCCTTCTTCTACTGCACTGCCAGAGCCATCTGCACCATCTACAACCTCTATTCAGGTCCATGCAACTGTTGGAGGATGATGACGTTCGCCCAGATCGGGAAGACGGCGAAGTTGATGATGATGGGAACATGGCGTATTGGGACAATTATCAGATTTAGACACCGTCGCTGCCTCCTTCGGGTCCAGGGGATTCCCCTCCTGTGGATATAGCTGTTTTTCACCAACTTATGGAACTGGTGGCGCTGCGCTTCAAACTCCCTATGGTTCAGAAGGATGAGGACTGTTTTCTTTATGATTTCAAGAGTCAACCTTTTAAACCGGTCCGGGCAGTACCCATAATTGACTTCATTTGAGATGAGGGTGTCAAACGGATACAGACGCCAAATTCTATTCCTGCGCTTCTTCCTCGTTTGGAGAAGAAATATAGGGCGCCCCAGGGTTCTCCAGCTTGCCTGGTAGCGCAGCCTAAACCAGACTTCGTGATCACCCAGGCCGCACAACGCCGTTCCAGGAATCCATCTTCTCCTATTACCGCTCCTCCTGACTGTGAGGGACGTCATCTTGATGCCATTGGACAAAACATTTTTCGCCATGAGGTTCAGGCGAAAATCATCGACATGCCCTATGATGGCGAATCGGTCTTTGGAGAGCATGTGGACGCCACTTCAGACCACAAAAAGGACACAGACGGCTCCTGCCCTAGACACTTTGCAGTTTCGCAAGCAGCCTTTTTGTGGTGCACGCGGACGCGGCACCTCCTTTTTGTGGCGGATCCAACCAGTACCGCTCCTACGGCCAAGGAAATCAGATATTCCTCCCAATCACAGCAGTCCTATAGACAACAGTCTTCCAAGTCCTACAGAGGAAAGTGTTCCTACAGAGGCTCCGCTTCTAAGAATGACTTTCCTTCCCCGCTCAAAGCTGGAGGTCGAATCTCCCTTTTCTTTTCCAATTGCTCTTTGATATCCTCGGACCGTTGGGTGCTGGACATTGTATCAAAAAGCCATGCTTTGGAGTTTGTCAAATTCCCTCCAAACTCTCCTCCAACGGGTCCACCTCCTGCTCACCTCAAGGAGCTCTTCCAACAGATTCAAATCATGATTCAGAAAGGTGCCATCAAAGTGGTTCCCTAGTCTCAGAAGGGGATGGGATTCTATTCCTGATTTTTCCTCCTTCTCAAGAAGTCCGGCGAATGGCGTCCGATCCTAGACTTAAGAGCACTAAACAAGTACCTGAAGTACCAATGCTTCCGCATGCTCACGCTCGTGGAAATTCTCCACCTTCTCTCGAAGGACGATTTCATGACCACCATCGATCTCCTGGACGCTTATTTCTACGTACCGATACTTCCAAGACACCGGAAGTACTTGCGCTTCCGGGTAGGGCGCAGAGACTTTCAATTCCAGGTTCTTCCTTTCGGCCTTCGCTCCTCCCCTCGCTTCTTCATGAAAGTCCTGGCCCCGGTGGTGGTGTATTTACGTTTGAAGGGCGTTCAAATCTTTTCCTACCTGGACAACTGTTTCAAGTCGCAATCTCGTCATCAGGCGTCTCTGGACACAATATTCTGTCATTCTATTCCACTCCCGCGGTCTGTCCAACACCAAGAAGTCTCAGGTCGATCCAGCTCCCCGCAGGACCTTTCTAGGCACCACTCGGAATACTTCGCTGGCGAAGGCATTCGTGTCTCACGAGCGTCAGCTGCGGATTCTACGACTAGTGGCTCTCATCCGTTCAAAAGGGTCCGTTTCAGTTCGTGTATTGAAATCCTTTCTCGGGATGGCATCCTCCTGCATCTCGCTGATCCCAAATTGCAGGTTGGGCTCAACCGTCAAACATCACTGCTAGTACTTCTTTCCTAGCCATCGCTCCGGAGCTCGTCCTTACGATGGATACCACCCTGGAAACCTGGAGCACACATCTTCAGGGTCGTGGACCAGGGTCAGCGGACTCGATAATTCTCGCCTCGGTGCCTACTCTAGTCAGAAACCACACTCTGCAACTCTGGGCATCAGCTTGCCTCATCTTCACAACGGCCCCCCAGACCGCCGGGGATGCTTGGTCGCACCTTAGAGCTACCCATCAGGGACCATCTCTCAGGGTGAGCCAGGACGGGTTCCCAAGCGGTCGAAGCGTGGAGATACTCCTCCGGGAGTCGATTCCTAGCGCTATATAAACCCGCAATTAATTAAATTAATTAAATTAATTAATTAATCAATAAAGGGCAAGTGAACCCTGTCTCAACGTTCCTGGCACATGAAACAGACTGGAACTAATGGCCATTTTCCTGGCGCTCAAGTCTTTCCATCTTCTGCTCCAGGGAGAATCAGTGCCCATTCAGACCGACAATACCACCAGTATGCACCATGTAAACAAACAGGGCGGGACCTAGTCACTGCTCCTTTCTCAGCTAGCACAGAGCATCTGGGACTGGGCACTCCGTCACTAAATTACCCTGACAGTGGTTCACCGACCAGGCATCTCCAATATCCTAGCGGATTCCCTCAGCAGGTCCGCGTCCTCGACCCACGAGTGGGAGTTGCATCACCCGATCTGGACTTCATCTTTCGGCTGTGGGGTCGCCCGAACATGGATCTTTTTGCGAGCCCTGTGAACCGGAAATGCCCGTCTTATGCAAGCTGGCTTCCCCATCAAGGGTCACGCGGGAATGCCCTTTTGATGGACTGGTGCAATCTATTCGCCTATGCTTTTCCGCCGATTCCGCTGGTTCCTCGAGTGTTGTGGAAAATGCAGATGTAGTGTAGTTCCTATATTCCCAATAGGCTCTGCGCATTGGAATAATATCTTCAGTAGTGTAGACGTAGGACTGAGGTTAACTAGGTCTCTACTGACGATATTAGACTTAAGTTTTGTGTGCCAGCTAGCTCAGAGTTCACTAGAAACTTTCTCGAATAAGCGAGGAGTTTAACCTCCCTGGATAGACAAGAAGGGATTTAGTTTCCGACAACCATAGAACATGACAACTTTGCTCTCCCTGATCAAGAGCATATCTCTAGAGTTGTGTGAAAACAAAAGACAGCTATTTTACTCAGTCAATACGTGCATACTTAGTTTCACCAGATTGCAGAGAAAAGGAGAGACGGGCGTTTTCAATAAATATATTGATCAGTCTCTTTTCTCATACAAGAGAAATGAATCGCTATAATTGCAATACTTATAGTTAAGTAAAGTGCATACAGTAAAAGCAGGATCATGAAATAATACTGTAAAAGCATTGATATGGTTTCTTAGCCATATGATACTTTAAAATGGATAAAAGATATACATACATATATACATTGACTAATCGTACTCAACTGGTGCTTCTAACTACGCCTACCCCGGTGTACCTGACCTAAGCCTAATACATGGGAGGGAGTAAGTAAGTAGCAGTTTAAGTTAAGTTTGTTTTGCCAAGAATCTGACTCAAGAATTCTCTAGAAGGGTTTAGTCAGTCCAGTACCTGGGATTTAGAAGGCTGGAGGTCTGGTATCTTTCTCAGGACTCGGTATCCCAGTCACCCGGGAAGGTGGGCTGGAAACGCTGGAGGCTGGATTTCTCGGCAAGAGAAAAGACAGCGTCTTCCTCAGCGCGTCAACAGGGGAGGGGCAGCGTCGGTGGGCTCTCGCATCAGCTGGGCTCTCCGGCACGTAGTCACTGCTCCAGGTTCATCACCACCGTGTGTCTGCTTAGGGCAGCGTTGGTATATTTATACCTGAGAGGTGCTGGGTTTGACGTAAGGATGGACATAAGACGTCAATAAGGATGTCACTAAGAACTGAGCGTTCTTGCAGTGCTTTACAGGAGTTCTTGGACTAAATCAAAACATGGCAGGCGGGGATTTCCCAGGTTGCTCGAGGCTTGGATTTGTTTAAGAACTCAGTGTGCTTTCTAGGGGGCTGGAGGAATAGTGCTTGCTTAATGTGACAGCATGCGCTATGACTAATTTATGAAACGGGTTTCTGTGCCGTTGTAGGGATATTAGTGATTTATAATCGGACAAGGGTCAGAAATAGGTGTATCGATACAGGTCCCTAGATAAACACACTACACAGAGATCGCCGTGCCACATTCTCCTGATCACTCCCAGATGACCTCGACAAGCGTGGTTCTCGGAACTGCTGCTTCTCTCACAGTGCGAACCCATCCTCCTTCGTCTAAGAGCGGATCTCCTCACAATAAACAAGGGTCGGCCTGGAACCTGAGCACCTTGAATTTGCCCATTTGAATATTTCTCCAGCATGTGAGACGTTCTTGCCAATGCGAGGGCTCCGTCCACAGTAAAGACTTACAGCTAAAGTGGAAAAGGTTCTGTCACTGGTGTGTATCTGCCAACATCCATCCCGTACACTCCCCTCCTGCTCAGCTCCTGCCGTTCTTTCTGCAGCTGGCTCAATCAGGACTTTCCCACTCCACTTTGAAGGTCTTCCTAGCAGCAATATCTTGTTTTCGGCAGGATGGGTCTTCCTCTCTCTACTCTTCAAGAGTCAGCAGTTTTTCAAGGGGTTGTTTAGGTTGTTCCCGCCCATTTGTCGTCCTCCTACCTGGCATCTCAATGTTGTTTTGGCGCAATTGATGAAGGCGCCTTTTGAGCCCATCCACAAAGCGGATTTGACATTTTTGACCTCGAAGGTGGCCCTTCTTGCCTTGACCACCTCACGTCGCGGGAGTGATATCCACACCTTTTCCATTCAGCCTCCTTTCCTTCAATTCAAATCCGACTGTGTTGTACTTTGCACCGACCCGGCATTCATGCCTAAGGTACCAACTGATTTTCACCTCAATGAACCGGTGTTCTTAAAGACTTTCTTCGCTAATCCCCAATCTCCGGCGGAGCAACGTTAGCATTCGTTGGACTTGAAAAAGATGCCTTAAATTCTACATCAACAGGACAGCGCCCTTTCGTATGTATGATAAACTGTTCGTTGCTTACGGATGCATGCGCAAGGGGAATTCTGTCACCAAGCCAACTATTGCACGTTGGATTTCCTCAGCAATGTCATTCTGTCATCAGAAGGCCACGAAGGTGATACAGCTGTAAGCCAAGCGGTGCTTCATAATCTTTAGGTCTCGCGACCTATCGATGCGCGCAAGCGCATCGAGCGGAGCGAGAATTCAAGTAGCCAAAATCCTCATGAAACCACCAGCTTTTTGCTGGCGTTTTCATGAAGTTCACGTGAACCACGTGATCAAACACGAACGCGCATCAGCCTCCCTCCCTCCTAATTGCATTTGCCGCACAGCACATCAAAGGGCTTCGCCCAGCGTGCGCTCTGCGGCTTCTCGGTTTCTCCTCCCCTAATTATTCTTGGATGGCCGGCCGGCACACAGCCTTCCTTGCATTTCTCCTCCCCCTCCCCAGCCAGCTTCCCCCAGGCCGTGTTCCCTCATCCCTCGCACCCCCTCCTCCTTCAGGCCCCCACCATTTGCTTCCATTTGTTCTCTTTCCGATAAACACCTCTTAACTGTGCTGATGTGACGTACCGCGTCTCTTTCCTTGTCCCCCTAATCCCACCAATCACACGACTTAGTGAATTTATGGTTGGACCGTTATTGTTTATTTATTTGGCTGGAGTATTTATTCTGTCACAAGCGCTGCACAAAACTGCAAAGGCGAAAACTGGATCACATCGCATCAATCAAACAAACAAAACTAAGCTGTTTAACCACAACGTTGTTTCTTTTATTGTATAAGGCGCTTTAAACACACCAGGGTGAGATACGCCATGTAAACACATACAAAATATATGTAAATAAAAAATAGCAGTTCAAGAGCTGCTCATGCTTGTGCTCTCACACGCCTGGTAAAAGGCTAACCAAGTTGGGTTACTAATCTCAGGACGCAGTCAACTACCAGAAATTCCTGGGGTGATTCTTTACCGTGGCAAGGTTAGTTTGTTTTGCAACCGCATTACCTCTTCAGCCTTTTTATTAGCGACTGCGTTACCTCACTCTCTGGCTGCTACTACACATTCTGATTGTGTTAACCACCGAAGCATGTCTTCTGAATCGTAAGCAGCGGTTCAGTTTTGTTCAGAGCAAGAGTTTGTACTTTAAATACACAAAAGCCGAGCGCCAACGTGGGGCGCGCGCATCTCAAGCACTAGGGCTGGCTTTGCTCGGCGCGCTGATTGATGCTTGGCCTCGGCGTGCCTTTGTTCTCAGCTGATTTCTCTCCTGTTCGTCCCAGGCTCTCATATTTCCCCTGCATCTTCCCTTAAATGTTCATCCCATTAAGGAGTGCGAGCCTGAGAACCTCGCCGCCAAAATGCAGAGCAATTAAGGGGAAAGGCCTTTTTTTTCCAGGGAAGCATTCGCGCAGACATAAACCTCAACCTCACCCTTTCAAGAAAATATTTCAGTTTTACTTTCATCAAAAAAGTTAGAGCCGAGGGCTTTTAGCATCTCGTTTCACTCACACACACAGCCTATTATAACCTGCATAAACAAGGGTGACAAGTTGAGATTAATGAGGCTCCCGGAGTGACAGAACAATTTAATTGTCAGAAATCATAGGAGCTGAACTTTGCCAGTGTATTTATGTAAGGCTGCCACAGCTAAAAACATCCCTAATTGATTATGACCAATAAGTAATAACACAGAATCCAGTTCTTGGGGAGGCAAATAAAAACAAGCATTGGCATAGCCAATAGGTCTCGCTTGTGGGACCTTATAAGTATTTAGTTTTGCAGCACAATATCCTTGTTACACCAAGGATATTGTGCTGCAAAACTAAATACTTAAAAGGTCCCACAAGCGAGACCTGTTGGCAATGCCAATGCTTGTTTTAAATAAGGTGAACCTCTTTCCTTCCCTCCGCCTGTTTGGGTACTATTATTTGTCTGGCAGCATTCTGCTATTTCATTGCATTGTATACTAATGCACTGCTATTTTGCCTTGCGGCCAGCTATTGCTGCTCACTATTCTATTCAAGCATGTGAATCTATGAAAGACACCCCAATACTGGAGAAGAACAATTGTTACTTACCTGTAAACTGTGATTCTCCAGTATTGGTGTCTTTCATAGATTCACATGCGACACACCCACCTCCCCTCAGAGGCTCGTTTCTCCTCCTTGACTCCTTTGTCACTCTTGTGCTATGAAAATCTGAGGGCCTGAGCCTCTGAGGGGGTGCTTGCGCCTGATTGGCTGTAGTTTGGACTAACATAACATGGATATGCTATGAAAGGGCTTTTTTCTTCAAATGTATTCATATGTGTTACTGCGAACGTTGGTACATATAAGTATTTATGGTTTTTAGAATGTATGTACTTATCTTTTTATATACATATATTGTTGGTTTTATTGCGAATTTATTTACCGTGGGGCTCCCACTTCGACAACTGGGAATATTCAAGCATGTGAATATATGAAAGACACCAATACTGGGGAACCACCGTTTACAGGTAAGTAACAATTGTTCTTCTCCCATACTTATTACACTTGGCAAGGTGAGGCCGAAAGTACCCCTCCATCAGGGTTCACTTATCGGCAATCACAGCGTATAGGAAGTCTCCTTCCCAGACCTCATTCTTCCTCATGCCTGTGGTCAAAGATTTATTAGAGGGGCTTAAGAAAGTGTTTCCGACAGTGAGGTCCCGCTCTCCTCCCTGGGAGCTTAACATCGTACTTACCAAGTTGATTGGTGCTCCTTTCGAGCCTATTCATAAGGCTTCTTTGCAGCACTTGCCCTGGAAAGCTGTTTTCTTGGTAGCCCTCACCTCAGCCCCCAGAGTGAGTGAGATCCAGGCCCTGTGTTGCAAGGAGCCTTATACAGTTTTTCATGCCAAGAGTGGTGCTGAGAACACATCCAGGCTTCCTGCCCAAGGTGGTCTCGGATTTCCATATCAATTAGACCATCACACTACCTACTTTCTTCCCTCAACAAACCACTCCCCCGGAGATGTCTTTACTCTCCCTAGCGCTCCGGAGGGTTTTGAAATTTTACCTGGCTAGAACTCTTCCACTTAGGAAGTCTGACCGGCTCTTTGTTAATTATGGTACAACTAATACCAGTCTGTCAGCTGCAAAAAGGTCTCTCTCTAGATGGATCGTCTTCTGTATAGCTCTGTCTTACCAATTAGCTAACAAAGCTTTACAGGGCAAACCACGTGCACATTTCACTAGAGGGAAAGCTTCTACAACCGCTATCCTTCGCAACATTCCGATATCTGAGATTTGTAAAGTGGCTACATGGCACTCAGTACATACCTTTACCCGCCATTACTGCCTAGATTCAGATGCACAGGCCGATGGCCAAGTCGGACAGGCCTATTTGACGAGTCTGTTTGCATAACTGCATTATAAATGTGATAGTGATTCATGTTTTTTCTGTGTACTTGGTTGCTCGTCCGCTAGACTTTGGGTAGGGGCTTGTAATCTATTCATAGATTGACTATTGATGAGTATCCCCTGGATGAGAAGGATTAGTTACTTACCTGTAATCCTAGTTCTCATCCAGGGTTATACTCCGAGTCATAAGCGACCCACCCACCTCCCCGGACGAGCATTACTGGAAAGTTATTGTATGATGATTGCGTATTTACTCAGGTGTTTATGCACCTCCAAAAAGGACTGACCTAACTGCCATCTGTGGTGCATCATGGGAAAAGCACGGTACCCCTACTCTAATCCCTTAAAGGCAAGGTGTCAGTTTTGTTTTTCTTTATTTTCTACTGCAGTCTACTGGCAAATGCCTGCAATTACAGGTTTCTCTATGGCAATAAAGCATTGTATGACAAATGTTTACTGCTCTTCCTTCCTTAGGGGTTGGGAGAGCATAGGTGCTACCATACAAACCTATGTAATTTCAGCACTTTGGCCATTGTGGAAATATCTTAGGCTGCATAGATATGTTTTTCACATATGCATATCTAGGTATACATATGTAGTTTCTGTATGCGCCGGGATCCTGCACATGGGCGGGGATTATTAATAGATTATGTCTTTGAGTATACCCCTGGATGAGAACTAGGATTACAGTTAAGTAACTAATGCTTTTCCACCACACAGTGCAGTGACTATTGCCCCCTCATACTTGGACGTATTGTTACTGTCCGGTAATATCAATATTCTAGTTGGACACACTGTTCTTTATGCCCAGTCTCTCACTCTTATTTTGTTTGGGGGCGTTGGAGAACCTCTGACAGGCTCGTCCCTGTAACTGGGGTCCTTTGCCTTCATCATGTGTACGACATGTATGTACGAGTGTTTCCAAGTTATGAATGGACTCATGGATGCCTTCTGGACTAGCAGTATATGTATTCTGCACATTATTCCTGGCCGATGACTACCATATAAGACCACAAAGGCTATTTGCACAACTATTTGCCTATCCTCAAAACCTTTTGGGTGGAGAGGGAGTCTTCTGCTCATTACTTTTGTTTCTAGTGAACGAGCCAAACTGAGATTGTCATAATCCATTTCCTATGTTGTGCCACCTTCTTTGGTGCCAAATAAAAAAAAAAACTATTGATGGACAGAATGCAGAACAATGTCATACATTCACCCCAGTACAGCGAACTGGGCCTAAATCAATCTTATTTTTGTTCACCATGCCATTCCAGTTTGGACCCAGCCATATGCAAGTAGTCTTGACACTGCGCCCAATAGGAACAGTCCAGCCCCAACTGCCCGGCCCTCCCTGGACTGGAAACAAGCATCCTAGGACCGGTTTCGGGGTTTCACCCCTCCTCAGCCAGGATAGCTTGTTTCTAGTGGCATGGAGGGTACAGGACTCACGTCTGAGCATACCCGTCCCACTTGGGGTGACAAATGCAAAAAGAACTATTGACGGAAAGAATGCAGAACAATGTCATACATTCACCCCAGTACAGAGATCTGGGCCTAAATCAATCATTTTTTGTTCACCTTGCCATTCCAGTTTGGACCCAGCCATATGCAAATCAGTCTTATCCCCTGCGCCTAATGGGAACAGTCCAGCCCGAACTGCCAGTCACTGGGGTGGCATGGTGAGCAAAAGAATGATGGATTTAACCCAGATCTTTTGACTGGGGGTGAATGTTTTGATTTGTTCTGCATTCCATCCATCAATTTTGTGTTTTACCTTCTTTGGTGCCAGCTCTCTAGTGGAGGCCAATGCACAAGACACCTGAGCCAGCTCGAGCTGGTCTTGGTGTGAAAGCTAGACTGTGAGGCTGCAAACCCTGGTGAGTAACAGCAGTTCTCTCGCCTAGTCTTTTCTCTTATTTTTCTCCCACATTCGCTCCTAGCTGATTTTTCTACTTAAGTGTTTGAGTTTTTATGAAGGTTCTTGGAGGGATTAAAATTAACGGCCTTATAATAATCGTAGTTCTCCATTAAGGTTATCTTCATGAAATTCCTAAACGACTCGCCTATAACCATGAAGATGGGGTTATTCCGAAACTTCAGAGAAAGCAAATTAGAGCCATACTACTGTTAGATAAGAAAATACTGATGCTGTTGGTCCACTGCATTGCGGGTCTTTAAAACATCTTGTGTACCTTATGTTAGTGGTCTGTTTTCTTTAATGCTACTTGCTCATCGTTTTACTTTAGACTTTCTTTGCAAAAGAAGTTATGAAATGAGGAAGCAAAATTGTTTTTGTTTTTAATGTTCGCTTACGTTTTGGTATTTAAAAAAGTCTTTTTATGTGTTTAGTGATCCGGCCAATAGGTGACATAGTGCAGTACTTCTGACTTTAAGGAGGAATACTCATAGTGGAGAACAAGGATCAAAAGTAGTTTTCTCATTAAACAGAGCAATCCTTGACCTGAGTGGATTCTTGAAATCTTGGATTTAATCGCAATACTAGTTCCTAATAGTTTTTGACTCTCGTCTACTTTCCTCTTTAGATCTGAAAGCAGCTCATCATCTCGCAAAGAGAAGAAGAAAAGCTCTAAGAAGAGCAAGCACAGGTATGCTGTCCTCTACATGTTCTGTGCATATTATCAGTTGTTTGTTATGCCACCCCCCTCTTCCTCCAGTGAGTAGAGCAGTAAAAGGTATCTGGTCTACATGCTGTGTGGCATAGCGCTGGCTGTCTGCTATCCTTATAGTGAGTCTCACCTATGGGTGCCAGCTGTTATTGCTGTAGTGAGTAGCTTGTCTGAATATTGGTCATTCGTGTCTGGGACAACTCTAGATGCTTGTCTTTTTATTTGAGCGACAGGTCCTCTAATGCTTGCTGTCCTTCTGGTTAGGTTTGGTGGTGAAGGTTGGCTGCTTTAGCAATTTGCTGATCTTGGTTTACCTGGCAGTACTGGGTGTGTCTGGGTCAGAGGCAGCTCTGGATGCATACTGGCCTTTGGCTGTTAGCAACAATTCACATTTGCTGTCCTGCAACTGGGGGTAAGGGTAGAGTAGTTTTGGGTGATCACTGCTCTAACAGTTTGGCCATGTCGGAAGGTGCTTCACTTTCAGATTTGTTAGTGTGCTTCCATTCAAATTTGGCCATCTGTTGGTGTCAGCTTTACCTGTAGGAGTGTTATTACCCCACATACTGCAGCGCAGGTGTTGCTACTCCCCCCATGCACCCCTTCTCGTAGATGCCTCTCCCCCCCCCACCCAGTCCCTTCTCAGTGTTGCTTCTCCGCCACCCACCCACCCCCTTCGCGGTGTTGCTTCTCCCCCACCCACCCCATTCGCGGTGTTGCTTCTCCCCCACCCACCCCCTTCGCGGTGTTGCTTCTCCCCCACCCACCCCCTTCGCGGTGTTGCTTCTCCCCCACCCACCCCCTTCGCGGTGTTGCTTCTCCCCCACCCTCCCCCTTCGCGGTGTTGCTTCTCCCCCACCCACCCACCCCCTTCGCGGTGTTGCTTCTCCCCCACCTACCCCCTTCGCGGTGTTGCTTCTCCCCCACCTACCCCCTTCGCGGTGTTGCTTCTCCCCCACCTACCCCCTTCGCGGTGTAGCTTCTCCCCCACCCACCCACCCCCTTCGCGATGTTGCTTCTCCCCCACCCACCCACCCCCTTCGCGATGTTGCTTCTCCCCACCCACCCACCCCCTTCGCGATGTTGCTTCTCCCCACCCACCCACCCCCTTCGCGATGTTGCTTCTCCCCACCCACCCACCCCCTTCGCGATGTTGCTTCTCCCCACCCACCCACCCCCTTCGCGATGTTGCTTCTCCCCACCCACCCACCCCCTTCGCGATGTTGCTTCTCCCCACCCACCCACCCCCTTCCCGATGTTGCTTCTCCCCACCCACCCACCCCCTTCGCGGTGTTGCTTCTCCCCACCCACCCACCCCCTTCGCGGTGTTGCTTCTCCCCCACCCACCCACCCCCTTCGCGGTGTTTCTTCTCCCCCACCCACCCACCCCCTTCGCGGTGTTTCTTCTCCCCCACCCACCCACCCCCTTCGCGGTGTTTCTTCTCCCCCACCCACCCACCCCCTTCGCGGTGTTTCTTCTCCCCCACCCACCCACCCCCTTCGCGGTGTTTCTTCTCCCCCACCCACCCACCCCCTTCGCGGTGTTTCTTCTCCCCCACCCACCCACCCCCTTCGCGGTGTTTCTTCTCCCCCACCCACCCACCCCCTTCGCTGTGTTTCTTCTCCCCACCCACCCACCCACCCCCTTCGCGGTGTTTCTTCTCCCCCACCCACCCACCCCCTTCGCGGTGTTTCTTCTCCCCCACCCACCCACCCCCTTCGCGGTGTTGCTACTCCCCCACCCCCTTCGTGGTGTTTCTTCTCCCCCACCCACCCACCCGCCCCCTTCTCGGTGTTGCTTCTCCCCCACCCACCCGCCCCTTTCTCAGTGTTTCTTCTCCCCCACCCACCCACCCGCCCCCTTCTCGGTGTTGCTTCTCCCCCACCCACCCACCCGCCCCCTTCTCGGTGTTGCTTCTCCTCCACCCAATCACCCACCCTCCCCCTTCTCGGTGTTGCTTCTCCCCCACCCAATCACCCACCCTCCCCGTGTTGCTTCTCCCCCACCCGCCCCCTTCTCGGTGTTGCTTCTCCCCCACCCACCCACCCGCCCGCTTCTCGGTGTTGCTTCTCCCCCACCCGCCCCCTTCTCGGTGTTGCTTCTCAAACACCCACCCACCCGCCCCCTTCTCGGTGTTGCTTCTCAAACACCCACCCACCCTTCCCCTTCTCGGTGTTGCTTCTCCCCCACCCACCCACCCTCCCCCTTCTCGGTGTTGCTTCTCCCCCACCCACCCACCCTCCCCCTTCTCGGTGTTGCTTCTCCCCCACCCACACTCCCCCTTCTCGGTGTTGCTTCTCCACCAACCACCCACCCGCCCCTTCTCGGTGTTGCTTTGACCCCACCCACCCACCCGCCCCCTTCTCTGTGTTGCTTCTCCCCCACCCTCCCCCTTCTCGGTGTTGCTTCTCAAACACCCACCCACCCTTCCCCTTCTCGGTGTTGCTTCTCAAACACCCACCCACCCTTCCCCTTCTCGGTGTTGCTTCTCCCCCACCCACCCACCCACCCACCCTCCCCCTTCTCGGTGTTGCTTCTCCCCCACCCACCCACCCTCCCTCTTCTCGGTGTTGCTTCTCCACCCCCTCACCCACCCTCCCCCTTCTCGGTGTTGCTTCTCCACCCCCCCCACCCACCCTCCCCCTTCTCGGTGTTGCTTCTCCCCCACCCACCCGCCCCTTCTCTGTGTTGCTTCTCCCTCACCCACCCGCCCCTTCTGTGTTGCTTCTCCCTCACCCACCCGCCCCTTCTCTGTGTTGCTTCTCCCCCACCCACCCGCCCCTTCTCTGTTGCTTCTCCCCCACCCACCCGCCCCTTCTCTGTGTTGCTTCTCCCCCACCCACCCGCCCCTTCTCTGTGTTGCTTCTCCCCCACCCACCCGCCCCTTCTCTGTGTTGCTTCTCCCCCACCCACCCGCCCCTTCTCTGTGTTGCTTCTCCCCCACCCACCCGCCCCTTCTCTGTGTTGCTTCTCCCACATGCAACCCACCCACCCCATCTCTGTTCATTCTCCCCCCCCCCCATCTCTGTTCATTCTCCCCCCCCCCCCTTCTCGGTGTTTATTCACCCCCCCTTTCTCGGTGTTTATTCACCCCCCCTTTCTCGGTGTTGATTCACCCCCCCCTTTCTCGGTATTGATTCACCCCCCCCCCTTTCTCGGTGTTGATTCACCCCCCCCTTTCTCGGTGTTGATTCACCCCCCCCTTTCTCGGTGTTGATTCACCCCCCCCTTTCTCGGTGTTGATTCACCCCCCCCCTTTCTCGGTGTTGATTCACCCCCCCCTTTCTCGGTGTTGATTCACCCCCCCCCTTTCTCGGTGTTGATTCACCCCCCCCCCTTTCTCGGTGTTGATTCACCCCCCCCCCTTTCTCGGTGTTGATTCACCCCCCCCCCCCTTTCTCGGTGTTGATTCACCCCCCCCCCCCTTTCTCGGTGTTGATTCACCCCCCCCCCCTTTCTCGGTGTTGATTCACCCCCTGCTTTTCTCGGTGTTGATTCACCCCCCCCCCCGCTTTTCTCGGTGTTGATTCACCCCCCCCCCCCCGCTTTTCTCGGTGTTGATTCACCCCCCCCCCTTTCTCGGTGTTGATTCACCCCCCCCTGCTTTTCTCGGTGTTGATTCACCCCCCCCCCCGCTTTTCTCGGTGTTGATTCACCCCCCCCCCCCCGCTTTTCTCGGTGTTGATTCACCCCCCCCCCTTTCTCGGTGTTGATTCACCCCCCCCTTTCTCGGTGTTGATTCACCCCCCCTCTCCCCCCCTTTCTCGGTGTTGATTCACCCCCCCTCTCCCCCCCTTTCTCGGTGTTGATTCACCCCCCCCCCGCTTTTCTCGGTGTTGATTCACCCCCCCCCCGCTTTTCTCGGTGTTGATTCACCCCCCCCCCCCCTTTTCTCGGTGTTGATTCACCCCCCCCCTTTCTCGGTGTTGATTCACCCCCCCCCTCCCCCCCTCTCTCGGTGTTGATTCACCCCCCCCTCTCCCCCCCTTTCTCGGTGTTGATTCACCCCCCCCCCCCCTTTCTCGGTGTTGATTCACCCCCCCCCCCCTTTCTCGGTGTTGATTCACCCCCCCCCCCCCTTTCTCGGTGTTGATTCACCCCCCCCCCCCTTTCTCGGTGTTGATTCACCCCCCCCCCTTTCTCGGTGTTGATTCACCCCCCCCCCCTTTCTCGGTGTTGATTCACCCCCCCCCCCTTTCTCGGTGTTGATTCACCCCCCCCCCTTTCTCGGTGTTGATTCACCCCCCCCCCCCTTTCTCGGTGTTGATTCACCCCCCCCCCTTTCTCGGTGTTGATTCACCCCCCCCCCCCTTCTCGGTGTTGATTCACCCCCCCCCCCTTCTCGGTGTTGATTCACCCCCCCCCCTTTCTCGGTGTTGATTCACCCCCCCCTTTCTCGGTGTTGATTCACCCCCCCCTGTCTCGGTGTTGATTCACCCCCCCCCCCCCTTTCTCGGTGTTGATTCACCCCCCCCCCCTTTCTCGGTGTTGATTCACCCCCCCCCCTTCTCGGTGTTGATTCACCCCCCCCCCTTTCTCGGTGTTGATTCACCCCCCCCCCCTTTCTCGGTGTTGATTCACCCCCCCCCCCCTTTCTCGGTGTTGATTCACCCCCCCCCCCTTCTCGGTGTTGATTCACCCCCCCCCCTTCTCGGTGTTGATTCACCCCCCCCCTTTTTCGGTGTTGATTCACCCCCCTCCTTTTTCGGTGTTGATTCACCCCCCCCTCCTTTTTCGGTGTTGATTCACCCCCCCCCCTCCTTTTTCGGTGTTGATTCACCCCCCCCCCCTCCTTTTTCGGTGTTGATTCACCCCCCCCCCCCTTTTTCGGTGTTGATTCACCCCCCCCCCTTTTTCGGTGTTGATTCACCCCCCCCTTTTTCGGTGTTGATTCACCCCCCCCCCCCCTTTTTCGGTGTTGATTCACCCCCCCCCCCTTTTTCGGTGTTGATTCACCCCCCCCCCCCTTTCTCGGTGTTGATTCACCCCCCCCCCCCTTTCTCAGTGTTGATTCAAACCCCCACCCGCCTTTTCTCAATGTTGTTTCACCCCCCCCCCCTCCTTTCTCGGTGTTGATTCACCCCCCTCCTTGCTCGTGTTCAAATTCAAAATATACTTTAGTCGGCATAAAACAATACCATAAAAGTACAGTGTTAAAAAACAGTATCTCATACATTATAAAAACCATACTAAAAACCTGTTTAACAGCAATACATAAGATATAAATGAATCAGCACGGGGATCATCTTATAAAAATGACAGGGAGGTACCCGGTTAAAAATATTTCATCCATAATATAGTGCAATCAGTAGCCGATATTAAACACACAAGACCATTATTCCTCCCCTCTACTGCTTCTGAGTTTCATCGGTAATCTTAAAAAATTTACTACAAAGAAAAGCGTTAAAGGTTCCACTGACAATTTCAGAAACAGTAGGGCCACCGTAGCTTGTTTGAACTTGGCCTTCCTTAAAATTCCTTTTAAAAATAGTCGCCTAGGGTAAGCGTAAAATGGGCATAGTAGGACCAAATGGAGCGTATCCTGTGGAGAACGTTGGTCGCAGTCACAGGGGCCCTTACTCTCCAAATGCTTTGTATACCCTGCTGGAACTGCCAAAGTGTGGTGTAGCAAATTTAGCCTGAAACGGGTCATGAGAAATCTGTCTTGAGGATTGTAAATAAGACACAAATAAGGTTCCACGCCCAGGCACGACTTTGTTAACTGATGAGTTCTTACTGATGGCTTAGTCAGCTCTCTTGCTTCCCTATTTGACTTGGCTCTGTTTAAAAATTCTAACTTAATACGGCCCTTATCCTTGTATAGTAATTTTGTCGGGTGGGTAAAATATTCAACCCAACCCATGGATAACAGGTTTTCCTTGATGTATCTAAGCCAAGGAATGTTATGACCCTGTGCCCGTGCACTGCAGTCTAATATTATTTGTTAACTTAACGCCGCCTCTGGATTTGTCCATACCTTGATCCAGCATGTGAGGGGCTTCCATTGCAGCCTATCGGACAGATGGATTATACCCAGTTCCTCGTGAACCACGTAGGAGGAAATGCTTTGTGGGACTTTCAGTACCCGCCTCAAATATTTGTTTTCTTCTATTTGTAACTTAAGCGGGTCTATAAAGCCCCAAACCTCACTCCCATATAAAACTATTGCACAGTTTACAGAACTGTAGAGGTTTAGGATTTGTTCCGGAGCCCATTTGCCTAGCCTCTTTGCAAAATTCATAGTTGCCCCTGTTGAGTTAATTAGTTTATTGCATTTCTCCTCCACAAGGGTTTGAAACTAAGGCGACGGTCAAACATGATCCCCAGATATGAAAATGACTTGACCTTTTTACAGTCCCTGTGTGCCTATTGTACACTTGGTTTTGCTGGATGGTCCTTTCCCTACCTCCATAACATATGATTTGGTGAGGTTCGGTGACAAATCTAAGCTATCCATAAAATGGACAAAGCCATCTGAGGCGCTGCAGTCCAGGCCAAGAGTACAGCGTCATCTGCGTACAGTAACACTGGTATCCCTCTCCTACCTATCTGCGGGCAGTCCACCTCTAGAGCTACCAGCGCCTGGGTCAAACCTTTCTCTAGTTGATTACCCCTTGATTCACCCCCCTTTTCTCGGTGTTGATTCACCCCCTCACCCCACCCCCCTTTTCTCGGTGTTGATTCACCCCCTCACCCCACCCCCTCCTTTCTCTGTGTTGATTCACCCCCCTCCTTTCTCTGTGTTGATTCACCCCCCTCCTTTCTCTGTGTTGATTCACCCCCCTCCTTTCCTCTGTTGATTCACCCCCCTCCTTTCTCTGTGTTGATTCACCCCCCTCCTTTCCTCTGTTGATTCACCCCCCTCCTTTCTCTGTGTTGATTCACCCCCCCCTTTTCTCGGTGTTGATTCACCCCCCCCTTTTCTCGGTGTTGATTCACCCCCCCCTTTTCTCGGTGTTGATTCACCCCCCCCTTTTCTCGGTGTTGATTCACCCCCCTCCTTTCTCTGTTGATTCACCCCCCTCCTTTCTCTGTTGATTCACCCCCCTCCTTTCTCTGTTGATTCACCCCCCTCCTTTCTCTGTGTTGATTCACCCCACTCCTTTCTCTGTGTTGATTCACCCCCCTCCTTTCTCGGTGTTGATTCACCCCCCCCCCCACCCCACCCCCCTTTCTCTGTGTTGATTCACCCCCCCTTTCTCGGTGTTGATTCACCCCCCCCTTTCTCGGTGTTTATTCACCCCCCCTTTCTCGGTGTTTATTCACCCCCCCTTTCTCGGTGTTTATTCACCCCCCCTTTCTCGGTGTTGATTCACCCCCCCCTTTCTCGGTGTTGATTCACCCCCCCCTTTCTCGGTGTTGATTCACCCCCCCCTTTCTCGGTGTTGATTCACCCCCCCCCTTTCTCGGTGTTGATTCACCCCCCCCCTTTCTCGGTGTTGATTCACCCCCCCCCTTTCTCGGTGTTGATTAACCCCCCCCCTTTCTCGGTGTTGATTCACCCCCCCCCCTTTCTCGGTGTTGATTCACCCCCCCCCCTTTCTCGGTGTTGCTTCACCCCCCCCCTTTCTCGGTGTTGATTCACCCCCCCCCCCTTTCTCGGTGTTGACTCACCCCCCCCTCCTTTCTCGGTGTTGATTCACCCCCCCCCCCTTTCTCGGTGTTGACTCACCCCCCCCTCCTTTCTCGGTGTTGACTCACCCCC
Source organism: Lissotriton helveticus (assembly GCF_964261635.1). Classification (NCBI taxonomy): domain Eukaryota; kingdom Metazoa; phylum Chordata; class Amphibia; order Caudata; family Salamandridae; genus Lissotriton; species Lissotriton helveticus. Next base: position 639,912,632 of record NC_136068.1, on the reverse strand, counting down.
CCCTCCTTTCTCGGTGTTGACTCACCCCCCCTCCTTTCTCGGTGTTGACTCACCCCCCCCTCCTTTCTCGGTGTTGACTCACCCCCCCTCCTTTCTCGGTGTTGACTCACCCCCCTCCTTTCTCGGTGTTGACTCACCCCCCTCCTTTCTCGGTGTTGACTCACCCCCCCTCCTTTCTCGGTGTTGACTCACCCCCCTCCTTTCTCGGTGTTGACTCACCCCCCCTCCTTTCTCGGTGTTGACTCACCCCCCCTCCTTTCTCGGTGTTGACTCACCCCCCTCCTTTCTCGGTGTTGACTCACCCCCCTCCTTTCTCGGTGTTGATTCACCCCCCCTCCTTTCTCGGTGTTGATTCACCCCCCCCTCCTTTCTCGGTGTTGATTCACCCCCCCTCCTTTCTCGGTGTTGATTCACCCCCCCCCTCCTCCTTTCTCGGTGTTGATTCACCCCCCCCCTCCTCCTTTCTCGGTGTTGATTCACCCCCCCCCCTCCTCCTTTCTCGGTGTTGATTCACCCCCCTCCTCCTTTCTCGGTGTTGATTCACCCCCCTCCCCCTTTCTCGGTGTTGATTCACCCCCCCCCTTTTCTCGGTGTTGATTCACCCCCCCCCCTTTTCTCGGTGTTGATTCACCCCCCCCTTTTCTCGGTGTTGATTCACCCCCCCCCCTTTCTCGGTGTTGATTCACCCCCCCCTTTCTCGGTGTTGATTCACCCCCCCCTTTCTCGGTGTTGATTCACCCCCCCCTTTCTCGGTGTTGATTCACCCCCCCCCCCTTTCTCGGTGTTGATTCACCCCCCCCCCCTTTTCTCGGTGTTGATTCACCCCCCCTCCTTTCTCGGTGTTGATTCACCCCCCTCCTTTCTCGGTGTTGATTCACCCCCCTCCTTTCTCGGTGTTGATTCACCCCCCTTCTTTCTCGGTGTTGATTCACCCCCAAAAGGCTCCGGTCCCACCCCTGCCTTCGGGCCAAGGTCGGCACCGAGAAGATATTTCAGAAGCCCCACCCTCCGCCTCTGCATTGAAACACAGCACTAAGCCTTCCGGGTTGGAATAGAGTCTGCCACAGTCTGGCACCGAGCTGAAACCTGCAGGCTCAAAGCTGAAAACTGCTTCAAAGACTAAATCTTTGACACCGAAAATTAAGCCTCCTTCGGCACCAAAACCTTCTGCACCGAAAAGTTATCCTACCCCGGCTCCAAAATCCTCAGTGCCGAAACCTAAAACTGTTCCTCCGAAGCCACAGGATCCGATTTTCAACCCCTCAACGCCCAAATCTGACCCAAAACAAAAGGAACTTTATGTAAATCCGGAAACAGGACGTGTTCAGACTAGGTAAAGAAATACTTTCTCAGAATGAGATGTTACAGTTGAATACTTTCAAATAGCAATAGACTTTTCAATGCAATAGATAGTTGTTGCAATATGCAACACACGTTAAACACAATTATAACATTGAGCTCAATGGGAATTTTAACTAAAATGCAATATCTGTTACTTTACATATGTTTTTCTTACTCTGCTAGATCCTGGATTCAGCCCTGGCGCATCTCCTGTAAACAGTTGAAAGAAATAGTTTTTGTTCCACAGGCTATTTTTAAGTAATATTTGTATGTTTCAAAAAGCAAAATCAGAATTTCTGGCAAAAACAGCCAATGTTATGCTATGGAGGAAAATCAGGTTATCGGAAAATCAGTTGAAATTACTTTGTAAGGTCCATGCTGGGCACAAAGATCCAGCACTGGGATCTCACTGGGATCAGGTAAGTAATTACGTTTTCGTTGATCGGATGATTTTTAGTGAATATTTCAAAGTTTCAATACTCAACGCTTCCAAGTGAAAACCAGTTACCCTATGGAGAAAATGTAGGTTGTTGGTTTTCAGGTAAGTACTCGACTGGCAGAGTTAAGGTTCTGGGGTTACTCAGGGGTCTCCCAGGTTCAGGTAGGTACAGTAGTTACACCCTCAGCGGCACAGGAGCACCCGGGTGCAGAGAGAGTAGGCCCAATGTTAGCCCATGGTGGGTAGGGGGCCTTTGGTTGGTGGCTGCTAGCAGGCAGACCACGCGGCTGAGAGCGCGGAGCTCCGTGTCACTTACACAGGGCAAGTGGGGAAGTAAAATAGAACAGTTGCTGTGCTTCCAGTGGCAGTCGGGCGGCTGGGTGCAGGGTGCTTTTGGGTCTTCGGGCGCCCAATGTATTACAATGGGAAAGCTGCAAGATGAACAAAGGCTGCAGGCTCGGGGACGGAGAGGTGCGACCACCACTTCGAGGGGTAGGTTGGGAAGCTGTAGGATAGGTAGACACCCAGGAGTTTGGCACAGGGAGCCATGGGGCGCCGGTGCAGGGGTGTCTTTTGGTGTTGGGAAATCTTACCCTCTGCTGGTCGTGGTTGGAGGGGTCCCTGGTTGTGAGGCTGCAGGCATTGTCAGGAGTGTCGAGGAGGGTCCTTGGGTGTGCTGGATTCTAGGTCACAGTTGTGGGGGGACGTCCTCGTGGTCTTTGTCCACTCAGGCACTGGCCAGGCTCGGCGGGTGAAGTGTGCTGGATTTGCGGTTCCTGCCTCCCACCAGGGTTTGTAGATCTTTGAGCAGAACCACGGCTTGTGGGAGTCCCAGTCATTCGATGAGCAAGGCAGTCAGGTCCTTCGGTGTTTTCGAGGTTGCTGACCACAGGAGATGCCGGGTTTAGCAGGAGCAGGTTCGAGGGTTGACAGGCCGGTAGGGCTGGAGACAAGTCAGTTTGTGTTGCCCTCTTGTTAGCAGCTGCACGGCTGGTCTTATATCTTCTTGTTCTTCTTTGTAGTTTCGGAATCGAGATCTGAGGAAGGAAGATTCAGGGTGCCCCTAAATACTAAATTTAGGGGTGTGACAGGTGGGGTGAGGTCAGGGACCAATGGGTCCCTTTCATGGGGTGAGTACACCAGCTATCCTGCCACTCTCCAGTGGGAGGTGGGCAGGATCCTAGCCCTGATTGGGTAGGGCTCCCCATCTTCAAGATGGTGAGAGCCCGGAGTTGTGCTTTACCTCGCCTCCCCCACCTGAGGGGTGGGGTTGGCAGAGGCTGGCACACCCCCTTTCCTCACTTTGTTTTTCCCACCTGTCTTCCCGCCATAGTGGGGGGTCAGAACCGGTGGGGGCCAGTTGCAGAGTACAGCAAGTGGCCTGGAGAAGCTCACAAAGGAGGCATGCCTTTTAAACTCCGCCTGCCCATCCTGGGGGAAGAGGCCTAGCACCTCGCCCCAGGATGTGCATTGTTGCAGGCCCATGAGAGCGGATGGCTCTCTACCCAGGGGTCCAGCAACATTTCTGCTTGGTGGCAGCCTAATCAGCCTCTTAGCCAGGACGCTGGTGGTGGGTAAGTTTCAGGGGGCAACTCTAAGTTGCCCTGTCGTGCACTTTACATTAAATCCCACACTGGCAACAATGTGGATTTAATGTGCTGAGAAGTTTGATACCAAACTTCTCAGTCTTCAGTGTAGCCATCATGGTGCTGTGGAGTTTGTGATGACGACCTCCCAGCACCATATACTCTGAATGGCGGCACTGCACTTATAGTGCCCAGGAATGGACCTGGGTACTGTAGACGTATAGGGCTCATGCACCTGTACCCACACTACTGGCATAGGGCTTCCATCTAAAGAGATGACTGAGGTATGCCAGGGCAGCGTTTTGTGGGCATGGCACACAGATGTGTTATGTCGACTTTGTTTTGTTCTGCACCCAGACACTCAGCCTGCAAAGACAGTGTGTGTGTGTGTGTCGGGCCACAGGGCCTCTGAGGGTGGCAAAATAAGTGCTGCTGCCCTTAGGGGTCTTCTCTGGTCACCGTGCCCTGGGTACCTGGGGTACCATTTACCAGGGGCTGACATGTGGCCAGAGATGCTAATTGGGTTTAGGTTTCAATACAGTTTTAGGGAAGGAACACAGACCCTGGGCACCTGATTGTCAGGAGCCCAGGGCACACTCAGTCAAAGTACATCAGCAATTCAGCAAAAAGCGGGGGCATGCAATGCAAGAAAGATGGCACTTTCTCACATTCACCTACAGATAACGACCCAGATCTTTACCCTGGAAAGCCTTCCCCTCCTGACGACAATGTAGGATATTTAGATATACTTGCTAGAGCTGCGGAATATCATGGGGTACAATTACACAAGGAATCTCTAGAGAAAGATTTCATATTAGAAAGTCTCAGTAGCACACAAAGGGCTAGCCACACTCTACCTATGCTTAAAGGTATGATGAGACAAGCTGATATTGTTACAAATCCAGTGCGTGCTCGCATTCTCTCCCCCCAGAATTTTATATTTTTTAAACAGTTATTATTGAAGATATGACTTGCAATAATCACATTTACAGAATTACATCATGAGTTAGTAGATTCCATCATATGACAGTGAGTACAAAGGTTGGGAACATTTCTAATGTACACTGTAGGTTTATCAGCGAACATACATTTGCTATTTATCATCATCTGAAAACGGATCTATAGTCTGAGGAATACAGATACCTCCCCTAAATTTATTCCATTTACCCCACGTTCTTTCCCATTTTTTGGGGCATCCTCTGTGGACATATGTGGCCCTTTCGGCGGCCATGGTCATATCCATATCCTTCCACCAATCTTGAAGGAGTGGTGGTACCCCAGCCCCCCATTTTCTGGCAATATTCAGTTTTGCTATTGACATATCCAGGGTTTCACAGGCTTGGGCTGTGTGATTCAGGTTAGTCTGCTCCCAGATGTTTATAGAACATTTAGGCTCAGGTGGTACTGAGCTTTTGGTAACTTGTCAGGTTGTTAGTAGCACAAGAATATAAGCAACGCCACTAACCTTACACCTGGGACCAGCAGAGACGACGGTAGTTGATAATCCCCTCCCAATTGCCTGGAACGCAACCCCCAGCAGAGGCCAAAAAATCCTGCTGCAAGAGATCTTACCCCGGGGAAAAAGGGAAGGGGACAAAATAACAAACTTGCTGCAAGCCCTCAGGTCTCTTCAGGGTCTGGTCTAGGAGACTGTATAGTACCCGTCTGGATGTTACCCTGCAGGATAGGAGACATAACAAGCATTTGCAATGCAATAGGTCTCGCATTAGGAAAGTTTGACCTATTGGTATTGTAAATGACAATTTTTTTATGTATGTGTTGGTTTTGAAAATAGCGAAATTAATAGCTTTGTCATTTACAATGCCAATAGTTTTAACTTTCGTAAATGTGACACTTATGGCATTTGTAATGCAATATGTGTTGTATTTATGTGACTTAGATGTACTGATATTACAAATAGCAATGGCTTTCAATTTTTTTAAATAATTAATACTTAAATAAAAGTTATTGTAAATTATAATGGCAATAACTTAAACTTTTGTAAATAACTTTTGTGAAAATTATGTTTAGTGTATTTTATTGTGACGAAAATCCAAGAACAGAAGTGAAATATCAAATTTTTTTCGTGACATTTGTAATAGCTTGAAACACTGAGAGAACATATTTGAACCAGTTTTTGTTGAATGGTTGCACAGATTGATGCTGTGGTGGTGCTGAGTTATGTTGTGGTAGCGACGAGTGATGCTGTGGCATTTAGTGATGCTGTGGTAGCGCATAGTGATGTTGTGGTGCCCCTGAGTGATGCTGTGGTGGTGCTGAGTGATGCTGTGGTGATGCGATAGTGAGTGCGTTCGATAGATAGAGGGAGGGCGATAGATAGAGGGAGGGCGATTAATAGATAGTGATGGACATACATAGATAGATAGATAGATAGATAGCAAGATGTGGTTGTTAATTTTACTGAAAGAGGGAGTGTTTAGAAGCATGCATGCAGTGGCTCCAGTAATAAAGGTGCATGCTGGGCTGGAAACACGTGCAGAGGATGGACAGCTATGACTAGAAGGAAAGGGGGGGTCTAGGGCTTTGGGATGAGAGTCAAATTTAGCAAAGCGATAGATTAATATGGATTTAACCATGTTACAGTCCTTAGTCGTTCCTTGAAGGACTTCCTCACGAAGTACCGACAGGGCTACAAGGAGAATATGTTGTAGTTAGATGAAAGTTAAGTGGGTGAGACATGGCAGGTGGTGAGGTGGACCTATTGTGTAAAAGTGATTTTGGCAGAGAAGGGGTTTACATGGGTTTAAATAGAGGCTTTCTGGTAAAGTGTGAAGCAAAAACGTGCGGGTAAAGGAAGGGTATGGAGAAAGATGGAGAATTATGGTATATGACTTAGAAAGTAAATATGGAGCTGAGGCAGAAAGTCACTATATGAGAAGGGAATGAGGAGGCAAAGAAGGGAATGAGAAGGAAAAGGAGGTGCAGGCGCCGATGACACCTGATGGAGGAGTGTAGAGATGTGGGGGTAGGATGAGGAGTAGAGCAGCCTGATGTTTAGGTACGAATGAACAAAGCAGTAAAAAGATAGTGTGGAAGCAGAAAGTTCAGTGAAGTAGGTTAATGTTCAGCTAGGAAGGAAGGACGAGGCACACATTTGTAGGTATATAGGGAGAGGTGTGTATAGATAGAGGTAGAGATAAAGCGAGTCATCCATAGCGCTAAGTATAACTTACCTTGACATCTGCGCTCCGCCACCGCCATTCTGTACAAGCATCTCATTGGGGCACATTATAAGACCGGAACTGGAAAAAAACAAAAGAAATAAGCATTACAAAGCATAACATAACGCTAAAAACAACTGACCTTGCCGTCGCTGCGCTCCGACACCATAATCCTGTGCAAGCGTCTCATTGAGGCACCTTAGAAGACCGGAGCTGGGCAAAAAAGAAAGAAATGAGCCTTACAAAAGATAACATAGACAAATCTGCACTACCAAACATAACATAGCGCTAAGTACATCTTACCTTGACATCTGCGCTCCGACACCATCATCCTGTGCAAGCGTCTCATTGGGGCACATTATAAGACCGGAGCTGGGAAAAACCAAAAGAAATAAGCATTACAAAACATAACATATCGCTAAAAACAACTTACCTTGCCATCGCTGCGCTCAGACACCATCCTCCTGTGCAAGCATCTCATTGGGGCACATTATAAGACCGGAGCTGGGGAAAAAAGAAAGAAATGAGCATTACAAAACATAACCTAGACAAATCTGCACTACCAAACATAACATAGCGCTAAGTACATCTTACCTTGACATCTGCGCTCCGCCAGCGCCATTCTGTGCAAGCGTCTCATTGGGGCACATTATAAGACCGGAGCTGGAAAAAAACAAAAGAAATAAGTATTACAAACCTTAACATAATGCTATAAACAGGGAGTGCAGGGTTGGGGAGAGAAACACGAGAGAGAGAGAGCAGCGCAGGATGGGAGAGAAGAAAATGGACGAGAGAGAGCAACACGGGAGGGGAGAGGGGCATGCAAGAGGTCTGGGAGGGAGCGTAAGGGGGTGTAGCGTGACGGGAAGCAAAAAAGGTGACAAGAAAGAGGGAAGAGGAAGCAGGGGGGGGGGGGAGGCCGAAAACGAGAGAATTGGCATTGCTGTGGGGAGGGGGGAGGAGAAATGCGACACGGCCTGTAGAAATTAAAGCCTTTGATGCAGCAGGGGCGGAGCGGATCCCAAGTGATGCTGCTGGCGGCAGATGGCTGGCTTTCATGTGCTCGCGCTTTTAGGTCAATGCGCTTGCGCATTGAGCTTGCTTTTCACGGGCACCTCATGAAATCGCCAATTTGGTTAAACTCTGGGTAAGCCCCTATATTCACGCAAGCTCAATGCGCAAGCGCATTGACAGGCGAGACCTAAAAAGGCACAACCGATAAATGGGAGCTAACCAGATTATTCAATAGTATAACTAAGACCTCTGCACCCACTCACCAGAAGCTCAGCAGCTAGGAATACTAGAATAAATCCCCACTGAAACGGAACCTGGAACAGAACAATGGTGTTCCTCTATTTCAATGTGGTGGACTACTAAGGTGGTAATACCCACTATATAAATAGTTCCAAATGATTACACCGCTTAGAGACACTAAACTTCGCTATCTCGAATACTAAGGTGTATTCTTCTGCAATTCTATGTTAACATTGCACGAGTGAGTCTTCACAAAACAATAAGCATCTGCAACCATAAGTAAACAATGCCCTCCTGTGCTGATAAATGGGATTGTCAACTGATGCACAATTAAAGGCCAAACGAATATGAAATCACATAGCATCCGCAAGAGGAAGGAGTACTGGAATCTTGCTCGGCTCTCTATCTCTTTAAAACCAGAAGATCGGGGCAAACAGCAGCCAAGTGTCACGGTGCTTATGAAAACAAGCACACCTGCATGTCTTCTGAAAATAATCAGGGTAAAAGGAAACTTTAATTGCTGTAGCAAAGAAACGCTCTGGCGTTTCTTTGCAAGTGCAATGGCACTAATTAACTGAAAAACAAAAAGGAAACGGAACAGGAAGGAAGCTCACCGGCTTTTCTTCCCGTAATACCTGCACTACCAAAGGAACTGTTTCCCAGACACTCCAAGGCACGGGCACTGAGAGCGGGTTGACAAACGTCCTCGTGAGGAAATTGGGAAATATCAGGAACAACGCTGTAAAGGCTTTTCGCTGGAATCCGGCGGGGAGCTCCATCCGCCATCATGACTAACTTCAACAATGATATTCAAGCACCTTCCTCTTGCGGAGGAGGTGCTTATATTCGGCCTGCCCTTCGCCTCACTTTGACTCGCCGCACTGCCTGCTGGGAGCTGTAGTTCATAGGGCCTCTCCTTACTTTTAGCCAGGGAGCTGGCTTCTGATTGCAGCAGTGTAGAACCTTTTTGGCAGTCCTCTGGTGGGACTTGTTTGATCATATTCATCACTGCCTCTCAGTATGGTTGAATCACGTGCATTCCCATACAGTGTGGTATAAAATGCCTACGTCACCACATTGCCGCAGGCAGAATTGATAGTGGGACTGTCCTAACTTACCCAGAGTTATGTCCAACATGGTTATTGCCTGGAGCTTACTAATAATCCTCCAAACATTCCACCACGTTCTCACAAAAAGTAATCAGAACATTTACATCTACTTCAGCAAGAGGTCCAACCTCTCTTCTCCAAATGAGTCGTAGAACCTGTGCCATTACAACATCAAGGGTCAGGCGTGTACTCCCTGTACTTTCTCATCCCCAAAAAGAATGGTTCCTTTAGACCTATTCTTGACTTCAGAACTAAACCTCTACATACTTTCAGAGCATTTCCACATGGTTACACTTCAACAAGTGCTCCCACTTCTACAGGAGGGCGGTTTTATGTCTAATCTAGACTTAAAAGATGCATATTTCCACATTCCAATTACTCCCGCTCGATGCATATACCTCAGATTCATTATTGCGTGCCATCATTACAAATTCAAAGTACTACCGTTTGGAGTCGCCACTGCTCCCAGGGTATTTACCAAATGCCTGGCAGTAGTCGCAGCATATCTTAGAAGACAACACATCCATGTCTTCCCATACCTTGATGACTGGCTCATCAAAGCCACCACTTACCAAATGTGTCTCCAACACACTCAAATCACTATTCAATTACGTCATCAGCTTGGTTTTATAGTAAATGCGTTGAAGTCTCATCTACAGCCTTCCAGCACTCAAACTTTGCTGGGAGCCATGATAGACGCTCAAAGCTCTAGCCTCTCCCAATACTTCCAGGATTCACAGTATTCAGTCCCTGCTCACTCAATTTCAGCTCAACCAATCATTACCAGCAAAAGTATGCATGCAACTGCTAGGGATGAGGGCGTCTTGCATTGTAATTTTTTCCCACGCAAGACTTAACATGCTTGTGCTTCAAGAATGCTTAGCAAGTCAGTGGAACCAGTCGCAGGGTCAGTTGACCGATCTAGTGTTAGTAGATGGCAGCACCCATCGCTCTCTGCAGTGGTGGAACCCACACAATTTATCAATAGGACTGCCTTTTCTCAGCCCTGTTTCACAGACCGTGCTAACCTCAGACGCATCGCTTCCTGGTTGGGGCGCTCACATATAGACTTGCACAATCCAAGGGATTTTGAGCCTAAAGTACAAGAGCCTCCATATAAATCACTTGTAGCTACTAGCTGTGTTTCTAACGTTCAAAGCCTTTGAAAATCACCTAATAGGCAAAACTGTCCTAGTCTGCACAAACATGACAGCTATGTATTATATACACAAACACACACACAGACCAACTATCACGCAGAGCACAAGCCGTTTACCTGCTCTCCAAAGGCAATGCCCTATGGATGAACTGGTCAGGGATATTTGCCTATGCTTTTCTGCATCTCCTACTCCTTCCACTGATAGTTCGAAAGCTCAGGCATTCATCCCTCAAACTGATTCTCATAGCTCCCACATGGGCACTTCAACCTTTGTTCACTACCCTGCTAGAGATCTCAGTAGTTATACACCAAAAGCTGCATCTCAACTCCAGTCTCCTCACTCAGAGCCATGGAGAAATCGGACCTCCAAATTCCAAGGAACTCAACCTAGCGATTTGGATCTTGAAATCATAGTTTGGTTATTTACAATTACCACCCGACTGTCTGAATATCCTAAAGGAGGTTAGGAAACCTACTACTAGAGCATGTTATGCAGCAAAGTGGAAACGATTTTTTATATACTGAAACAATAACAATATAAACCCATTTGATGCTTCAGGTCAAAACATCACCTTATCTTACGCTTACAGCAATATGGATTAGCCTATTCATCCATTTGATTGCATTTACCAGCAGTAGCTGCATACTTACAAAACAGACAACACTTATCTCTATTCAGAGTACCAGTGATTAAAGCCTTTTTGGAAGGACTAGTAAGAGTAATACCACCAAGAGCTCCAACTGCACCGGTATGGAACTTGAACATAGTCCTTAAATAGCTAATGGGTCCACCTTTTGAACCAATATACAAGTGTCAACTACAATTCCTCTCTTGGAAGCTTGCTTTTCTTATCTCAATTACTTCCTCAAGGAGTGTGGTGAACTCAGGCACTAACTATACATGAGCCTTTCTTTCAACTTCATAAAGACAAATTGGTTCTTCGAACAGATCCCTAATTTCTACCTAATTTCTACCTAAAGTGGTTTCTGCTTTTCACATCAACCTGATTCTGTAGCAGAACGAGCTTTACACACATTAGATGTTAGAAGAGCTCTACTATATAATATTGAAAGAACAAAAGATTTTCGTTAAACAAAATAGCTTTGTTGCTTTTTTGCCACCATTCAAAGGCAATCCCATGTCTAAATCAGGCATTGCAAGATGGATTGTAAAATGTATACAAACATGTTATCTAAAATCGAAAAGAACATTAACAGTACCCCCTAGAGCACATTTCACACGCAAAATAGGGGCTTCTGTGGCCTTTTTAGGAAATATTCCCTTAGTTGACTTCTGTAAGGTAGCAACATGGTCTACACAGCACACATTCACCAAACATCATTGTGTAGATGTGTTAGTGAGGTAACAAGCTAATGGAGGCCTGGCAGTACTTAAACTTTTTCAAATAACTGCAACAGCTACAGGTTAGCCACTGCTTTGGGGGTTACTGCTGTATAGTCTACGCAAAGCATGTGATCTACAGCTCACATGCCTGGAACAGATAATGTTACTTACCCAGTAAACATCTGTTCTTGACATGTAGAGCTGTAGATTCACACGCGCCCACCCACCTCCTCGGGGTACCTATACCTATTGCAGTTTTCTTAGTTTATATACATACACATGTACATCTGTATTCTACCTTTACTAACTCCATTCTCACCCTCTGCGGAAAACAATCTAACAATGGAGTCAATGTCCATGCGCACTATCACTGAAAGGAGGAGTCCCCTAGTGACTGAAAAGACTATTTCGAAGAAAAACAACTTGCAAACATCTCGACCCAACACTAGATGGCAGGAGTATGCAAAGCATGTGAATCTACAGCTCTACATGCCAAGAACAGACATATGCTTACTGGGTAAGTAACATTATCCATACACACATGCATATTCTTTATCTTCAACACTTATGATTTCTTACTTTTAGTATGTTTAAGTTGTAGAAAGGTTTCTGAAAATAATCAGTGACCATTTTAAGAGGGATGGTTTAAAAGTATATCTTGTCTAAAATTTGACAATATGGGTTTGGCACCCTTCGTAAGATGCAAGAAAAAATGTGCTGCTAGCTACTCTGATTCAAGCATGTGAGTCTATGAAAGTTCCATTACTGGAGTAGGAAAATAAGTTACCTGTACCTGTAGTTCTCCAGTATTGGAATCTTTCATAGATTCACAAGCGACTCACCCTCCTCCCCTGAGAGACTCACCTTCTGATTGTTGCAGGTGTATCTTTTGCACACGTGCTGTGAAATCTGAGGATCTAAGATTCTCTCAGGAGTGTTCTAGAGGGTGAGAGGTCCGAATTGGTTCAGTATTTACTTAGTCTCTTTTACAAAACAATAGAGCAGTTACGAAACTGAAATGGGCCTTGGCCTAATTTCTGCTTTACATTAGCTTTGCATTCCTATTTCTATGTTCCGGGGAACTCCGTCTCGATGTGGAGTGATTAAAGTATGTACATCTATGAACGATTCCAATACTGGAGATCTACAGTTCCAGGTACGCAACTTATTTTCTTTTTGGTGTTAAATACTATATAAAAATACCTGTTGTTTTTTAAATTGGTCTAGAGTTTCTTCTGGTCTTTTTCAGGTCTCGGCCTGACGTGAGCAGCGCATGCGCTGCTCTCGCCATGCGCGGGCTTCTTGGAATCAATACAGATTCCGAAGCTTTCTTAGGTAGAGTTGAACCCGAGCCTGCAGTTTTCATTCGTGCTCGTCGTTTCGCGTCACAAATTATGCAAAAGGCAGTGCAATGATTGCAATAGAGGCATTTCAATCTCTCCTGGTTGCCACCCTGTCCGCTTTTGGCTCCACCCACCGTGATTGGATCTTTTACTTGCAGAGTTAGACTCTTTTTCCTTCAAATTAGTTAGTAGGCACTTTCTGTTTCTCATTTGTCCACGAAGCGCGATGCTGCAGCACGCGATTCTTCAGCACTAGGCCCTCTAAATTGAATGTTTTTTTTCTTTATTTCTTTAAGGAGCGGAGCACCCGCTAGGGACACTGCGCACACTTTCTTTATCTTTTCGCAGCTGCCACATCAGGGACACCGTAATGTATTTGGTTTTTCTTATTTTAACTTTAACACTGAGCGCAGTGCCCGCATAAAGGTCACTGCGCCCGGTGTTAAAGTTAGAAAATAAATGATCTCTGTGTCCTTCAAAACTGTGGAATACTTAAACCAGGGAGAAACTTTAATTTCATTGGCGTGGCTTGTTGCAGCATGAGCTTCACAATCAAAACCCCCACGTCTCCCCCTCCCTTGTCCGCATCACCCCAGCACAAGCCTGGCAGGCCCTTCAAAGGCTCTGGAGCGGGCACCAGCCCATGGGGGCCCGATGCCATGTGCTGAAACAGCTGCTCCGAGGCCGCTGGGCAGACGCAGGCCGAAGAATGCACCCCAAACACAGGGAGGAAAGAGGGTGAAAACACACACGGCCCCCCTCCCAAGCCGAGCTGCTGTTCACCTTTGTCCAGGGACGCTTCAACGCCCTTCATTTGAAACTCAAAGTAGCCCTCCAAACAAAACAAGCCGCAACAAAATATAGCCCGAAAACTGAAAGCGAATATCGCACGCTCTGGCGGGCCATAATGCCCCACTAAAGCCTGACTCGATTGTTTATTTATTTATCTCCCCCCCCCCCCCCCCCCCCCCCCCCGTTTTATATAGCGCGAACTAGACCCGAACTGAATCAGGTATCCGAGCGCTTTGCATAGCACCAGTTACGTTACATGAGGACACGCATTCATTTTAGGCACGGGGAGATTAAGTGATTTGCCCAGAATCACAGGAGTTTTTTTGGAGTCGTTACCGAGACTCCAACCCAGATCTCCAGGTCCGTGGTCGAGCGCCCTAGCCGTTAGGCCAATTCAAAGGGGCTGTTTAGCCTTGTTTGTAGGGGTGGGGAGGGGTCTCTCCCTCCTTTTTTTAATTAAAAAAAGTAACTTTCTCAGTGGATCAAGGGAAATCGGATAAAGGTGTGATGAGATCTTAGGAAATTGTTATCCTAGTTATAAACCTTTAGGAATGTAAAATGCTATTTGATGGGTCGCCCATCGGTCGCAAGAAATCACACAGCCCCTTAAAATAAATGAAGAATCTACTTGACACTTTAATGCTGAGTAAACGAAATTTTTATTTGTGTGCTTTCATAAATAGCCTCGTTTTCCTCATTTTACCACGGTTTCTGGATATTCTCAAATATGAATTTAACTCTGTTGTTCACAACTTTTTATATGTAGAATGTTATAAATATTAGCTGTAAATTTTTCTGCTTTTATGATGGTTAAAACCACCATTTTTTAAAGTAGCGCTCTAGCGCGCAGTTATGTTGTTTCAGTGCACTATAAATAAGGGATGTTGCTGTTATACGATGTAACAACGGCAGGGGATGGACGCTTGCTGCGATTCCAACCCGTGACCCGGACGCAGCACCACATGCGTCCACAGCAATCGTTTAACTCACTGCATGTTTACCGCACTTATTGCTTGCTTCACTTGGTACACTGGTAGCAGGACAGCTTTACTTTCTTTATTTTGGGTCCAGTTGCTGTTAGAAACCTTTGCAGATTCTTTGATTGGGGGGCTAAGGCAGCACTATCCTCCAAGATGCGGCCTCGGAGCGCTTTGAAGGAGAGGTCACGGGAGTAGAAATGAGTTGTGTCCCAATGATAAAAGCGAGGGTGGCAGCAATCGTCAACCTACAACGATGCATGTCTCTGCCAACAAACGTGAACCCCTGAAGGAGAAACGTCAAAGTCCAGGTGAGGTGGACATCAGGGTCTCAGACACCCACCTGGCGGGATGCAGGAGACACCTGCCCAGGGTGTCCACTCTGGGCGATCTCCCAAAAGCCAAGGTGAAAAGAAGAGTTTTTACGGATTTTCTGAACTTTTAGGCAGTCATTTCTAAGGGTTAGTGGGAAAAACAGCGCGTGTTAGATGTAGAAGGGCTGATCCCCTGCTGTGGGGTCAGTAAGAGTGTATGTGAGAAACAGTATTGGAAAGTAGCTTGCTGCGCGGTTTTCTAGTGCCTAGTGAACCAAGCAGCTTTCAGGGTGCGATTTCCTTTCCTAGAAATGTACTGTTCAGTTGACCTAGGCTGAACAATAAATTAATTACTTGTTACTAAAGAATACAAGGGTTACATTCAGGTCTCCGGGTCACATCGGACACATACAGACCCAAATGTTTCCAACCGATGGAAACCTTTACAACTTTTAGAAGCTAAGGGTTCACCCCCTGTCTCCATTAACAAACGAAGTACCCGCTCGCACTGCGTGAAAAACATGATATCATAAAACACAGCAAGCTGCCCTTATAGTGACCCACAGAGGTAGTGTAGTACCCACTCACGGCGCACATTGGTATAGTCCTAAAAAACATGAATCAAAAAACACAAACAACTAGCTCTTATTGTCTCTTAATAACCGACAGACACTAAAATGGAGGCGCGTTTGTACTTGAAGGAATGTAGTCCAGAATGTCTCCCTCCTAACCCAGACCAACTTATAAAACCCATTACCTCACTTCCTGGGACTTAGCGACCAACATGTTTGAAAGGGATCCATTACCAGCCGATAGAGACAAACAGGTGCTCCCTTGCCCCTTGCCCACACATACGGACCAAATGCCTTCTGTTGCCACAAACACGGACATGTAGGACCCTGTCTTTGTTGAGTGACAGGCCAAAATGTTATTACACAATTCCATTCCATTACATTCTACACAATTCCATTTCCTTCCACTCGACACAATTCCATTTCATGCCACTCTACACAATTCCATTTCATGCCACTCTACACAATTCCATTTCATGCCACTCTACACAATTCCATTTCATGCCACTCTACACAATTCCATTTCATGCCACTCTACACAATTCCATTTCATGCCACTCTATACAATTCCATTTCATGCCACTCTATACAATTCAATTTCATGCCACTCTACACAATTCCATTTCATTACAACCCGCACAATTCCATTTCATTACAACCCGCACAATTCCATTCCATTTTAACCCGCACAATTCCATTTCAACCCGCACAATTCCATTTCAACTAGCACAATTCTATTCTAAGCCACAGTTCCATGCCTTTCCACTCCATCCCATTCTACTCATTGACACAGTACCACTGTATTCCCCTCTACACCACACAGTGCTGCTCACTCAAAACACAATGCCACTCCGCACAATGCCACTCTGTGCCACTCCAAACAGTGCCTCTCTGCATTATTCAGTTGTAATTGTATTTTCCTAGCATGTGTGGCTGTAGATGCTTCTGCCATCTAGCTTTGGGCTGGGATGTTTGCAAGTTGTTTTCTTCGAAGTCCTTTGAGTCGCATGGTCTTGGGCACTCCTTCTCTGGTTGTGCATGGGGACGGACTCCATTGTTGGATTGTTTTTACCCGAATATACCTCTTTACGCCGCATACCATTATCATGCATGCTGTCACAACGCGGTCGTAACAACGACCGTGTTGTGACAACTTGCGGAGTAATGGTATGCATTACTCCGCAAGTTGTTACGATGACTTATGAAGGGGGCGTGCCGCTGGATGTTGAAATAGTAAAATATACTATTCCAACTCCAGTCTGTGGCGACTTTAGGGATGGTGTTGGATTTTAAATCCACCTTCTCCACCCCCTGTAACGACGATCCAAGGATCGAGGCAGAGGCACTCACTGAAAGGTAGTCTATGCAACCAATTACTGCCTTGCCTCATACCCCCCCCCCCCCCACGACCACACTACATCTTTTGGGGATAGGCTCCAGGGATTTGTTCCCCATTGGGAGAAAGTCAGATTAGTGGGTTCTGTTCATCATTGAGTGTTGCTACGTCCTCCACTTCCATTCACCCCGTCAAACATCCCACTCTGTGCAAACACTCTCAGCCCAGAGTACCTCACCCTACTGCAAGAGGAGACTTGCGCTCCTTTTCAATTTGGTCATAGAGCCAGTGCTCCCTCAAACAGGGCAAAGGCATCTACTTTCTATATTACCTCATTCCCAAGAAGGGAGACTACCTCTGGCCAATCCTTAATCTCAGGTCACTAAACAGATGCATCATCTCAGAACATTTTTACATGGTCACTGTACAGGATGCCCCCCCCACCCTGCTGCAGGATAGCGACTTCATGACCACACTAGACCTGAAGGACACCTACTTTCAAATGCCTTTCCATCCTACTCATCAGTGCGATCTACTCATCGCGAAGTGATCAGCACTGGATGTTCAAAGTGTTGCCCTTCAGTGTCACCATGGCCCCAAGGATCTTCACCAAATGTCTGGTAGTGGGAGCTGCTCACCACTGAAGACGTGGGACCTGTCTTTACCCAAGCTGGCTGATAAAGAGTGGAAGCAGTTAAGACTGTAAACCACAATCTGTGGTTCAGGTCAAGGACATCTTGGGTTTGGGCTGGGTAGCCAACACCACCAAATCCCACCATAAGCCACTTCAGGTCCAACTATTCCTGAGGTCAGTTCTAAATTCAGTCTTGGGCAAAGCCTACCCAAGCAACTATAATGTGGCAGCATTCCAGCAGCTTCTGGCTGTTTTTTCAGCCACTCCGTCCTTTCACAATTTGAACAGTAATGCGCCTCTTTGATATGATGGCCTCATGCATAGCCATAGTCCCTTATGCAATGCTCCACATGCGCCCGCTCCAAGATTGCTGCTTGGCACAATGGTCCCAACCGGAGGGTCGGTGGGAAGAACTAATACAAAGGGCCAACATCCAGCACTCTTAGCAGTTGTATAACAGCAACAATCTGTTGTTGGGCAGACCCTTCACAGACTCTGTTCCATAGTTTCCCCTCATGGACAAATCTCTCACTAGGTTGGTGACTCATCTGAACAGCATGACAGTCCACAGTCTCTGGCCATCTCATCAGCAGGGTTGCCACATCAACCATCTAGAACTTTTAGCTATGTTCCTAATCCTTAAAACTCTCTCCAGGACTTTCAGGTCAAGGTGGTTCGGATGCGGACAGACAGCATGACCTCAACATTTTACCTACAAAAGCAAGGCTGCGCACACACTTTTCAAATGTCAGCACTGATGCAGTAAATTTGGCATTGCGCCTCCCCACTGGCAAGTGCACCTCCTGGTGGTGAACAACTTTGCAACCTGCTAAACAGGATGCAGCAACCACTACGCCAGTTGGAAGTCACCCCACAAGTCCTAATCCCTTGTTTTCATCAGTGGGATTCATCCGACATAGACCTCCTTGTCACGTGCAAAAACCCAAATTGAACAAAGTTTGCCTCCAGGATTCTACTCTCACAGTCCATGGGCAATGCTCTGCGGATCAACAAATAAGGGATCCTTGCATACGCTCTCTCTCCTCTCATACTGTACGTGGTGAAGAAACTGCATCAAACCTCTTCCATCCTCATCCTGGTGGCTCCTCCATGTTCCAGACAACCATAGTTCTCAGCTGTCTATCGCCACAGACCAAATGTTCACCAACAGCTGGATCTCCTCACACAGAACCAGGCCAAGATCATACTCCTGGACCCTCAGGTAGTTCAGCCTAGCATTCTGGTTCCCGAGGTCTAAAAGTTTGATTACCTCAACTTGCCTCAAGAGTGCACAGATATACCAAAGGAAGCCTATAGGCCAGACATAATTTGAGGCGGTGGTTTCAATTAGGGCGTACACTGTCACTTATTTTTGAGACCGCCCTTATTTTTCTTCTCCAGACATTTAGCGAGAGAGTGAAAAACACACACACAGAAAAGGAGGAGGATGACGGTAACTGGAAAAAGTCCCAAAGGGAGAAAGCAGTAACCTGCAGAAATCGAATAAAAAACTAGGGAGTATCTGATACTGTATTAGTCATGAGACTGATTCAACACCACTCAGTCTTAGCATTCGGTCTGCTGATATTTGATAGCGCTGGCTGCGGGCTTCTGAGCAGAGCTTTGGGCACCGGCATTTATTCCTTCACAAATTAAGCACTGCCCTTTGGCCTACCACACACACACACACACACACTTTCTATGCTGCGAAGTAGAAACAGTTTGTTCACTGCAGTACCCCAACCACATAAACCCTCTTACACCTGCAGTACAAGATGACATTTGCTACATCTGCAAAAGGCAGTACTAGCATACACTTTGATTCAGTTACATCTAGCTGTTACTGCTGCATGCATGCAGAACAGATGACCAAGCATTCATGGAGGGCCTTAAGTGTCATCCCACTTTAGTGCCACCTGTTTCAGTCTGGTACTTTATTTTTGTCCTCACCAGATTTATGGGGTCTCCCTCTGAACCACTGCTTTCTTGTCATTTGCAGTTTCTCTTCTGGAAGGTCGCCTTATTAGTAACCATAACCTATATTGGGCTTTTCTGATAGATACATCTGCCGTGTGGATTCCTCACCTTGTGAATACCCCCTGAATACCCACGGCGGCGTCGGAGCCGGCATGTAAGGCATAAACGGAGCCGGAGGGTAGGAGTGAGGGACTCCTAAGCTAAAAGCCAAAGGACCCATGGGACCCGAAGGTGCACCAGAGGGGTACCACGACCTCGAAAAGACTCCATACATTGCGTTGAGAAATGCAGAAGGGTCCTGGCCTGGGGCAGGAAATGGTGGATGAAAACCTTCAGGCCTGTCCCGAGGAGCGTTCGGATTCGGCTCACCTAAGGGCTCGGAACCCTCATCCTCACGAGGCTCCTCCTCATCTCGGACCGGGGACGGCGCCGGAGATGGACTCGGAGCTGGATTCGTAGTCGGAGACGGCGCCCGCGACTCAGAAGGGGAGGCCTCACCTTCAGGTTCTGGATCCGAAACCTCAATGGTCACCACCTTCGAACGAACCTTCGGTGACCTCGACCTCGATCCCGACTCCTTACCAGAACGACGTCTGGACTTATGTCTCCTCTTCTTATGTTTCCTCTTTTTTGAAACATGATCCGAAGCAGACTTCGAAGACGACCTTCCTCGAGATCCAGACCTCGACCTTGATCTCGACTTCGACCTCGCCCTTCGAGAACGAGACTTCGACGATTTCCCCTTTCCAGCTTTCATCTTAGCCACCAGGAGCTTCGCCTCTCTCTCCCTCAGGGCCTTCGGGTTCATCTTCTTACACGAAGAGCAGTCCTCCACATCATGGTCCGAGCTCAAGCACCAGATGCAGTCGCTGTGTGGGTCGGTAATGGACATCATTTTGCCGCATTCTCTGCAGGGCTTGAAGCCGGTCTTTTTCGAAGACATTGTCGAAGAGACAGGATACAGAGATGCAGAAAATGTTAATAATATAGACAACAAAGTATCCGTTGGCTACAGAGATTCCCGATAACCGTTAGCGTCGACGACGCGGAAAAAAGGGAACTGATGTCATCACGCCGGCGTGGGCCTATTATAGGCGTCGGTGACGTCAGCGGAGTCGCGAGCGAGGTCGTGTCTCTATGACGTCAGGAGTCCACGTCGGCGCGAGGCTACGAAAAAAGAATTTCCGAATGATGCTGACGCAGGGGGTATTCACAAAGTGAGGAATCCACAGGCAGATATAGTATCTACCAGAAAAAGCGTTACCGAAGGTAAGTAACTTGTTCATTAGTAAGCTACTAGCCCTCACACTACAGAAACATTTCTTCCAGCTACTCCGCGACTGTTGAGTTCAATAAACTTTATTTGGTTTGCACAGTAGGAAACCATAAAAGTTACAAGTTGCAAACTACGTTACAATCACAGTTTAAAATACACATTATACATTTACAATAAATATACAGTTCGAGGCATGTGGGCTGCTGAATTTATATCTATGCATAGATCGCCGCCTAGTGTTGGGTCCGGATGATTGCACATTGTTGTCCTGGAAGAGTCTTCGAAGTATCACGAGAAAGGTGGCTCCTCCCTGGACTAAAGTGCGCATGGGCATCCCCTCCATGCTCAGATTGTTTTTTTCCGCCATTGGGCTCGGATGTACTTCTTGACTCACGTTCGGAAATTATACTAGTTACTCTTTTTCGGGGCCAAAAGGCCTTAGGGGCGTCGGTATTGTCTTTCGTTCGGTGCCTTTCAGCTTTCCTGTTCTTTGAACTCGACTTCGGAAGACTTTTAGTCTTCGACGCCAAAGGCCCGTCGACGATTGACGATGGAACGGAGCCCGTTCAAGCGCTGCCCCGTCTGCAACTCTAAATATCCCCACATCGACAGGCACCCGGTGTGCAACAAATGTCTCTCACCGGATCACGACGAGGCCAGTTGCATGGCCTGTTCGAAGTTCAGGTCGAAGAAAACTCTCCATCTTCGACGCGCGGCACGACAGTCGGCGCGTGAATCGGCACCAGACCCAGAAAACATCTTCGGTGGTGACGACGAAAATGTACAAGACGACGAACCGGAACACTCGGACCCCGCGTCGGAGCCAGACTCCACCTAGGACGAGGAACAACGCTACGTCCATGATGAAGACATCATCGAGGTAGGAGACGACGCACAACCCCTCGGAGCCATCGACGACGACTCAAGCGAGGAGCTAGGCCCAACCGCAGTAGCGGGGCCCCATACAGACACTTCCACGGCTCAGGTCGAGGCATCGCCGGAAGACCTTAGCCAAGATCTTCGACAACGTTCTCTAGTCACGCTTCCAGGCCCGACTAAGAACATTTCCAAAGAGCCATCGGTAGATCGACCAAGATCGGAGCGACAAAGCCTGTGTCTGCTGTTAAACACGTCACGCTCACGCCAACGTCGAGGCCCGGCTCCAAAGATGGCGCCTCTTCCAAAGGATTTAAGGCCCAAAAGGCCATTGATCCGAAGATCCAAAAGCAGCAACTGGTCAAGGCTTTCGAGCCGAAAAACACCATCGGCTCGAAGGAACAATCCGCCTCCACCATCACAAGCGTCCCTGCTCCGCAGCAACGCGTCGAGGCGACCAAAACGCACAAGCACACGGACCAGTCTGAGTCGGTCGGATCGAAGTCGAAGCCTTCGAAGCGGGTCTGTCCGGCACCGATGCCTTTGGCGCCTATCAAATACGGCCTGCCCCCGACGGCTAGACCTAAGACTCTGCAACCCCAAAAGGCTACAGACTCGTCCAAGGCAACATCAGTAGCTGCACCCGCACAGCCTCGGTCCGAAGACGTGCAGTTCCAGCCACCAAGCTATGACGAGCAGTCGAAGTTATACATCGACTCCGAATCAGGCAGGCTCACCGTTTACAAACGGAAAATCAGACCTGAAACACTTATGGAGCCCTACAAAATACCCCTAAAGAAAAAGACTCCACCACCTCTCCAATTCTTTTTGAACCCATACACACATATGGGCAAGGCTATTCCTACTCACCCACAACAGTCACTGAGGACTTGGGGGAAGAGGACAATGATAAGCAGTTTAACTACCCCAAGGACACAGATCAAGATGAGTCCCAGCCATGGCCTGACACTGTTGACCCTGATGAACCACACACCACCCCTGACATTGTCATATGCGGTCAAAACGTTGCCTACTGAAGACACCGCTGCGTTCAACGCGCTCATTGAAAGAGCGGCACATAACCATGACGTGGATATGCACGCTGACCCCGTGGAGGAAGACTTCCTTTTTGATACATTCTCCACATCTGAAAAATCTATAAAAACTCTACCTATGCTCAAGGGTGTGCTCAAACATGCAAGTGACATTTTTAAAGAGCCCACTAAAGCAAGGGTGATAAACCCGAGAATTTAACGGAAGTACCGGCCTGCGCCAGTGGACCCTACCTACATCAAGGGCCAACTCCCACTGGACTCCTTGGTGGTAGCTAATGCTCGCAAGAGAGCCAACTCGCAAACTACGGGTGATGCTCCTCCTCCGGACAAGGAATCCAAGATCTTGGAGGCCTCGGGGAAAACGTGTGGCTGCTCAGGCTGCTAATATTTGGAGAATCTCCAATACCCAAGCCCTGTTAGCAAGATATGACAGGGCACACTACGAACCTTTGGAGCAGCTACTGCAACACCTACCAGATACCTCTAAGGAGGGAGCAGAAATGCTTATACAGGAGGGAAAGTTAATTTCCAATGCGTCCATTAAGTGCGCGTTAGATGCAGCCGACACAGCGGCTAGGGCCATAAACACTAGTGTTATGCTAAGGAGGCATGCCTGGCTCCGCATCTCAGGATTTAAGTCAGAAATCCAGACTACCCTGCTAAATCAGCCAGTAAACCCCAACTTCCTGTTTGGCCCAGAAGTAGACACCACTCTCGAAGATTAAAAAGGACACAAACTGCGAAATCCATGGGGGCTCTGCAGTCTCAGCAGTTCAGGGGCGGTTCCTTTCGTCGCTCCGGTAACAGGGGAGCCTCAAGAGGACAAGCGTCACAACAAGCCCAGTACAGCAAGGGAGGCACACAAACCACCTATAACAAGAACAATAGGGGTGGATATCGTGGAAACAGTACCAAAGGCCGGGGACGTGGAAATAATAATGCCAGATCCTCCGCCACTAACAAGCAGTGACGTCTTGTCACTGCCCCCCGCCCATATAACACCGGTCGGGGGGAGACTCCAGCAGTTCCTGCCAGTCTGGGAAAGCATAACCACGGACAGGTGGGTGAGAAAACTTATACAACACGGTTATTGTCTAGAACTAACCTCCACTCCACCCAACATACCCCCAAGGCACCGTCCTATGTCCGCAGAGCACATGCACTTATTGCAGCAAGAAGTCATATCCATGCTGCAAAAAGGGGCCATAGAGCTTGTGCCTGTAAAACAGGGAACAGGGGTGTACTCTCTGTACTTCTTAATCCCAAAAAAGGACGGATCCCTCAGGCCCATTCTAGACCTCGGGCCCCTAAACCAATATATCCTATCAGAACACTTTCACATGCTCATGTTACAGCAAGTTCTGCCGTTGCTCAGTCAAGGAGATTTCTTGGCAACCCTAGATCTAAAGGATGCCTATTTCCACATTCCCATTCACCCCAGTCACAGGAAATACCTCAGGTTCACCATTAACAACCAGCATTACCAGTTCAAGGTCCTGCCTGTCGGGGTCACTACAGCCCCCAGAGTGTTTACAAAGTGTTTAGCGACAGTGGCCGCGCACCTTCAGAGACAACATATCCATTTCTATCCATATCTGGACGACTGGCTAGTACAAGCAAAGTCAGCCCAGCAGTGTGCCAACCACATGTCCCGCACAATCCACCTCCTACACAGTCTGGGATTTTCGCTCAATTACCAAAAGTCCCATCTTCAACCCGCACATGTACAGCAGTACCTAGGTGCAGAAATAAACACGCTCGCTGCCACGGCGCACCCGAACTCAGCGAGAGTCAACAGCATGCAACTGCTGATTCAGAAATTCAAGCCACAACACTCACTCCCGGCGCAGGTGTTCATGCAGCTGATAGGCATGATGGCCTCCTGCATCTGTATAGTCCCTCACGCGAGGCTACACATGCGTCCGCTTCAGGAGTGCTTAGCACGCCAGTGGAACCAGGCTCAAGGACAGCTAAAAGTCCTAGTGTTGGTGACCGGTTGTGCATACAACTCGCTGCATTGGTGGAACACACACAACCTTTGCAGGGGACGACCGTTCCAAGAGCCTGTACCACAAATAGTACTGACAACGGACGCATCTCTCCAGGGCTGGGGAGCGCATGTCCTCCATTACACAGTGCAGGGACTATGGACACCGACACAGCAGAAGATGCACATCAACTTACTAGAACTGATGGCAATCTTCATGGCAATGAAGGCATCCAAGTTGCATCTCTGTAACAAAGTTGTATTGATCCGGACGGACAACATGACTGCGATGTATTACATCCAAAAGCAAGGGGGACACACTCTCCACAATTGTCACACCTAGCACAATGCATGTGGAAGTGGGCCATTCAAAGGAACATGTTCCTCATGGCGGAACACCTCCCAGGGAAGGACAACCAGATGGCGGACTTGCTCAGCAG
Organism: Lissotriton helveticus; assembly: GCF_964261635.1. Lineage (NCBI taxonomy): Eukaryota > Metazoa > Chordata > Amphibia > Caudata > Salamandridae > Lissotriton > Lissotriton helveticus. The sequence continues at coordinate 639,887,638 of NC_136068.1, read as the reverse complement.
ACACAGCCATCAGATGCATGAGTGGGAGATACATCCCTCAGTGCTCCAACCATACTTCCGTCGGTGGGGTCATCCAGAGATAGACCTATTCGCCACACACGGAAACGCAAAATGCCGCACCTTTGCCGCCAGGTTCCCACACCCGCAGTCTCAGGGCAATGTGATATGGATGAACTGGTCGAACAGATTTGCGTACGCCTTTCCTCCAGCTCCACTCATACCGCTAGTGGCACGCAAACTGAGGCAACACTCCATAACGCTCATCCTGGTTGCTCCAACGTGGGCAAGGCAAGCGTGGTACACCACGTTCCTAGAACATTCCGTGGTTCCCCACGAGCGACTACGGCTCACGCCCAGTCTCCTCACTCAGAGCCGTGGAGACATTCAGCACCCCGATCCGCAGCAGTTGAGCCTGGCAATATGGCTCCTGAAGTCATAGTTTGGCTACCTAAACCTGCCCCCTGACTGCATGGACATCATAAAGGAGGCTAGGCGTCCTACCACAAGGGACTGCTACGCGGCCAAATGGAAGCGCTTTATCTATTGCTCCAATAATAACATAAATCCGCTAGATGCTTCCACGCAAAATCTCATAAGTTACTTGCTGCACCTATACAAGTGTAATCTAGCGTATAGTTCCATCAGGATACATTTGGCAGCAATGGCAGCTTATCTTTGAAATAGACAGCACCTACCCCTTTTCAGAGTGCCAGCCATTAAAGCTTTTATGGAGGGACTGAAAAGGGTCATTCCTCCAAGACACCCGCCTTCGCCTGTCTGGAACCTCAACATCGTCCTCACCAGGCTCATGGGCCCACCATTTGAGCCACTTCACTCTTGTGAGATACAATTCCTCACATGGAAAGTGGCTTTTCTGGTGGGTATTACGTCGCTACGACGAGTTAGCGAGCTGCAAGCCCTCACTATTCAAGAGCCTTTCATTCAGATACATGCTAATAGGGTTGTGCTGCGCAGCAACCCTAAATTTATGCCCAAGGTAGTGTCACAGTTCCACATTAACCAAACTATTGAACTACCGGTTTTCTTCCCAAATCCTGATTCAGTGGCAGACAGAGCACTACACACACTGGATGTTAAAAGGGCTCTCCTGTACTACATAGACAGGACTAAAGATTTCAGAAAAACTAAACAACTGTTTGTTGCCTTCTCTCCACAGCACAAGGGCAACCCTATTTCTAAATCAGGTATAGCCAGATGGATTGTTAAATGCCTCCAGATCTGTTATCAAAAGGCTAAACGCACGTTAACAATCCCCCCAAGAGCGCATTCCACACGCAAGTTGGGGGCATCCATGGCTTTCCTAGGTAACATCCCCCTAGAGGACATACGTAGAGCAGCCACATGGACCAACATACACACATTCACCAAGCACTACTGCGTGGATGTCCACTCAAAACAGCAAGCTGATGTAGATCAGGCTGTTCTCAAAACTCTTTTTCAGACTGCTGCAGCTGGCACGGGCAACCGCCGCTAGGGAGGGTACTACTATTTATTCTATGCATAGATATAAATTCAGCAGCCCACATGCCTCGAACGGAATATGCTACTTACCAGTATGCATCTGTTCTTGGCATGTAGGGCTGCTGACATTTATATCGCCCGCCCTCCTCCCCAGTGCCTGTTGCAGCTGTAGCATTCAGAATTCACATAATTATTCTCATGCTTGGTCATCACTTCCTCTATCACACCATCTCTGCCACAATGGCGAAAAACAATCTGAGCATGGAGGGGATGCCCATGCGCACTGTATGTAGGAAGGTGGATATCTGACTATGGTTACCCCCAACTTTTTGCCTAGTGTTTTGCTGGTTTTTTACTTAGTTGGCCTGGGATCCTGCTATTCAGGACCCCAGGCTTCCTGCTCTCTCTGTTAAAATGGACTCCATTTACCCTAGGTACATATATCATTGGATACTGAGTCACCTTATCAGTCCCTGTACAGTGTACCTTAGGTACCCAGGGCATAGGTGTACCCAGGGCCTACCAGGGGCTGCAGCATGTATTATGCCACCCCTGGCTGGCCATCCAAAACAGACACAACTGGCTGCACGACAGCTAAGACAAGGTGGTGTAATCACCCTTTGCTTTACATATATTATTCCTATATCTAACCCTAAAATGGACACATATATTCCTATCAGTCACTCCTATGGCAGGCCTTATCAATCCTGAAGGCAGAGTGCTTGGAATTATGTGAGATGGTGCTCTGGCATGAGCTGAGCCCGTTTGCAGCTTGCGGAACCAAGTCCTAATAGCTGTTCCATGATAACGCTATACCATATACTCTTAAGTGCATTATAATCCTCGCGGTTAAATGCTAACTGTGGCATAGCATTATCAAAACATGTCGAGTAAGGTGTCATACGAATTGGAATACTAACCCCTCGCCAATTCTGGCGACGGGGTTAGCATTCCACCCTTCTAGAGGGACACAACATGTATGTAACTGTAAACCCCGGTTAAAGTTAACTCAAGCCTCTGCATCACAAAATGGATGCTGCCACCACAGACACAAGTCTGACCTCCTGCTGCTGGGAGTCCTTCCAGCGAGGGAGGCTCAGACAAAGGGTTTCCTGCCTTGGGAGGTGCTAGCACCACCCCAGACAGGATTTTGTGTATTAGGTAGGCCAAGGCTGAAAGGAATGAGACATGCCTGGGGCACGCAAGGTGCCCTGTGCATACACCGGTTCCAACCAGTTGCTGGGGCACTCCAGCCCCAGCTCTGGCGGGAAACTGGACAAAGGATAGGGGGTGTAACCACCCCCCTTCCTGGTCCCACCCAGGGGAGGGACCTAGTCGTAGTGCAGCCCCCTTTAGCTGAATAAAGGTAGGAGCTGGTCCCATTCCAGTTTAGATTACTCTTGACAACTTCCACGAAGAACTCTTGACCTTCTACCTCCTGAACCTCAGAAGACTGAAGAATCTCCCCTATGGTCAGGGAGTGACCATCCTGCTTCGCAGGCACCATCAAGCTCCTGTGCGGTTTGCTGCAAAGTCCTTCCATCCCGGAATCCGACGATCCATCTCGACAAGACCCGGACCTCCAGACCTCTCTGACCTCTACCCACATCCACAGCACAGCTGGGACCCGTGGGTGCGACGAGCAACGTGGAGACGGCCATCTTGAAGAAACCTTTTTTACAACAACATTGGTCCCCAACATTGAAAAATTTCCACACAAGGATAAAATATAGACAGTCAATCTATATTTTTAGAAAGGCATGTCCAGCCGGACAGTGGTCTTTCAGAGATTTTACTAAAATACAAGGTCAAAGACCTTAAATGCACTGAAACCGAATTGTGATTACTATTGAATGTCAAGTGCATGACTGTAATACTCTGTACAATTGTATTGTTGATAGAGTAACGTGTTTTCGCCTTTCAAAGCCCTTCTTTGCTGTCTACATCAACCCTTTTTGTACCTGCTCTGTTAGTACTGGACACAGGCTTGTGGTCCACACTGGTTGATTGTTGGAAGGTATCTCTATGTGATTTAAATACTTGTATTTTTGAGTAAAATCTCTGAAAGACCACTGTCCGGCTGGACATGCCTTTCTAAAAATATAGATTGACTGTCTATATTTTATCCTTGTGTGGAAATTTTTCAATGTTGGGGACCGATGTTGTTGTAAAAAAGTATGCTCCCCATGGTCCCTGCTGACTTATTTTGGGGTCCCTTGTTGTCGTTAAATTAATCTTGAAGAAACCTGCACAACGCTTCCAGCACGACCCCTGAGGGTTCCTCGAGTGAGTGCATTGGGGACTGAGAAGCCCCACACCGACGCAGCTCCTGCACCAAAGACCAGCCCCCCAGCATCCCCGTGATCTGCATGGGACCCTTTTGCCTGGTTGCTGCCCTTCCTGTTGTCTGGTCACTTGCCGGCTGGCTAGTGACCTCTGAGACGACGACCCGAAGGTTTCGACACTGCTAGTCTGGTCCCCCAGACTGGCCCTTGCTTCCTTGTGAAAGAGAAGCACCCCGGACCCTCCTGGTCCACTCAAGACGCCATCTTTGTTCCACCGCGTGGCTTGCATTAGCCAAGGCCTGTTGTCCAGATCAACGATCCGACACCGCCAACAGCAGCAGACTACGTGGGACAGCTCGTGCCTCCAGCCTGGTCGTGAAGAACAGCTCCTGGTCCGCGCAGCTACAGAGAGAAGCGACCCTTCTTCCACCTGAACGCGGCGACAGCATCTGGTTCCCTCCTGGTTCCAGCACCGTCACTGGCTAGTGACCAAGACTCTGTCCCCTTCCTGTTCAGGACTTCCTTCTTCCTAGTTCCATCCTTGGAACCACCGGACTCCTCCATCTGGCTGCCTGCCAGCAACTTCTTGTTTCAGGCATCACCGGGATCCACACAGCAAACCCGACGCAACTTCAGCCCTATGCACCCGCAGCCTGTGGGTTAGGTAACTAAAGCTTCTAGGTGCTGAAGTCTGTGTCCACTATCCTAGTGTCCAGGTCCACTGTTGTTTTCCCTCCATCCAGCCGGGTTCGTCCGGAATCCGTAACTTTGTAAACTGTAGCATCCATAGACGTTGGTACGCATCCCGCGTGAGAGTTTCCACTCTGCACGTGATTCCCTTGGGCCTCCTGCTCCTTACTTACCTAGTTTGTAGCGTAGTCCCAGCGATCCTCCAGCCTCTGGATCTCCTTACAGTACTTTCCTTCCTCGCATTCCATTGTTTTGAGTATATGGTTTGCCGTGCCCCTCAGGCACACTTGTAGATATTGTGCGAACTCGTATTTCTTTTGTAGTATTGTCATGTGCTTATCCCTCTGACCTTATAAGGAGTTCAGAGGTGTTGTTGTTAATAAATATATCGTTTATTTTCATAACAACCTGTGTGGTGTCCTTTCATCTGGTATTCAAGGGGTGATACTGTGGTAAAACAGCTGGCTTCACATGCCAAAAGAGTTTAGCCTAAAGACTGCTTTTGTCCACGCTACTAGGATAGCTGGTCTATCAGGTTGACTTACAATCAATCACCATAAGGGTTGTTTGGACTGATACAAGGTGATCAATAGAATTAGTGAGCATCATATATCAGGCCAACTTCTCACACTGTAGTCCAGGGAGGAGCCACCTATCTCGTGATACTTCGAAGACTCTTCCAGGACAACAATGTGCAATCATCCGGACCCAACACAAGGCGGTGATCTATGCATAGATATAAATGTCAGCAGCCCTACATGCCAAGAACAGATGCATACTGGTAAGTAGCATATTCCTTCCCAAACTTATAAGACAATGATTATAGTATAAGTTCAGTAATTATAGTGTGAGGGGGAGAATCACAAGAATTCCATTAAATGTTTAAAAATAATTAAAACATGGGATGCTTTATCCAATTCCTTTAGAGTTCCAAACATTTTCTGTACTTCAGCGAACATTTCAGAAAGCCAGCCACGAAAGGGACACATTCGGGTTTTAACTGTTGTAAGTAGTAGAGAGCGGGGCGTGCCTGCATAAAATGTAACTTTTTTTAAAGGGTTTTTAAATAAAGGCTCCTGGATATTTCATTAAATTTGCAAAAAAAATGAAGTACAGCAGATCCTGTCGCAGCGAAACGGTGCTAGCACTTTCCCTTTATGACACCCCCTAGGAACAGCTAGTAAAAGATGGAAATAATCCATTCTAAACCTGATTAGCAGAAATCGCTCATGGGCGGGTAACGGCCACAGTAGATATGGCTCCAGATCTAAGGATGTCTTAAGCATAGTGTGTTTACGAACACTAATCTTTAACAATTCTTTACTCCAGTATTGGAACTTTCATGGATTCACATGCCTGAATCATTTCCCGTCGTCGAGACGGGAGTCTCCGGTACATAAAAAAGCAATGCTTAGTAGTATAGAAAACTGAAAAGAGGCCTAGGCCCATTTCCCTTTTGCAACCCATAGCCTTTGTTATGTAAAAAAGGCCCAACATTTTCCCTGAACCAATCACAGCTCCTCACCCTCTAGAACACTCCTGAGAACCTTCTGCCCCTCAGATTTTCTACCGCACGTTGTGCTAGGGAGTCTCCTTTGAGCTCTGCTCAAACTCTTTTCTTCAACAGTATTGGGACTAGAGTTAAGGTCTCATCTTCTAATTTCTTCTTATTGGAGTTCCTTATTCATATACCATGTCTGAAAAGGAGAAAAAGGGATTATTTAGAGCTTGTTCCACCTGCTCTAAGAAGAGGCTTTATACAGATGACCCTCACAAAGATTGCATATACTGCCTCTATCCAGACCATAAGGCAGAAGATTGTAAGGTATGTCGAACCTTTTCAAATAAAACCTTGAGGGATCGTGAGGGAAGGCTGCTGATTTGGCTCCAGAATGTCAAAGCCAGAAAAGAAATCCTCAAGTGAGTGAGGAGGAGTCTGTATCGTCTAAGAGATCTCAAAAGAGAAGTGGATTTCCTCACACATTCCTCAGGAGAAAGACCTGAGAAGGCCCCAAAAAAGACCACCCCAGGGTCTTCAGGGCGCAGTCCCTCAAAATCCCCTTCAGTTAAAGCTAAGGGGAAGAAGGGTTCTGCTTCTGAGGTAAAACAGGTGAAGTCCACCTCAGAACCACCAAAATCGCCTCATAAAGTCAAGATTACCATCAAGAGAGCTTCCTCTGCGCCTTCTGAGGAGAAAGGTAGTGTTTCAACGCTGTCGACTGGACCGTCGGCGAAAAAGATGCCATCGTCGACGACTAAAACAACGTCGTCGATGAAAAAAGGAGTGAAAGCTGGCGAAAAGGTAGCGTCGACGAGTGTTGCAGTATCTACATCGTCGACGGCAGTATCGACGATGACAGTGTCGACGACAGCAGCGTCGTCGACTACGATCGGAGCGCCGACGACGACGATCGGAGCGTCGACGAGGACGGCATGGACGGTAACTACAACTTCGACGGTTGCGTCGACGACGATGACTTGGTCGACGGCGATGGGAATGTCGTCGACGACGGAAAAGACACCAGAAAAACGATTAATGCCCTGGAAAAAGCCTATTACAAAAGTGTGAGAAGTTGGCCTGATATATAGTGCTCACTATTCTAGTGATCACTTTGTATCATACCAAACAACCCTTATTGATGATTTGGTTGTAAGTCAACCTTAGAGACCAGCTATCCTAGTAGCATGGACACGAGCAGTCTTCAGGCTAAACTCTAGAGGGCGTGTTAAGCCAGCTGTTTCACCATCACATATACCCCTTGAACACCAAGTGAAAGGACACCACACAAGTTGTTGTTATAAAAATATAGGATATTTATTAATAACAGTTCTACCCTGAACTCTTTGAGTCAGGGAGCTAAGCACAATACAAAACTCTTATGAAAATACTTTCAGTTGCACAATTTACACAAATGCCCGAGGGGCACGAAAAACCATATACACAAAAAGTGGAATGCGAAATACTAGCAGGTAAGTAACAAGATCCAGAGGCTTCAGGATCGCTAGGACTACACTACTGAACCTTAAGATTACGAGCAGGAGGCCTAGGGAGATCGGGTGCAGTGTGTGCACTCTCACGCGGGATGCGGGAAGAAGTCTATGGATGCTAGCGTTTCTAAAGTTACTGTTTCCGGACGAATCCGACTAGGTAGACTAAAAACGAAAAAGGATCTGGACACTTGCATAGTGAACCTGTGCGGGAGTACCGAAATACTCAAGTTACCTAGCCCAGGGGCCGCGGCTGCATAGGGTTCAAAAGACGTCGGGAATCCTCGTTGAAGTCTATGGAGCCTGAAAGAAGAAGTTGCTGGCAGGCGACCAGTGAAGAAGTTCGGTGTGATCCAAGGCTGGATCCGTGAAGGAGTCGACCTGAAAGCAGAGGGGACTTAGTTCTTAATCACTAGCCAGTGATTATGTGGGCACCAGGATGGCACCGGATGAAGTCACCTCGACCAGGTGAGTGGGCGACGCTGGACTCTGCAGTCACACGGGCTAGGAGGCGTTGTCGGCGTCCAGGCTGGAGGTGCGAGCTGTCCCACGAGGCTGTCGGCGATGCTGGACTCAGGATTTGAGCAACAAACCTTGGCAAAGGCAAGCCCACGCGGTGGTGTCAAGATGGCGTCTGGAGTGGACCAGGAGGGTCCAGGGCACTTCTTGTTGGACAGGAAGCAAGGGCCAGTCTAGGGGACCTAGACCAGCGGTGAAAACGTCGTGGCTAGTGACCGAACAACGTGGCAAGCAGCAAAGAAGCAGAAGGGCCCCACGCAGATCTCGTGGATGCTGGGAGGCTGGACTTCGGTGCTGGAGCTGCTTAGGGTTAGGGCTTCTCAAACCCCAGTGCACTTACTCGAGGGTCTCTCGGGGGTCGTGCTGGTGAAGCGTCGTGCAGGTCTTGAAGATGGCCGGTCCCACGGGTCTCGTCACACCCCCGAATCTCAGCTGGGCTGAATGATGTAGGTAGAGGTCAGAGATGGCAGGGAATCCGGGTCTCGTCGAGCTGGGCAGTCTTGATCCGGAGGATGGACGTGCAGCAAACCGCAAGAGCTTCGATGGTGCCTGCTGGTGCAGGGTGGCTACTCCTTAGCCACAAGGGAGAGTCTTCAGAAAAGTCAAGAGTTCCTTTCGTGGAAAGTAGTTCAAGATTTAGAATGATCTAATTTGGGAAGGGGGCCTGCTCCTACCTTTATCCTAAGAAAAGGGGCTGGCACGTGACTAAGTCCTGCCCTATGGGTGGGACTAGGAGGGGGGTGGTTACACCCCTCTCCTTTGTCCGGTCTCTCCCCAGCTCAGGGGCTGGTGTGCCCCAGGAACTGGTTTGAGCCGGCATATGCACAGTGATCACCGGGGTGCCACTTGCAGTCACCTTCCTTTCAGCCCTGCCTACCTGGGATACACAAAATCCTGTCTGGGATGGTGCTAGCACCGCCCCTGGCAGGAAACCCTTTGTCCAGGCCTCCGTTGCTGCAAGGACTCCCAGCAGCAGGAGGGCAGACTTGTGTCTCGGTGGCAGCATCCATTTTGTGGAGCTGAGGCTGTGTCTGACTTTAATCGGGGTTCACAGTTACATACATGCCGTGTCCCTCTAGAAGGGTGGAATGCTAACCCCGTCGCCAGAATTGGCGAGGGGTTAGTATTCCAATTCGTATGACATCTTACTTGACATGTTTTGATAATGCTATACCAAAGTTAGCATTTAACCGCGAGGATTATAATGCACTTAAGAGTATATGGTATAGCGTTATCATGGAACAGCTATTTGGACTTGGTTCCGCAAGCTGCAAACGGGTTCAGCTCATGCCAGAGCACCATCTCACATAATTCCAAGCACTCTGCCTTCAGGATTGATAAGGCCTGCCATAGGAGTGACTGATAGGAATATATGTGTCCATTTTAGGGTTAGATATAGGAATACTATATCTAAAGCGAAGGGTGTTTACACCACCTTGCCCCAGCTGTCGTGCAGCCAGTTGTGTCTGTTTGGGTGGCCAGCCAGGGGTGGCATAATACATGCTTCAGCCCCTGGTAGGCCCTGGGTACACCTATGCCCTGGATACCTAAGGTATGCTGTACAGGGACTGATAAGGTGGCCCAGTACCAATTGGTAAAATGCACCTAAGGTACATGGTTGTAATTTAGAGAGAGAACAGCTAGGCTGTGGGTCTGATTAGCAGGCCCACAGCCAGGGAAAGTCGTAAACCAGTGAAGCAAAAAGCAAAAATCTGGGGTGGCCATGGGATTGCAGACCCCACTCTCCTACAACCAGAGGTTACATCGCCGAGCAAGGTATCTCCATTGGTTCCTTCTCACCTGCTGGAAGAGGAAGATTTGCAAGGAGGAAGAGGACGAGGGTCCTTATGGTTTTGCGAGTAGCCCTTTGCAATTGCAAGTCAAGTAACAGGAGGTCGATTCTGAGGAAGAATATGTGGGTTTTCAAGAGCATCACCAATATCACCAACAGCAACGTGAAGATATGACAAGAGTACCATCCTCTTTGTTAAAAGACCTCCAGGGCATGTTGGAGGATTATAGAAGCAGATACCTAGCAACTCTAGCCACTCAGCAAGTTCCAGAGGTTACTCCGTGTCCACTGTCGGTACCAGGGATGCCAGTGTGTAGGAGAGGTGTTGCCGGAGCCTACTGCTAGGTCTCCACCGCCACAGTCACAACACGATACCTCAGATGAGGAGCATGAGGATGGAGAGATTGCGGAACCAAACGCAGAGTGGAACGACTATCTCATTCCCTCACCTTCAACACATGCGCCGAGACCAGTAGATTCTCCACCGGAAGACATTCGTGGTTTTCATAATTTGATGGAGAGAGCAACTAAGAGATTTGCACTCACCATGACTGAGGATAAAGCGGAATGCTTTTTATAAGACTTCAAGGACTCGTGTCGCAGATCGGTGCGATCCTTGCCTATAGTGGGTCATATTTGGGAGGAAGCATTAAAAGTCATGGAGACGCCAGCTACGGTTATGCTGGTTCTGGCCAGACTAGACAAAAAATATAAGGCACCTATGGATGCTCCAGCTTGCCTTTTGGGTCATCCCAAACCGGATTCTGTAATTACTCAGGCGGCACAGCAGAAGTCCAGAAACCCATCTGCCCCGATCACGACACCTCTGGACAGAGAGGGCAGAAGGCTGGATAATGCAGGAAAACGGTTTTCCTTAATGTCTGCTCTGCTGGTGAAAGCCGCTAATGCCCTCGCTATCTTGGGAAGGTACGACAGGCAAATGTGGTGTGACCTGTCTCCATACATTAACCAGGTGCCGGAACCGGAGAAGCAGGAGGCAAAGATGATTCTCCTGGAAGGGGAGAGGACTTCGGCTGAAGTCATAGACTGCACTATGGATATAGCGACGACGGCTTTTAGATCCTTGGGAGGAGCAGCAGTCCTGTACTGGCAGGGATGGCTACGGGCAACAGCTTTTAGGCCGGAGGTGCAAAACAAGATTCTAGACCTCCCTTTCAATGGAGAAGATCTATTTGGGAAGCATATTGACGATACTCTGCAGGGTATCAGGAAGGATACCGATACTGCAAAGGCTTTGGGGACACTGCAGTACAGAAAAACCCCTGTTCGTGGCTCCAGAGGCAGAGGTCAGTCCTCATATAGATGAGGATATCAACAAGGAAGATATTCCTCTTATTCTGCCCCATCGCAGCCTTACCGTCAACAGTACAATCAACGTCAATCAGGAGGATATACGGAATCAGCTCCAAGAGGAAGGGGTGGGTGTCAGGGGAAGGACAACACCCGACGGCAATGACAACCTCCATCTTCCGGCTATGTCAGGTGCTCCCCTGGGTGGAAAGATTGCTCACCATCTTCAAAATTGGCGGACAATAACAACGGACCAATGGGTCCTAAAAATTGTTCAATTCGGTCACACCCTAGAATTTCTTCAGACGCCCCCTTGTACGCCACCGATGCATCAGAGAGCCTGCATCAACTCCGGCAGGAGATTCAGACAATGCTCCGAAAGGGAGCAATAGAACCGGTACCGAAGGCCCAGGAAAACAAGGGGTTTTACTCCCGGTTCTTTCTTGTGAAGAAAAACAAGCTCCAATGGCGCCCCATTCTGGATCTCAGATCCTTAAACACCTATCTCAAGAAGCAATCTTTCAGGACGGTATCCCTACAGGACATCCTTCCGTTATTGAACCCAGGAGATCATATGACTACATTAGACCTACAAGACACGTATTTCCACGTGCCGATCCATCCCGCACACAGAGACAGTACCTTTGGTTCTTAGTAGCCGGAAGACATTACCAATTCAGGGTACTGCCATTCGGCTTAAAGTCAGAGCCGAGAGTGTTCACAAAATGCCTGGCTCCAGTGGCGGCTGTGTACTCTCAGCAGGCTCAAATCGTCCTGCCACGAATGGGAGCTGGACCAGGGGACCCTGGACAGCATCTTTCAAAGGTGGGGAACACTGATAGTGGACCTATTCGCCACAGGAGAGCAGGAAATGCCAGTACTTTGCAAGCTTGCTTCCCCAGGAGGGATCTTGGGGGAATGCGTTTTCCATGGCATGGTCCGGCGTCTTTGCCTACGGTTTTCCTCCAATTCCTCTTCTTCCCCGCGTACTGGTGAAGATCAAGAAAGAACCGCGCAGGCTGATCCTAATAACCCCGTGGTGGCCCAGACAACACTGATTCACGGAACTCCTGCTGCTGTCAGAGGACCGTCCAGTTCGGCTACGAGCAATTCCATCGCTTCTGACAATGTCCAGAGATCAGGTGCTCCACCTGGACCCGAAATCCTTGCGATTAGCAGCCTTTCGCCTGAACACTGAGTTTAGTCATATAAACATCTCACACGAATGTAGAACAATCCTGTCCAAAGCTAGAGCAGACAGTACCAATAAAATCTACAGGATGAAATGGAAGAGGTTTTGTCTGTGGTGTAAGAGGCAAAACATTCACCCTCTTACTGCTGCACCTCATCAAATTATACCTTACATTCTGCTATTAGCAAAGTCAGGATAGGCGCACGCTTCCATCAAGGTGCATTTGGCTGCGTTATCCCGCTATAGGAGGTCTTCGTCAGGCCCGTCCTTATGCTCAAACAGGATCAAGCAATTTATCAAGGGACTGTTCAGGGTCTTTCCTCCAGTAAAACCTCCACCACCACTATGGAATCGTAATATAGTACTGTCACAATTGATGAAACCGCCGTTTGAGCCGATACACAGGGCGGACCTTAAGTTCTTGTCTTGGAAATTGGCTCTTCTCATTGCACTGACATCAGCGAGAAGAGTAGGTGAACTGCAGGCGCTCACAATTCAGGAGCCTTTCCTACAGTTTCAGGAGGATAGAATGATTCTTAGGACTAATCCGAAATTCATTCCTAAGGTGCCAACTGACTTTCATCTGAATGAGCCGTAGGTGTTGAAACGTTTGTTTCCTCATCCGTCAACAGCAGCGGAAAGAGTGTTGCACTCACTAGAGTTGCAAAGATGTATGAAGTTCTACTTAAAAGACAATACGGCCTTTCGCAAATCTTCTCAGCTATTCGTCGCTTTCAGCGCACCCAGGAAAGGTTTCCCTCTGTCTAAAAGGGGAATCGCCAGATGGATTTCCAGTGCAATTGTCTACGGTCATCAAGCTGCTGGAAAGCCTCTACATGCACGAGTTCATGCGCATTCCACGAGGCAGTGGCCACATCTACTGCACTATTTGGAGGAATGCCAATCCAGGATATCTGCAGAGCAGCGACCTGGGCATCCACGCACACCTTCACCAGGCACTACTGCTTGGAGGCAGAGTCGGATGCGGCGGTGGGAGAGGCGGTACTGCGGAATATCATTCAGTAACGGTGAGCCTTCTTTCCATCCCTCCATTCGCAATTTCTCTTGTTTTTACAAAGTCACATTTTATATGTATATGTATATGTATATATATGTATGTATGTATATATGTAGGCTATGCTTCATTTTCATATTGTATTACATGATTATGAAATGTATCAGAGAAATGTGCTTTGTATCTTACTGCTCGCTATTCTGATTCAGGCATGTGAATCTATGAAAGTTCTAATACTGGAGTAAGAAAACAAGTTACTTACCTGTAACTTTAGTTCTCCAGTATTGGAAGCTTTCATAGATTCACATGCACCCACCCTCCTCCCCTGAGAGGCTCACCTCGGATTTAGCACCACAAGTGTTCTTTATGCACAAGTGTGCGAAAATATGAGGGGCAGAAGGTTCTCCTAGGAGTGTTCTAGAGGGTGAGGAGCTCTGATTGGTTCAGGGAAAAGTTTAGCCCTCTTCTACATAACAAAGGCTATGGGTTGCAAAAGGGAAATGGGCCTAGGCCTCTTTTCAGTTTGCTATGCTACGAAGCATTGCTTTTTTATGTACCGGAGACTCCCGTCTCGATGACTGGGAATGATTCAGGCATGTGAATCTATGAAAGCTTCCAATACTGGAGAACTAAAGTTACAGGTAAGTAACTTGTTTTCTTCTCCTCTCTTTCCATTTTTTTACGTAAAGTAAAGGAAAGTTATACAAGAGCCACATCTTCCCTGGTAATGCAATCAGGTGTTAAAAACAAGTCCTGCGTCCCAGCTTTCTAAAACACCTCTAAGTATTTTATCCACGGAATGTAGGTCATGTGATCCAGGCTCAAGATCTCTTTTAGGAGTTCATGCGTGAGGTCAAGATGTTTATTAAGCCAACATTTGAGCCAAAAGGTTAGGGGACGCATTGCCAAAATGTCACAGATGTATGGGGTGCCAGTTTCTTCATGTATTAAGTTCGCAGTCCCTTTTGGAACACACAACAACCGTTTTAAAAAGTGGTTTTCCGTCACCTGTAGGCCCTCAAGTCGGGAATACCCCCATAAGTCGCTCCCATAACTAGCTATAGATACACTCTTAGCTCGGTAGATCTTTAACATTGCCGCCACAGGGCGGTTGCCCATTTTAGCTGCAAAGCCAAATATCGCAGTGTTAGTCCTGGTTACCTCTCCCCTTTTCTTGTTTAACAGTGCGACCCAGTTCAGGCGATATTCCAGTAGGACGCCCAAGTAGGAAAAGGTCATACATATTGGCACTCATTCACCTTGAAGGGGTACTGTCTTTTTGGGCGCAACCCTACCTGCATCACATAGGATTTAGAATTATTTATAGCCAGATCTCGATCATCCATAAACCCATGGAAAGCATCAAGTAGGGTTTGTAACCCTTTAGGTGTGCGGGCCAAGAGGACTGCGTCGTTTGCATATAGCAGTCAGCCCCTGTTTCCAGCAGTGTTCCTTCTAAATCATTAATGTAGAGATTGAAAAGGAAAGGTGCCAAGATACATACCTGTCACACCCCCCTTTGTGTTAAAATTCCTGGTTACCTTAAGGTCTATCTAATGTTTGCCCTTGTGTCTCTATGTAGTTCCATCAAACTCCACCAGGTTTGACTCCACTCCCATGGATTGCCACAACTTTCCCCGATTGACAGTCAAAAGCGGATGAAAGATCCATGAAGGCCATGTTGATTGTCCCTGGGCGGGCGATGGTGTACTTTCCAAGAATCAAGTAGAGATTAAGGCATTGTGCCATGGTCGAGTGGCCTGGGCAGAACCCATACTGGATATCCGAGATGATCTTATTCTCTTCCGCCCAAGCTGTCAATCTCTTTAATATGACTCCCCCCTATGACCTTTACAACGGAGTCAATTAGGGAGATTGGCCTATAATTCATAGTACAATTACGGTCTCCCTTTTTAAACACTGGCACAATTGTGGCGACTCCCCAAGATATTGGGCATCCTTCTTTGGCCGCGGCGTTACCCACTACAACCAAGATTGAAGCCCAAAAGGAGGGGTTTTATTTAAAAAGGTCCGGGGGGAATACCATCCGGGCCTGGGGCCTTCTTGTTTGTGAGGTTAATAATGCCCTCCTCAACTTCTCTTACAGAGAACACAACTACATCCTCATTTGGTGTCTTAGCTGGCATATGTGACAGGGTGGATGTACTTTTAAAAATAGTGACAAAATGAGACACCCATTCATCCGTTATTAGTGTCCACTTCCTCTGCTCTTTCCACTGGAAAGAGAGGTCTATTAATGATGTCCCAGAATCGGGAGCTGCTAGAGAGGGTCAGTGGGTCTAAAAGCTCCTTCCAAGTTGCCTTCTTCAATTCCGCTCTTCGTGTGGCCAGCACTTTTATATAATGTTTCCAAAGTATGCGGATCTGGGTTCCATCCCATGGGAATTCTTTCAGGGCCGCCTTAAGATCTCTGGCGGCTTTAGAGCATAAGGGGCAGAACCATTTAGGATCACTGAACACCCTGATTTTCCCTGGGACAGATAACAAGCTCACCACTTTGGAAGCAATCCCTTCGAAGGCATTGAGGGTACCCATGGCCGTTGATTCTGCATTAAGGCAACAGGAGAATTCTGCCGCACAGACGTCTTGGAGTTTTTCGTGAAAGAGGGACGGGATTACTTGATTCCATTTTAACCGCCACATGCCATCAGTTAACTGTAACGAGGCAGGACCTGTCACTGAACCCTTTTTCTTCAGGGAGCTCCCTCCCAGGTTAACACACACTGGATTATGATCACTGTGTGCTTGCTACAATTAAAAATCCCTGTAGGGAAGATAGAGTAGTTCTGAAGAGCAGAATGTGAAATATGAAAGATCCACCTGCCCCATGGCCTTTATAGGTCGGTTCCCTTTGTTTGCTGAATGGTGGAGCAAAACTCATAGAAGACAAGTCAAACTTATTGAGCATATCACTAAGAACATTTCCCTGTAGTGAATGCTAAAAATGGAGTCCCGATATCAGCAGACACCCCATGGTCCCCATGTCGGTGAGTTTAGGGTCACCGCACGGGTGCACGTTGAAATCACCTGCAATCATGAGATTCTTTCTAAAAGGGCCACAACGCTGTTCAATAAAGTTGCTCAGCTCGGTTATCTTACAACCTGCTCCTTTGTGTACAGCATTATAAAAGTTTATCACACAAAGGCTGCTGTTTCGTTGCCCCAAGATGATTGCCGGTATATCTCTATGTTCAAAAGAGATAACCTTGATATTACATCTCAAGGCCAAGGAAGTAACGATAACCAAACCTCCCATCGCTCTGACACTATTTGCTCGTGTTGCGGGGACAAAAAAAGCTCTCTACCCCACCAGCGAGAGGTTGCAGTTAACCAACCACTTCTCTTGAAGGCATATTATCGAAGTGGCTGACAAACCGCACCCATAGGGCGTCTGCGACCTTTCCCACCAGCCCTGCAATGTTCCATGAGAGTACATTGTAGTCCTGGATGTTATCGTAGGAATCCAAAGATTCAATGATTCGCTCCCTGGGGAGATCAGCCGTTGTTGTTCCAGGGGGATTATTTTCCCGTTGCCATAGTCTTGGTGCGGGATCAGATGTTTCCGGGTTTAGCATAACAGGCCAAGTATCCGCGGTAGGGCCTTCGTCTAAATCATGCCTATCGATAAATGTACAGCTACTGTCTTTGGGGATTGGTCTGACGTAGTTTCCACGTAGTCAGTCACAATCGTTAAGGCCAGAAAGAGCTGCGTATCTATTTGGGCCTATCAGAGATGAGGAATAGTCATGATCACCCCATGTATTGTCCCCATTTGGTCTCGAAGATAAAAAGCCAGGCCTCGGTTTGTCTCTATGATTGGATGGCCTGTCATATTGACAAATGTTCCAGTTATTCAACCCTTGGATCACCCCCTGTAGAAGAAACGCAGTGGCAGTATCTCTATACCTTGTCCCCTAAAAACTGATCTAGACTCCACTTCCCTGAATATCCTTTCTACTGGCGAGGGGCTATTGAAGTTTACCACTATACAGTCCCCCCTTCTTGATTTCCTAGAACTACCCAACCAAGAAACACGGCGGGCCATGATAACATTGTGCACAGAAGTATGTCCTTCTACAGTATTGCGGGACAACCAGTAAGTTACATTGTTTTTAAGTTGACCATAATCCTCTAACTCAGTCGGGGAGAGGAGGTACATTACCCAGTATGATCACCAATGGGGTACATTGTGGGGGTAGGTCAATAACGGGTAGATTTTCCACACTTCTAGTTTTCTTTTCTGTGTTTGTTTTTTCCTCAGCCCGGGCTACAGCTACAGGATTGTTTTTCACAATTGCCCCCTCGATGTATTCTGTTCGGGTTTTACCGTTTGTCTTTAACCTTTCTGCCTCTTTCCTATACACATTGTTAATTGGTTTTAGTGGCTCCTCAACTATGGTGGTTAGTGTGGGACGGGTTATAGATGGTAGACTATTATTAGATACAATAGATTTTTTAGGTTGTGAGGCAGGGCCATAACTTTGCATGCAGGCTGCCAGGTTTTCCAGTGTGTGTGTTATCTGTAGTAGCCTGTTGTAACTTCCCCAGGTTCTCATTTATTACTTTCATTCTTTCTGTGAGTGGAAGCATACATTACTTCATTAACTGTTCCACTTGTACCACAAAGCCTTCTGGGATTTATGACGTTAATGAGGGCCGCTTGGATGACTCTAAGGTGGCAGTAAATGGGGTTTTGATGGGCACGCTCTGGAGAGCATTGGAAGCGTTGTTTGATGTTGATTTTACAGATGTCATTAAATTCACCCCTTAGGTATTTTTATTACTTTTGGCCATATACCCTTTTGTCGTCCTCCACCCCTCTTTCTTTTCCCAGTTTGTGTAGGGCCTGTTTCTGATTTTTTTTAGATATGGGATCAGCTAGGACCTTTAGGGGGTTTGTCTCAGCAGGCCCACTTTCTACAGATCGTGTACTACTGCCTAATGTGGTGTTCATAGGGGAGCCAGTATTGTGCCCAGCCGATCCTATACTCACTTCTAGCAAACTATCACCATTATGTCGCTGACTGCCTGGTTGTTCTGGTGTTACTGCATTCATAATGTTGCCCAGTGAGGACCGCTTCGAGCAAAGAGATTCCAGTGAAAGGCGCTTTTCTGTGAGGGCTATTTCGTGTTCTAGGACAACTGCAGCTCTAGTGATAAAATTGTGTTCGAGGCATGTGGGCTGCTAAATTCATATCTTAGCATTAGATCGCCGCCTAGTGTTGGGCTCGGATGATCGCACATTGTTGTCCTGGAAGAGTCTTCGAAGTATCCTGAGATAGGTGGCTCCTCCCCTGGACTACAGTGCGCATGGGCATCGGCTCCATCCCCAGATTGTTTTTTTCCGCCATTGGGTTCGGATGTGGTCTCGACGTCTTTCTGTCGGAACCAAGAAAAACTAACTTTTAGCGGCCAAAAGGCCTCGATTTTCTTGCGTCGGTATTGTCTGCGCACGGTCTCGAGTCTTCCGTCTCTTGGAGCCGGAATAAGCGGAGTTTTCTTCGCTCTCGGAACTTTGAGGCCTTCTCATCGCGACACGACTGCAAACCTTTTCGGACATGGAGCGGAGCCCGTTTAAGTACTGCCCGCTCTGTGGGTCCAAGTACCCACACATCGATCTACACCCCGTGTGTAACAAATGCCTTTCGCCTGACCACGACGACGGCAAGTGCAAGTTGTGTGCACAGTTCCGCTCAAAGAAGACTCTCAAGCTTCGGCGCGCGATGCGCATGGAAGCTAAACAAGCGGCCCCGGATCCGGAGAACATCTTCGGCGACCAAGACGAAGAGGAACAGGGTCATCATCTCCAAATCTCCCCACCCGAGACGGAGGTCGAGGCGGATCCGGGAGACGACGACGGAGTCGCGGGTCAAGGCCTTGAATACGTCGACGAGGTAGGAGACGACGATGAGATTTATGGGGCCGCGGCGGATAGCTCAGGGGACGAGCTCTGCCCCGAAGGTTACGAGGATACCGACCGGGACACGGGATCGCCTGTCGGCCTTACCCAAGACCCGTTGCCGCGAGCCACAGCCCCGCCTTCGGGCCCGGCCACGGACTTACTTGCTGGGCAGACTGTTTCGAAACCGAAACCATCGGGATCGACGACACCTAAAATGGCCGACCCGAAAACGAAACCGAAAGTTAAGGACTCGAGTGTCCCTAAGATGGCTACCGTGCCGGTGAAAAGGACGGTGCCCGCTACCCCATCGACTCCGTCGACCTCCGGTCCGCAAAAGTCGAAGAAGTCCGTCGATTCCGATGCTGCGAAATCGAAACCGACGCCAGAGGAGGGGTCCTCCAAGAATGATGGTCGGCACGGGTCAGCGGCTACGACGCCGTCCAAACCATACTACCCCCAATGGTGTTTGGCACTACCTTCCTCCCCTTCCCTAATCGTTGTGCCTTAGTCCCTGTTTATCTGGTAGCTGATTAAAACACGGAATGCCTATAGTCAATTCAGTGTGCGACGATCAAGTCCCAAACAATAAGCAAAGTGTCTCACTTGGGTTGGTGACTCGTTGGAGGGGTGGCCCAGCCCAGCCCAGCCTACCACGGCCTTATTCAGCCCGCCCTTGTCCTGGGCTTCTCCTGGCACGCTCCCGCGACGTGGGGGTTCTCCGGTATTTTTAAGCGCCACCGCGCACAGTGATGATTGGGAGCGGCGTGCAGCCGCAAAGGATCGTGGGGGATGTAGCCCCCCCCCCTCTCCCGGCGGCCGTGCTGCGGTATTCTGGCTGCTGCGACAGCGGGGGGAGACCAACACCAGTGTCAGGGGCTTGTGGCGGCAGGCAATAGCTGTGGTCCCGGTAAGGTCAGCAAGTCCGAGAGCGCTCCCGTGTACTCCGTGACAGACTTTATTCCCACAACCCGACTATGTAGCTAAGAGAGGACTTAACACACTTGGTTTCAAATTTGCGTACATGCATTATATTGATAGGACCAAGTCCTCCTTTAAAACACAACAGCATTTTGTTCCCTTTCCCAGCCTTAAAGGTCACACCATATTGAAGGCCGGCATTTCTAGGTGGATTTTTAAATGTTACCTGTTACCTTAAGGCTAAAAGGATCTTATTTGCCTCCCCAGGTCCCACCACACTTGCAAACAGGGTGCCATTATTTAATTTCCTGGAAATATGCCCATAGCTGACCTCTGCTAAGCTTCCATGTGGTCCACTCCACATACCTTCACAAAGTTATTACTGTTTGGGTATTCTTGCAAGGCATCAGGCTAGAGTCGGTCAAACTGTCCTAAGGACTCCATTTCAGACATCTGCACCATCTACTGAGCGTTAACTACCCTGCGACTGTCTCCCTCTGAAAAGTTTGTTTGGGTTAGCCTTTAAGTTGGACCTATTCCGTGAGGGGATAGATAAGTCTCCAATGGTTGCATGGATTTCTCTACCAGCTGATGATGCTCTGTTCTGTATTTTTTTTATAGATCTGAATCGGAGGCCAAGAAGCGTAAGCACAGGTGAGCCATTGATCTAAACTTTGAATTATTTTATATATGTATATTATTTATATATATATTTATATATAACCGATGTAATTCAGTTCTGAGAGTTACTTGTCCGTAGAATAGTAAAGCTTTGCTACAGACTAGACTAGTTTGGTTTCAGAGTTGGTTAACTCTACCTATATCTAAATTTCACTATTGGCGCATTTCCTTGAAAATATAAAGGTTAATTTACTATTTCTTCCTCCTGCTATCTTTAGTGTTGCACTGGGAAGCTTTCTTGATTGTGGGTGCCTTTTTTTCATTCACTTCATTTTATATTGACAGTTTCTGCGTGACTATTCTCTGGATTCACTTGCTGTGCATTATTCCATTATTTTGTGGTTGGGTCCAGAATTTGTAATCTGAAACTTTTTTTCTTATTTACTTTTTCCCTTCTCTTTGGAGCAGTTAGGTTGTCGACAATTTAATCGCTTGTCCCTCCTCTAATGAAGTCATGCTCTCCCTGGAAATCTTTGTAGTCACCATATTTAGATTCTTTTTTGCACTGTTGGGTCTGGTAAAACAGCCAGGGACTCTGGAGCTGGTGAGGAAAACATTTCCCTGAGAAAAAAACTGACCGACATTCAGGATGGAGGTGGTTACATCTGATTAAATCACTATCACAAGCTGAAAAAACATGTTTTTGGTGCTGATGGACCACATGGATTGTACAGTGACCTATGGGCATGGAGCATACCCATTTTAGATTTGTCACCAACTGGCACCACAAGTACGCACAAAAGGACTGCCACAACATCTGCATTCTTTGCTTTCTGAAGGACCACCGGTCAGAGAGGTGCACTGTATGAGTTAAGTTAAGCTAAAGACAAGGGAAAATCAGTGGTGGCCACGCCATAGCTTCGTCCTAGTGCAAACAGAGGTCCCTCAAAGCCTCAGGATTGTAAGAAGCAAAGACAATGCATGACGACACAGGTGGCCCAGTGGGTAAGAGCTGAAGGTGTAGAGTTGGTTGAGGTACAATAGGGAGGGAACACCTAAGAGTATGTTCCAAAAAAAGAGAGACCTTGACTAATTCACCAAGGTCGCACTGGGACCAAGCTAAAAACCTCATTCTAAGCGCGTTAAGACTGTTTTAATGCCAAAACCTTAGATGTCTCACTGCAGGCAGAAGTCAATAGAGCTACATGGGTCCAGAAGTATTCTGTTAGTGGAAGAGCCTCATTATCAGCCTTGTTGCTGAATGGCGATGCACTGCATGTGGGGGGACAAGGGACCTTCTGGGAAGAAGATTCTGTCTGCCAAAGAATGGAGACTGTTAACATTGACTAAAGGGGTCTTGACTTCGAGAGAAAGACTACCCTTGATGAAGAAATACAGGTCTTGATAAAAAATGAAGCAACAGTTTGACTACTTTCTTAAAATACAAGTTCCCAGTTAATGTTCATTAAAATGATATGGAACAAGTGATAAGAAGTTTAGACCAACTGTTAACACCTGAACTACAGGAGGAATAAAATCTTTTTTCCAGTATGAGGAAGGTCTGGTCAAGCATGATTTTTCCCAGGTAGGAGAGTCTACAGAGGAATGGGAAGACCTACATGCAGATATGCCAGTAGAAAGGGTAGGTTCATACCGGTCTACTGTCACCCTGATGACTTTATGCATATAGTGCAGCACGCGTGGGCCGCAGGCACAAGATTGCATGTGCTATCCAAACGAGCACAGCATATATGAAAGTGGGCTTTAGAAAGAAGGATAACAATAAGTGCAATACACCTGCCCAAGAAATAGAACACAGCTGGCACACGAATCAGACAGAATGTCCTGTCAATGGAATGATCAGAGATTGTTGCCTACATTTTCTCACTAATTCCATTAATGCCACATGTGGATACAGAAGTGCAAACCGGCACACATGGCACTAATCCCCATTACTAAGCTGGACAACAGTGGTTCTCAGGCCTAATAGAGTTGACGGGATGGTTTATGAAGCTCCCATAACATTGTGGTGATCTACTAACAGTACAGGAGGGATGGGTTCCATCCAGAAACTGATATCCTGAGCCTAGCTGTATGGTTCCAGAGGACACAGAATTTGGTTGTTAGTTCGTCCGTCAAGATCCAGGGGGATTTCAAGGATGTATTATATGGACAAGTGGAACCGGGTCATATGCTGATGTAACAGGAAATGCCTTGGTATTGGATGGACACAACTGCATTTGCTATACAAAAAACTTGCCTATGCCTCACTGAAGGTCCTATGGTGAACCTCAATTTTGTGTTGGCCCAATTAATGAAAGCAGCTTTTAAACTCGTGCTTAAGGCTGAACTCCTATCTAATGCTGAAAAATCGCATTCTTAGTAGCACTTACATTAAGTGGAGGAGTTTAAATACAGGCACTTAGGAAACATGATCTCTAACTACAAATTCACATTGATAAATTAATGATGAGAAAAAACAGTTTATACCTTAAGTGGTATCAGTTTCTGTGAGAAAGTGCCATCTTTCTTGCACTGGTATGCCCCCACTTTTATCTGTACTGCTATTGTGCTTTAAGTGTGCCCTGGGTTCCTGCCAACCAGGTACCCAGGGCCTGTGTTCTTTCCCTAAAAAGCTGTGTTCAAACTAAAACCCAATTGGCATCTCTGGCCAGCTGTCAGCCCCCAGTAAATGGTACCCAGGGCATAGTGACCAGAGAAGACCCCTGAGGACTGCAGCACTTATTGTGCCACCCTCTGGGTCCCTGTACCCTGACACCCACACACTGCCTTTGCAGGCTGAGTGTCTAGGTGCAGAACTAAACAGTCGACATGGCACACATCCCTGTGTGCCATGCCCACAACCCCACTGCCTTGGCATACATCAGCCACCCTTCTAGCTGGGTGCCCTATGCCAGTGGTGTGGGCGCAGGTGCATGAGCCCTGTGCCCCTAAAGTACCCAGGGCCATTCCTGGGCACTGTACGTACAGTGATGCCATTAAGAGTATATGTTGCTGGGAGGTTGTCATTACGAACTCCACAGCACCATAATGGTTACACTGAACACTGACAAGTTTGATATCAAACTTCTCAGCATATTAAATCCACACTGATGCCAGTGTGGGATTTAATGTAAAATGCACAACAGAGGGCATCTTAGAGATGCCCCCTGAAACCTAACCTACAATCCGCGTCTGGGCTTAGTGGTTGCAGAGGCTGCCACACAGCACACCTGTTGCTGGACCCCAGGGTAGGAGAGCCCCCACTCTCCTGGGCCTGCAACAATGCACATCCGGGGGGTTGGGACACGTCCTCGTGGTCTTGGTTCGGGTGCTAGGTCTCCTCCCCCAGGATGGGCAGGGGGAAGCTTCAAAGGCATGCAGCCTCTGTGAGCTTCTCCAAACCATTTGCTGTACCCAGCAACCAGCCCCCATCCGTCCTGACCCCCACTCTGGCAGGAAGACTGGCGGGAAAAACTACTTTAGGAAGGGGGGTGTGCCAGCCTGTGCCAACCCCACCCCTTAGGTGGGGGAGGCGAGGCGAAGCACGACCCCGGGCCCCGGCTATCTTGTAGATGGGGAGCCCTGCCCAATCCCAGCTAGGCTCCTGCCCCCCTCCCACAGGAGAGGAGCAGGCTAGGGGTGTACTCACCCCAGGACAGGGACCCGTAGGTCCCTGTCCTTGCCCTACCTGTAACACCCCTATAATTTAGTATTTAGGGGCCCCCTGAACCTTCCTTCCTCAGATCACGATATCAAAAAGATCAAGAAGACCCGCCGCGCAGCTGCTAACAGGACAACAACAACTGACTTGGCCCCAGCCCTACCGGCCTGTTGATCCTGGAACCTGCTCCTGCCTAATCCCGGCGACCTCCGCAGACCGCAACCTTGGGACACCCAGAGGACCTGCCTGCCTTGACCCTCTCGAAGATTGGGACTCCCATCAGCAGAGGCTCTGCTGCAACAACCCCCTGGTGCTCCCTGGGAAGCTCCGGACCAGCTCACTCTGCACCAGCCGATCCTGGGCCGGGCCAACCCGAACCAAGACCACTAGGACGTGTCCCAACCCAGTGCCGCTGGGACTGAACTATACTACTCACCTGACCCTGGGGGAACCCTGAGTCTATACCCAGAACCTTAACTTCACCAACCAAGTACTCACCTGCAAACCGGTAATTCACTTACCTGCCTTTGGATAACATTGACCCAAACATTTTCTAAGTGTGAAGTTTTGAAAACAGAAAATATTCCTATAAAATCAGCCAAAGTTCGACTTCCAAAGTACTCACCTGTGATCAGGGGAGAAGCCAGTACTGTACCTTTCAGCCCAGTACTGAACCGCAAAAGTAATCCCTAGCAGGTTTACTAGTAATCTGTATTTTCTCCATAGGTACCCATTGTCTACTTTTCTATGAAATTTCTTCTGTCTACTTTTGAAAACTGCAAATATTCTTTAAAAATCGTACGAAATACTGAAACTCAATTACCTACCGGTTTTGAGTTAAGCCCCCACTGCTTGTCCTAGGAGACCAGTGCTGAGTTACAAAAGTAACGCAATCATACTTTACCTGCAACCTGAATTTCTTCCCATTCAATAACATTGTCAGATTTACATTGAAAAGTTTCTAAGTGTGAACTTTTAAAACTGCTTTATATTCATGAAAATTCATCACAGTAACTAAAACGTTTTTGCTGATCTGGTTTCAGCTTAGACCCCAGGACTGAATCTAAGATCTAGTCCTGGAACTACCAAAGTAATCCATAAAGTAATCAACTGTACTTATCTGTGAAAAACCCATTGAGTTCAATGCTAGTGTTTCAGAACTGTTGCTCACTATCTATCCTGTTATTATTGTGTGCATTAACTTTATTGCTCCTTTGCAAAGTATTTACATGAGAGTACTCATAACTTGAAAAGTATATTTTTATAACTATTGGTTTTAAAAATAAACCAACTATATATGAAGATATAACAATTGGCCTGGAGTTCAGTTCTTGAGTGTGTGAAACCTTTTGCTGACTGTGTGTACAACAAATGCTTTACACCGTCCTCTGGTACTGCCTTACTGCTCGATCAAGCTACCACTTTGGAGAGTAAGGTCAGTTCTGACTTTAACCTCTGTTATACCTCTGGGGTTGGAGGACTCTATACACATTGTATTTCATTCTAGTCCAGTATATATAGAGCCAATTTCTCACACTGCCGTGCAGCTGCTAAGAAGAGCAAGACACCAATTGATTTGGCCCCAGCCCTATCGGCCTGTCGACCCTGTAACCTGCTCCTGCTAAACCCCGGCGTCTCCAGTGGTCCGTAACCTCAAAAACCCCTGTGGAACTGACTGCCTTGTGACTGACTACCTGGGTCTCCACGAGCAGTGGTACTGCTCAAAGCAAGTAACAAGCCCTGGCATTAGCCCGGAACCGCGAACCCTGCACACTCTGCATCCGCCAAGCCTGGTCTGTGTTGGAGTGAACTAAGACCCTGAGGACATCGCCCCGCCGGCGATTCTGACTCTGAATCCAGTGCCCAAGGACGACCCAGACGACGCCTGCTGCCTCAGGACAAAGTACCGCTCCGACCAGCAGGGGTTAAGATTTTCCGACCTCAAAAGACACCCCGGCGCCCCACGGCCCCCTGTGCCCAACTCCTGGGTGCCTACTTATCCAGTATTATAGGTGTCTTTCAGATTCACATGCCTGAATCATTCCCCGTCGTCGAGATGGGAGTCCCGGGTACATAAATAAGTAATGTCTCATAGACATACAGAGAATAGTAGGCTATAAGGCCTCACTTTTGTAAGATATCCTGGTCCTTTTGTAAAAAGGACCAAACTCTAGAAAAGAGCCAATCAGCTGTTACCTCCCTCTAGAACCTTCCTGGCAGGAGCCTCAGTCCCTCAGATTTTCTACCGCACGTTGTGCTAAGGGAGTCTCCCCTGAGCTCTGCTCAGGTTTGTTGCTTTACAGCATTTTCAGCAGTTTTAGGATATTGTTTCCTGTTTTTCTCCTCAGACGGATAGTTAATATGGCTGATGCTCCAAAGAAGGGTCTCTTTAGAGCTTGTACCTCTTGTGGGAAAAAGAGGTTACACATTGATGACCAACATAAGGACTGTCTGTACCCAGATCACGTGGCTTAGGACTGTAAGGTTTTTAGAACCTTTTCTACTAAGACTCTAAAAGACCGAGAAGGACGCCTTTTGATCTGGCTCCAAAGGCTTAAGGATAGAGACAATCTGGATTCCACTGAGGCAAGAGGGTTCTTCAATCTCCTCAAAATTGCCTCTCAAAAGACCTATGGTAGCTTCCCCTGGCCCCTTGGATACTCCTCAAAAGAAGACAGATAAAAAGTCTTCAGAGGTCAAGGCAAAAACAGCTTCAGAAAAGAAGGTTCACACCTTTAAGAAGCCTGCACCGTCGTTGACGACGACATCGTCGACGACATCATCAGGGATGAAGAAAGCAGTATCTCCGGTGTATGTACCTACCTCGACGACGACAGTCTCGACGGTGTCGTCGTCATTATCATAATCGACGACAACTCCATAGTCGACGGCGGGTAAGGCTGTATCGTCGACGTCGACGACCAAGAACCCGTCGACGTTAGTCTCGTCGACGACCGCGTCTACTACGAGACCATCACCATCGATTTTGTCGACAAAGACACCGTCGACTAAGACACCGTCGAGGACAGGAACATCTATACCGTCGACGGAAACGTCACTGATGACGGCTGTCGTCGCTATTCCGTCGACGATCTCACCTTCGACAGGCCCGTCGACTGTGATTGATTCTGGCTTTCAGTCAGCTTCGGTGTGTCTGAAGATAACCAGAAAGACGTAACGCCAGAGCTAACTTCCCCTAGCCGTGTGCAGCTATTACCACCAGCACGTCTACTACAGGATGAAGATTCTGACGATGGGGATATGTTCCAGTTGGCGACAAGCCCATCAGAGCTAAATGTCAAGTGCCAAAGCTCGGATGAGGAGGAAGTTGAGGAACAGGTGGTCCGTGTGCCTCCTACACCTATGGTCTGCCTGCCAGCTTCCCTGGTTACAGATCTAAGATACCTTATAGAAGACTACAAGCAGAGGTTCCCAGAATCTCCAGCACCTCAAGCTTCCACAACGGCTCCATCGCCGAGACCAAGACCCCCGCCCCTAATCATTCAGAAGGAACGGGTGGATATGCCATGTCCTCAATCTTCGGAGGGTGAAGAAGAGGAAGAAGAGCAGGAGGAACAGCAAGAGGAAGGGGAGCTGCAGGATGATCAATCCGTCAATACTGACTGGGAGGATTATGTCACAGCTTCGCCAGCATCTCGGGAACCTGCTTCATCAAATTTGTCACCATTTGATATAGGTGGTTTCCATAATGTGGTGGAAAGAGCCGCTAAACGGTTCCAGATTACAATGGAGTCTCAGGAACAGGAATGTTTCCTGTATGATTTTAAGGAGCCATTAAAGAAATCAACCAGAACAATTCCTATGATTGATTATCTATGGAAACAGGGGGAACAGATCATGCAGAACCCCCGCCTCAGTTTCACCTGTAATACCTAGATTGGACAAAAAATACAAAGCTCCAAATTCGGCACCGGCCTGTCTGACAGGTCATCCTAAACCGTATTCTGTGGTGATGCAGGCGGCCCAGAAACATTTTAGAAATCCTTCTTTGATATCGGCTCCTCCGGATAAGGACGGAAGAAAGCTGGACAACATAGGAAAACGTTGTTCAACAATGTCGGCAATGACTGTCAAGGCTGCAAATGCCTTAGCTCTTCTTGGGCGCTATAATAGACAGCTGCGGGCGGACATAGCCCCATACCCGTCTGAATTACCTGATGCATCCAAAGAAGAGGTGATGAAAATACTCAAGGCAGGGGAAACATCAGCATCAGAGATCATAGACTTAGCTATGGATGTTGCGATGACAGGATTTCGACAGCTGGCTGGTGCAGCTGTTTTAAGACGTCAAGGATGGTTAAAACCGACCTCTTTCCGTCCAGAAGTGCAAACAAAGATTTTGGACATGCCATATGATTTCCAGCTACTATTTGACCCCAAAATTGATGAGGTGTTAAAAAGCATAAAAAAGGATACGGACACTGCAAGGGCCTTAGGCACACTTCAGTATAAAAATCAGTCCTTTTGAGGAAGAGGACAATCTTCCTACAAGGGAGGTTTCCAGTACAGATCCTCTTATTCGTCCAACCAAAATAGGCCGCAGTATCAACAACGCCAGCAACAAGGCCAACAGTCCTCATACGGAAAGTCGTCCTTTCGAGGCAGAGGACAGAGAAGAGGCAACGGGCGAAGACAATGACCTTTTACTTCGGCCAGTCCACACCTCATATCCCTTATTAAAAATTTGAGGAAAAATTACATATTTTCTACAGAATTGGAAATAGATTACTACGGACCGGTGGGTCCTTCAATTAATACAATTCGGCCACTCCATGGAATTCATGAGCATCCCTCCACGAACCCCGCGTCGCCCAATGCATCACAAAAACCTACGACTGCTTCTGCAAGAAATCTGTTATGTTGCAGAAAGGAGCGATGGAGAGTTCCACCATCCCAAAGAGGGAAAGGATTTTATTCCCGTTTCTTTTTAATCCAAAAGAAGGAAAAGAAATGGAGACCAATCCTAGATCTCGGGGCTCTCAACAAGTTTCTGAAGAAAGTCGTTTCGCATGGTAACGATCCAGGAAGTTTTGCATCTTCTGGAGGAAGGGGATTTTATGGCGTCATTGGACTTACAAGACACTTACTTCCATATACCAATCCACAAAAATCACAAAAAGTACTTGAGATTTGCAGTAGCGGGCAGGCATTTCCAATTCTGTGTCCTGCCCTTTGGACTCAAGTCAGCGCCCTGCATCTTTACCAAATGTCTATCCCCAGTGGCGGCATATCTCAGGCAATGCCATCAAGTCTTTCCCTATCTGGACGACTGGCTAATCAAGCCACTATCCTTCGAAGACGCGTCCAGGTCTTCCAACGCCTGTCTGAATCTCTTCAATTGCCTGGATCTCATGATCAATCAGGAAAAATCAATCCTGCGACCATCTCAAACTATCAATTTTTTGGGAGTAACCTTGAACACGGCTTCCTGCAAGAGCGTCCCCTCTCAGGAAAGGCAAAACAAGCTTCTCGGGCTAGCGTCTACAGTAGCCTCAAAAAGAGTGTTGAAAGTCCGTCTCTTCAAATCCCTTTTAGGGATGATGTCATCGTGCATCCTTCTAATCCCTCACTGTCACCTACGGATGCATCCTCTGCAGGAGGCACTCTCGAGACTGTGGGTCCAGTGCACGGGGTCATTCGACGACCAAGTAAGAGTGACTTCTCAGATGATCAAGGCCTTGGAATGGTGAGCGTCTTCACGGAACCTGTCCCTGGGTTTGTCATTCCTACTTCCAGCGGCTCCTCATGTAATAACAACGTACGCTTCCAAAGAAGGTTGGGGGGCTTTCCTGCAAGAACAGCAAATAAGCGGAAAGTGGTCAACCTCAGAGGGAGAGTTCCACATCTATCTGCTCGAATTGAGAGCGGTGTTCTTGGCTCTACAATCTTTCCTACCAAGAATAAAGAACTCCCTAGTGCTTGTCAGGACAGACAACACCACGACCATGCACTATCTCAACAAGCAGGGAGGGACGCGCTGGCTGACACTCTCGCGCGAGTCGCAAAAAAAATATCTGGAACTGGTTGATGTAGCCCTAAACGCAGAATATGTCCCAGGTATGGACAATGTACTCGCAGACTCGTTGAGCAGACAAAAATAATCGACTCACGAGTGGGAGTTAGACCAGAAGATTCTCAACCAAATCTTCTTGAGATGGGGCACACCACAGATAGATCTCTTTGCTACGAGGATCAACGCCAAATGCCCACACTTCGCAAGCTGGCATCCCCAATCAGGGTCCCTAGGGAATGCATTTTCCATCGGATGGCGCAACGTCTTTGCGTACGCCTTTCCGCCATTTCCGATGCTTCCCAGAGTCCTCAGGAAGATGAAGGTGGAGCCGTGTACTCTCATTTTAATAGCCCCAGCTTGGCCAAGGCAGCATTGGTTCACAGAGCTACACGGTCTATCCCTGGAACCGCCAGTCCGTCTGAAGCAGAGTCCATCTCTACTCACTATGCACAGCCGGCAGATTCAACACCCGGATCTGAAGTCTCTCAAGTTAGCCGCCTGGCTCCTGAGTTTCGTGAGTTAAACATTCCGCAGGATTGTAGAGACATCCTAGCCAAAGCACGAGCAGATAGCACCACCAAAACGTACTCCCTGAAATGGAAGAGGTTTTGTGTTTGGTGTGCAGATCAAGGGATACATCCTTTCTCTTCTTCGCCGGAACAAATCCTGCCTTACCTGTTACATCTGGCGAGGGCAGGCCTAGCCCACTCTTCAATTAAAGTACACTTGACTGCGATATCCCGTTATAAAAGAACTGCAGCGGGACCTTCCCTTTGGTCAAGCAGATTAATCAAATAATTCGTGAAGGGACTATACAGATCTTTCCCTCCAGTGAGAATGTTGCCACCTACATGGCATCTGAATGTAGTCCATAATCTACTCATGGAGCATCCATTCGAGCCGGTGCACAGAGCTGACTTGAAATACATCTCTTGGAAAACAGCGCTACTGCTTGCGCTCACCTCCGCAAGGAGAGTGAGTGAGCTGCAGGCACTTTCAATTCAGGATCCCTTATGCAATTTAAACATGACAGAGTGATACTTACAACAAATCCGAAGTTCATCCCAAAGGTTCCGTCTGATTTCCATTTAATGAACCTGTGATTTTGCGTTCCTTCTTCCCAAATCCAAGTACAGCAGCGGAAAGGGCATTACATTCTCTGGATCTCAAGCGATGCTTGAAATTCTACATCGACAAACAAGGGAGTTTAGGAAATCGAATCAGCTTTTTGTGGCCTACAGCAGACCTAGAAAGGGTCTCCCACTTACGAAACAAAGCATCTCACGCTGGATTTCGGCAGCCTCCTCCTTCTGCCATGAACAGGCAGGACTGCCTCTGCACTCTAAGGTGCGAGGGCTATATCCACTTCCATGGCACTCTTTGCGGGGGTGCCAGTGATTGACAGCTGCAGGGCGGCAACATGGAAGTCGCCTCATACCTTCACTAGGCATTATTGCCTGGACACAGAGCTGATGAAGGATGCAGCAGTGGGACAAGCAGTGCTTCGTCATCTAGTTCATTGAGGTGAGCCTTCTTTCATACCTCCATCCTTCTGTTATATGCACATTTCTTTGCTGATGGTATTGATTGCATCTATGGGCTGTTACTAGTTGCAGGGTATGTTATTGCCTAATACTTGCGTATACTGTACTATGCGAAATGTGCATTCTAAATTGCTTGCTACTCTGATTCAGGCATGTGAATCTATGAAAGACACCTATAATACTGGATAAGAAATGCATTACCTGTAACTGCAGTTATCCAGTATTGGTGTCTTTCATAGATTCGCATGCAACCCTCCCGCCTCCTCTGGAAGGACTCACCTGATTCTCTCAGTAACACGCCTACTTAGCGCGCACGAAAATCTGAGGGACTGAGGCTCCTGCCAGGAAGGTTCTAGAGGGAGGTAACAGCTGATTGGCTCTTTTCTAGAGTTTGGTCCTTTTTACAAAAGGACCTGGATATCTTACATAAGTGAGGCCTTATAGCCTACTATTCTCTGTATGTCTGAGACATTACTTATTTATGTACCGGGGACTCCCATCTCGACGACTGGGAATGATTCCGGCATGTGAATCTATGAAAGACACCAATAGTGGATAACTGCAGTTACAGGTAAGTAACGCATTTCCTATCCTCCACGATCCCAACTTACCCCTCGAAGTGTTGGCCGCTCCTGAAATCCATCGTCCCTGAGCCTGCAGCCTTTGTTCCTTTTTTAAGATCCTCATTGGATAACATTGAGCGCCCAAAGGCTCAAAAACACCCTGCACCCAGCTGCCCGAGTGCCCCTGGCAGTGCAACCTGTACCCTATTCTACTTCCCCCATTTGCCCTGAGCAAGTGACCAGGAGCCCAGCTCCCACAGCCGTGTGGACTGCTAGCCAGCAGCGACCAACCGAAGGCCCCCTGCCTCTCATTGGATTACATTGGGCCTAACTACCTCTGCACCCGACCGCCCCTGGGCCACTGTGGGCGTACTAACTGTACCTACCTGACCCTGGGGGACCCCTGAGTCTATGCCCAGAACCTTAACTTCACCAGTCGAGTACTCACCTGAAAAACGATGACTCAGTTTCCCGCCATAGGATAACATTGACTGGTTTGACTCGAACATTTTTCCAAGTGTGAAGTTTTGAAACATTAAAATATTCATCTATAATCAGCCGTATAACGAATTTTGAATTACTCACCTGTGATCAGGAGAGAAGCCAGTACTGTACCTTGTAGCCCAGTACTGAACTGCAAAAGTAATCACAACCGGGTTTACTAGTAATCTAAATTTCGTCCATAGGAAACCATTGACTGTTTTTCTGTGAAATTTCTTCTGTCTACTTTTGAAAATTACAAATATTCCTTAAAAATCGTACCTACTACTGAAACGTATTTGCTTACCTGTTTTAAGTAGAGATCCCAGTGCTGTACTTGGGAGCCCAGTCCTGGATTACAAAAGTAACAAGAACGTACTTTAACTACAACTTGATTTTCCTCCCATTGGATAACATTGCCAGATTTTCATTGAAAATAGTATGAAGTTTTGAAATAGCTGTACATTTCCTAAAAATCATAGCAATAGCCGAATCGTTTTTGCTAAACTGTTTCTAGCTTAGACCCCAAGACTGAATGTATGATCCAGTCCTGGGACTACAAAAGTAATCGATAAAGTAACTAGCTGCATTTATGTAAAAAAAAACATTGAGCTTCAATGTTAAATTGTTTAGAATTGTGTTGCCTACTGCAACCATTGTACCTATTGTATTTACAAAGTTTATTGCTTCTTTGCAAAGTAATTATATGAGAGTACTCGAATTGAGAAAAGTACATTTTTATACCTGTTGGTTCTAAAAATAAAACAACTATATCTTTTGATTTAAAAACAATTTGCCCAGAGTTCAGTCCTTGAGTGTGTGAAACCTTTTGCTGACGGTTTACAACAAATGCTTTCCTTTCCTCTGGTACTGCCTTACTGCTCGACCAAGCTACCACTTTA
Source organism: Lissotriton helveticus (assembly GCF_964261635.1). Classification (NCBI taxonomy): domain Eukaryota; kingdom Metazoa; phylum Chordata; class Amphibia; order Caudata; family Salamandridae; genus Lissotriton; species Lissotriton helveticus. The sequence goes on along the minus strand of NC_136068.1, from coordinate 639,853,715 downwards.
GAGAGTAAGGTCACACCTGGCTTGAACCTCTGTTATACCTCTGGGGTTTGTGGACTCTATACACATTGTACCTTATTCTGGTCCAGTATATATAGAGCCACTTTCTCACAATTTCTGTCTGTCTCTGTCTGTCTGTCTGTGTCTGTCTGTCTGTGTCTGTCTGTCTGTGTCTGTCTGTCTGTGTCTGTCTCTGTCTGTGTCTGTCTCTGTCTGTCTGTCTGTGTCTGTCTGTGTCTGTCTGTGTCTGTCTGTGTCTGTCTGTGTCTGTCTGTGTCTGTCTGTGTCTGTCTGTGTCTGTCTGTGTCTGTCTGTGTCTGTCTGTGTCTGTCTGTGTCTGTCTGTGTCTGTCTGTGTCTGTCTGTGTCTGTCTGTGTCTGTCTGTGTCTGTCTGTGTCTGTCTGTGTCTGTCTGTGTCTGTCTGTGTCTGTCTGTGTCTGTCTGTGTCTGTCTGTGTCTGTCTGTGTCTGTCTGTGTCTGTCTGTGTCTGTCTGTGTCTGTCTGTGTCTGTCTGTGTCTGTCTGTGTCTGTCTGTGTCTGTCTGTGTCTGTCTGTGTCTGTCTGTGTCTGTCTGTGTCTGTCTGTGTCTGTCTGTGTCTGTCTGTGTCTGTCTGTGTCTGTCTGTGTCTGTCTGTGTCTGTCTGTGTCTGTCTGTGTCTGTCTGTGTCTGTCTGTGTCTGTCTGTGTCTGTCTGTGTCTGTCTGTCTGTCTGTCTGTCTGTCTGTCTGTCTGTCTGTCTGTCTGTCTGTCTGTCTGTCTGTCTGTCTGTCTGTCTGTCTGTCTGTCTGTCTGTCTGTCTGTCTGTCTGTCTGTCTGTCTGTCTGTCTGTCTGTCTGTCTGTCTGTCTGTCTGTCTGTCTGTCTGTCTGTCTGTCTGTCTGTCTGTCTGTCTGTCTGTGTCTGTCTCCCTCTATCCATCGCCCTCTATCCATCCATCGCCCTCTATCCATCCATCGCCCTCTATCCATCCATCGCCCTCTATCCATCCATCGCCCTCTATCCATCCATCGCCCTCTATCCATCCATCGCCCTCTATCCATCCATCGCCCTCTATCCATCCATCGCCCTCTATCCATCCATCGCCCTCTATCCATCCATCGCCCTCTATCCATCCATCGCCCTCTATCCATCCATCGCCCTCTATCCATCCATCGCCCTCTATCCATCCATCGCCCTCTATCCATCCATCGCCCTCTATCCATCCATCGCCCTCTATCCATCCATCGCCCTCTATCCATCCATCGCCCTCTATCCATCCATCGCCCTCTATCCATCCATCGCCCTCTATCCATCCATCGCCCTCTATCCATCCATCGCCCTCTATCCATCCATCGCCCTCTATCCATCCATCGCCCTCTATCCATCCATCGCCCTCTATCCATCCATCGCCCTCTATCCATCCATCGCCCTCTATCCATCCATCGCCCTCTATCCATCCATCGCCCTCTATCCATCCATTGCCCTCTATCCATCCATCCATTGCCCTCTATCCATCCATCCATTGCCCTCTATCCATCCATCCATTGCCCTCTATCCATCCATCCATTGCCCTCTATCCATCCATCCATTGCCCTCTATCCATCCATCGCCCTCTATCCATCCATCGCCCTCTATCCATCCATCGCCCTCTATCCATCCATCGCCCTCTATCCATCCATCGCCCTCTATCCATCCATCGCCCTCTATCCATCCATCGCCCTCTATCCATCCATCGCCCTCTATCCATCCATCGCCCTCTATCCATCCATCGCCCTCTATCCATCCATCGCCCTCTATCCATCCATCGCCCTCTATCCATCCATCGCCCTCTATCCATCCATCGCCCTCTATCCATCCATCGCCCTCTATCCATCCATCGCCCTCTATCCATCCATCGCCCTCTATCCATCCATCGCCCTCTATCCATCCATCGCCCTCTATCCATCCATCGCCCTCTATCCATCCATCGCCCTCTATCCATCCATCGCCCTCTATCCATCCATCGCCCTCTATCCATCCATCGCCCTCTATCCATCCATCGCCCTCTATCCATCCATCGCCCTCTATCCATCCATCGCCCTCTATCCATCCATCGCCCTCTATCCATCCATCGCCCTCTATCCATCCATCGCCCTCTATCCATCCATCGCCCTCTATCCATCCATCGCCCTCTATCCATCCATCGCCCTCTATCCATCCATCGCCCTCTATCCATCCATCGCCCTCTATCCATCCATCGCCCTCTATCCATCCATCGCCCTCTATCCATCCATCGCCCTCTATCCATCCATCGCCCTCTATCCATCCATCGCCCTCTATCCATCCATCGCCCTCTATCCATCCATCGCCCTCTATCCATCCATCGCCCTCTATCCATCCATCGCCCTCTATCCATCCATCGCCCTCTATCCATCCATTGCCCTCTATCCATCCATCCATTGCCCTCTATCCATCCATTGCCCTCTATCCATCCATCCATTGCCCTCTATCCATCCATCCATTGCCCTCTATCCATCCATCGCCCTCTATCCATCCATCGCCCTCTATCCATCCATCGCCCTCTATCCATCCATCGCCCTCTATCCATCCATCGCCCTCTATCCATCCATCGCCCTCTATCCATCCATCGCCCTCTATCCATCCATCGCCCTCTATCCATCCATTGCCCTCTATCCATCCATTGCCCTCTATCCATCCATTGCCCTCTATCCATCCATCCATTGCCCTCTATCCATCCATCCATTGCCCTCTATCCATCCATCCATTGCCCTCTATCCATCCATCCATTGCCCTCTATCCATCCATCCATTGCCCTCTATCCATCCATCCATTGCCCTCTATCCATCCATTGCCCTCTATCCATCCATCGCCCTCTATCCATCCATTGCCCTCTATCCATCCATTGCCCTCTATCCATCCATTGCCCTCTATCCATCCATCGCCCTCTATCCATCCATTGCCCTCTATCCATCCATCGCCCTCTATCCATCCATTGCCCTCTATCCATCCATTGCCCTCTATCCATCCATCGCCCTCTATCCATCCATCGCCCTCTATCCATCCATCGCCCTCTATCCATCCATCGCCCTCTATCCATCCATTGCCCTCTATCCATCCATTGCCCTCTATCCATCCATTGCCCTCTATCCATCCATCCATTGCCCTCTATCCATCCATCCATTGCCCTCTATCCATCCATCCATTGCCCTCTATCCATCCATCCATTGCCCTCTATCCATCCATCCATTGCCCTCTATCCATCCATCCATTGCCCTCTATCCATCCATCCATTGCCCTCTATCCATCCATCGCCCTCTATCCATCCATCGCCCTCTATCCATCCATCGCCCTCTATCCATCCATTGCCCTCTATCCATCCATTGCCCTCTATCCATCCATTGCCCTCTATCCATCCATCCATTGCCCTCTATCCATCCATCCATTGCCCTCTATCCATCCATCCATTGCCCTCTATCCATCCATCCATTGCCCTCTATCCATCCATCCATTGCCCTCTATCCATCCATTGCCCTCTATCCATCCATCGCCCTCTATCCATCCATTGCCCTCTATCCATCCATTGCCCTCTATCCATCCATTGCCCTCTATCCATCCATCCATCCATCGCCCTCTATCCATCCATCCATCCATCCATCCATCGCCCTCTATCCATCTATCGCCCTCTATCCATCTATCGCCCTCTATCCATCCATCCATTGCCCTCTATCCATCCATCCATTGCCCTCTATCCATCCATCCATTGCCCTCTATCCATCCATCCATTGCCCTCTATCCATCCATTGCCCTCTATCCATCCATCGCCCTCTATCCATCCATTGCCCTCTATCCATCCATTGCCCTCTATCCATCCATCGCCCTCTATCCATCCATCGCCCTCTATCCATCCATCGCCCTCTATCCATCCATTGCCCTCTATCCATCCATTGCCCTCTATCCATCCATCGCCCTCTATCCATCCATCGCCCTCTATCCATCCATCGCCCTCTATCCATCCATCGCCCTCTATCCATCCATCGCCCTCTATCCATCCATTGCCCTCTATCCATCCATTGCCCTCTATCCATCCATCCATTGCCCTCTATCCATCCATCCATTGCCCTCTATCCATCCATCCATTGCCCTCTATCCATCCATCCATTGCCCTCTATCCATCCATCCATTGCCCTCTATCCATCCATCCATTGCCCTCTATCCATCCATCCATTGCCCTCTATCCATCCATCCATTGCCCTCTATCCATCCATTGCCCTCTATCCATCCATCGCCCTCTATCCATCCATCCATTGCCCTCTATCCATCCATCCATTGCCCTCTATCCATCCATCCATTGCCCTCTATCCATCCATCCATTGCCCTCTATCCATCCATTGCCCTCTATCCATCCATCGCCCTCTATCCATCCATTGCCCTCTATCCATCCATTGCCCTCTATCCATCCATTGCCCTCTATCCATCCATCGCCCTCTATCCATCCATTGCCCTCTATCCATCCATTGCCCTCTATCCATCCATTGCCCTCTATCCATCCATCCATTGCCCTCTATCCATCCATCCATTGCCCTCTATCCATCCATCCATTGCCCTCTATCCATCCATTGCCCTCTATCCATCCATCGCCCTCTATCCATCCATTGCCCTCTATCCATCCATCCATTGCCCTCTATCCATCCATTGCCCTCTATCCATCCATCCATTGCCCTCTATCCATCCATTGCCCTCTATCCATCCATTGCCCTCTATCCATCCATTGCCCTCTATCCATCCATTGCCCTCTATCCATCCATTGCCCTCTATCCATCCATCCATCGCCCTCTATCCATCCATCCATCGCCCTATCGCCCTCTATCCATCCATCCATTGCCCTCTATCCATCCATTGCCCTCTATCCATCCATCCATCCATCCATCGCCCTCTATCCATCCATCCATCGCCCTCTATCCATCCATCCATCCATCGCCCTCTATCCATCCATCCATCCATCGCCCTCTATCCATCCATCCATCCATCGCCCTCTATCCATCTATCGCCCTCTATCCATCTATCGCCCTCTATCCATCCATCCATTGCCCTCTATCCATCCATCCATTGCCCTCTATCCATCCATCCATTGCCCTCTATCCATCCATCCATTGCCCTCTATCCATCCATCCATTGCCCTCTATCTATCCATCCATTGCCCTCTATCCATCCATCCATTGCCCTCTATCCATCCATCCATTGCCCTCTATCCATCCATCCATTGCCCTCTATCCATCCATTGCCCTCTATCCATCCATCGCCCTCTATCCATCCATTGCCCTCTATCCATCCATTGCCCTCTATCCATCCATTGCCCTCTATCCATCCATTGCCCTCTATCCATCCATCGCCCTCTATCCATCCATTGCCCTCTATCCATCCATTGCCCTCTATCCATCCATCCATTGCCCTCTATCCATCCATCCATTGCCCTCTATCCATCCATCCATTGCCCTCTATCCATCCATTGCCCTCTATCCATCCATCGCCCTCTATCCATCCATCCATTGCCCTCTATCCATCCATCCATTGCCCTCTATCCATCCATCCATTGCCCTCTATCCATCCATTGCCCTCTATCCATCCATTGCCCTCTATCCATCCATTGCCCTCTATCCATCCATTGCCCTCTATCCATCCATTGCCCTCTATCCATCCATTGCCCTCTATCCATCCATCGCCCTCTATCCATCCATCCATTGCCCTCTATCCATCCATCGCCCTCTATCCATCCATCGCCCTCCATCCATCCATCCATCCATCGCCCTATCGCCCTCTATCCATCCATCCATCCATCCATCCATCGCCCTCTATCCATCCATCGCCCTCTATCCATCCATTGCCCTCTATCCATCCATTGCCCTCTATCCATCCATTGCCCTCTATCCATCCATTGCCCTCTATCCATCCATTGCCCTCTATCCATCCATTGCCCTCTATCCATCCATCGCCCTCTATCCATCCATCCATTGCCCTCTATCCATCCATCGCCCTCTATCCATCCATCCATCGCCCTATCGCCCTCTATCCATCCATCCCTCTATCCATCCATCCATCCATCCATCGCCCTCTATCCATCGCCCTCTATCCATCTATCGCCCTCTATCCATCTATCGCCCTCTATCCATCTATCGCCCTCTATCCATCTATCGCCCTCTATCCATCCATCCATTGCCCTCTATCCATCCATCCATTGCCCTCTATCCATCCATCCATTGCCCTCTATCCATCCATCCATTGCCCTCTATCCATCCATCCATTGCCCTCTATCCATCCATCCATTGCCCTCTATCCATCCATCCATTGCCCTCTATCCATCCATCCATTGCCCTCTATCCATCCATCCATTGCCCTCTATCCATCCATCCATTGCCCTCTATCCATCCATCCATTGCCCTCTATCCATCCATCCATTGCCCTCTATCCATCCATCCATTGCCCTCTATCCATCCATCCATTGCCCTCTATCCATCCATCCATTGCCCTCTATCCATCCATCCATTGCCCTCTATCCATCCATCCATTGCCCTCTATCCATCCATCCATTGCCCTCTATCCATCCATCCATTGCCCTCTATCCATCCATCCATTGCCCTCTATCCATCCATCCATTGCCCTCTATCCATCCATCCATTGCCCTCTATCCATCCATCCATCGCCCTCTATCCATCCATTGCCCTCTATCCATCCATTGCCCTCTATCCATCCATTGCCCTCTATCCATCCATCGCCCTCTATCCATCCATCCATTGCCCTCTATCCATCCATCGCCCTCTATCCATCCATCCATTGCCCTCTATCCATCCATCCATTGCCCTCTATCCATCCATCCATCCATCGCCCTCTATCCATCTATCGCCCTCTATCCATCCATCCATTGCCCTCTATCCATCCATCCATTGCCCTCTATCCATCCATCCATTGCCCTCTATCCATCCATCCATTGCCCTCTATCCATCCATCCATTGCCCTCTATCCATCCATCCATTGCCCTCTATCCATCCATCCATTGCCCTCTATCCATCCATCCATTGCCCTCTATCCATCCATCCATTGCCCTCTATCCATCCATCCATTGCCCTCTATCCATCCATCCATCGCCCTCTATCCATCCATCCATTGCCCTCTATCCATCCATCCATCGCCCTCTATCCATCCATCCATCGCCCTCTATCCATCCATCCATCGCCCTATCGCCCTCTATCCATCCATTCCTCTATCCATCCATCCATCCATCCATCGCCCTCTATCCATCGCCCTCTATCCATCTATCGCCCTCTATCCATCTATCGCCCTCTATCCATCTATCGCCCTCTATCCATCTATCGCCCTCTATCCATCTATCGCCCTCTATCCATCCATCCATTGCCCTCTATCCATCCATCCATTGCCCTCTATCCATCCATCCATTGCCCTCTATCCATCCATCCATTGCCCTCTATCCATCCATCCATTGCCCTCTATCCATCCATCCATTGCCCTCTATCCATCCATCCATTGCCCTCTATCCATCCATCCATTGCCCTCTATCCATCCATCCATTGCCCTCTATCCATCCATCCATTGCCCTCTATCCATCCATCCATTGCCCTCTATCCATCCATCCATTGCCCTCTATCCATCCATCCATTGCCCTCTATCCATCCATCCATTGCCCTCTATCCATCCATCCATTGCCCTCTATCCATCCATCCATTGCCCTCTATCCATCCATCCATTGCCCTCTATCCATCCATCCATCGCCCTATCGCCCTCTATCCATCCATCCATCCATCCCCCTATCGCCCTATCGCCCTCTATCCATCCATCCATCGCCCTATCGCCCTCTATCCATCCATCCATCGCCCTCTATCCATCCATCCATCCATCCATCGCCCTCTATCCATCCATCCATCCATCCATCGCCCTCTATCCATCCATCCATCGCCCTCTATCCATCCATCCATCGCCCTATCGCCCTCTATCCATCCATCCATCCATCGCCCTATCGCCCTCTATCCATCCATCCATCCATCGCCCTATCGCCCTCTATCCATCCATCCATCCATCCATCGCCCTATCGCCCTCTATCCATCCATCCATCGCCCTATCGCCCTCTATCCATCCATCCATCCATCGCCCTCTATCCATCCATCCATCCATCGCCCTCTATCCATCCATCCATCCATCCATCCATCGCCCTCTATCCATCTATCGCCCTCTATCCATCTATCGCCCTCTATCCATCCATCCATCGCCCTATCGCCCTCTATCCATCCATCCATCGCCCTATCGCCCTCTATCCATCCATCCATCGCCCTATCGCCCTCTATCCATCCATCCATCGCCCTATCGCCCTCTATCCATCCATCCATTGCCCTCTATCCATCCATCCATTGCCCTCTATCCATCCATCCATCGCCCTCTATCCATCCATCCATTGCCCTCTATCCATCCATCCATTGCCCTCTATCCATCCATCCATTGCCCTCTATCCATCCATCCATCCATCGCCCTCTATCCATCCATCCATCCATCCATCGCCCTCTATCCATCCATCCATCCATCCATCGCCCTCTATCCATCCATCCATCCATCGCCCTCTATCCATCCATCCATCGCCCTCTATCCATCCATCCATCCATCCATCGCCCTCTATCCATCCATCGCCCTCTATCCATCCATCCATCGCCCTCTATCCATCCATCCATCACCCTCTATCCATCCATCCATCGCCCTCTATCCATCCATCCATCGCCCTATCGCCCTCTATCCATCCATCCATTGCCCTCTATCCATCCATTGCCCTCTATCCATCCATCCCTCTATCCATCCATCCATCCATCCATCGCCCTCTATCCATCCATCCATCGCCCTCTATCCATCCATCCATCCATCGCCCTCTATCCATCCATCCATCCATCGCCCTCTATCCATCTATCGCCCTCTATCCATCTATCGCCCTCTATCCATCCATCCATTGCCCTCTATCCATCCATCCATTGCCCTCTATCCATCCATCCATTGCCCTCTATCCATCCATCCATTGCCCTCTATCCATCCATCCATTGCCCTCTATCCATCCATCCATTGCCCTCTATCTATCCATCCATTGCCCTCTATCCATCCATCCATTGCCCTCTATCCATCCATCCATTGCCCTCTATCCATCCATCCATTGCCCTCTATCCATCCATCCATTGCCCTCTATCCATCCATCCATTGCCCTCTATCCATCCATCGCCCTCTATCCATCCATCCATTGCCCTCTATCCATCCATCGCCCTCTATCCATCCATCCATCCATCGCCCTATCGCCCTCTATCCATCCATCCATCCATCGCCCTATCGCCCTCTATCCATCCATCCATCCATCGCCCTATCGCCCTCTATCCATCCATCGCCCTATCGCCCTCTATCCATCCATCCATCGCCCTCTATCCATCCATCCATCCATCCATCGCCCTCTATCCATCCATCCATCCATCGCCCTCTATCCATCCATCCATCCATCCATCGCCCTCTATCCATCCATCCATCGCCCTATCGCCCTCTATCCATCCATCCATTGCCCTCTATCCATCCATTGCCCTCTATCCATCCATCCATCGCCCTCTATCCATCCATCCATCGCCCTCTATCCATCCATCCATTGCCCTCTATCCATCCATCCATCGCCCTCTATCCATCCATCCATCGCCCTCTATCCATCCATCCATTGCCCTCTATCCATCCATCCATTGCCCTCTATCCATCGCCCTCTATCCATCCATCCATTGCCCTCTATCCATCCATCGCCCTCTATCCATCCATCCATCCATCGCCCTATCGCCCTCTATCCATCCATCCATCCATCGCCCTATCGCCCTCTATCCATCCATCCATCCATCGCCCTATCGCCCTCTATCCATCCATCCATCGCCCTATCGCCCTCTATCCATCCATCCATCGCCCTCTATCCATCCATCCATCCATCCATCGCCCTCTATCCATCCATCCATCCATCGCCCTCTATCCATCCATCCATCCATCGCCCTCTATCCATCCATCCATCCATCCATCGCCCTCTATCCATCCATCCATCGCCCTCTATCCATCCATCCATCGCCCTCTATCCATCCATCCATCGCCCTATCGCCCTCTATCCATCCATCCATCCATCGCCCTATCGCCCTCTATCCATCCATCCATCGCCCTATCGCCCTCTATCCATCCATCCATCGCCCTATCGCCCTCTATCCATCCATCCATCCATCGCCCTCTATCCATCCATCCATCCATCCATCCATCGCCCTCTATCCATCTATCGCCCTCTATCCATCTATCGCCCTCTATCCATCCATCCATCGCCCTATCGCCCTCTATCCATCCATCCATCGCCCTATCGCCCTCTATCCATCCATCCATCGCCCTATCGCCCTCTATCCATCCATCCATTGCCCTCTATCCATCCATCCATTGCCCTCTATCCATCCATCCATTGCCCTCTATCCATCCATCCATCGCCCTCTATCCATCCATCCATCGCCCTCTATCCATCCATCCATTGCCCTCTATCCATCCATCGCCCTCTATCCATCCATCCATTGCCCTCTATCCATCCATCCATTGCCCTCTATCCATCCATCCATCCATCGCCCTCTATCCATCCATCCATCCATCCATCGCCCTCTATCCATCCATCCATCGCCCTCTATCCATCCATCCATCGCCCTCTATCCATCCATCCATCGCCCTCTATCCATCCATCCATCGCCCTATCGCCCTCTATCCATCCATCCATCCATCGCCCTATCGCCCTCTATCCATCCATCCATCGCCCTATCGCCCTCTATCCATCCATCCATCGCCCTATCGCCCTCTATCCATCCATCCATCCATCCATCGCCCTCTATCCATCCATCCATCCATCGCCCTCTATCCATCTATCGCCCTCTATCCATCCATCCATCGCCCTATCGCCCTCTATCCATCCATCCATCGCCCTATCGCCCTCTATCCATCCATCCATCCATCGCCCTATCGCCCTCTATCCATCCATCCATTGCCCTCTATCCATCCATCGCCCTCTATCCATCCATCCATCGCCCTCTATCCATCCATCCATCGCCCTCTATCCATCCATCCATTGCCCTCTATCCATCCATCCATTGCCCTCTATCCATCCATCCATTGCCCTCTATCCATCCATCCATTGCCCTCTATCCATCCATCCATTGCCCTCTATCCATCCATCCATTGCCCTCTATCCATCCATCCATTGCCCTCTATCCATCCATCCATTGCCCTCTATCCATCCATCCATCCATCCATCCATCGCCCTCTATCCATCCATCCATCCATCGCCCTCTATCCATCCATCCATCCATCCATCGCCCTATCGCCCTCTATCCATCCATCCATTGCCCTCTATCCATCCATTGCCCTCTATCCATCCATCCATCACCCTCTATCCATCCATCCATCACCCTCTATCCATCCATCCATCGCCCTCTATCCATCCATCCATTGCCCTCTATCCATCCATCCATCGCCCTCTATCCATCCATCCATTGCCCTCTATCCATCCATCCATTGCCCTCTATCCATCCATCGCCCTCTATCCATCCATCCATTGCCCTCTATCCATCCATCGCCCTCTATCCATCCATCCATCCATCGCCCTATCGCCCTCTATCCATCCATCCATCGCCCTATCGCCCTCTATCCATCCATCCATCCATCGCCCTATCGCCCTCTATCCATCCATCCATCCATCGCCCTATCGCCCTCTATCCATCCATCCATCGCCCTATCGCCCTCTATCCATCCATCCATCGCCCTCTATCCATCCATCCATCCATCCATCGCCCTCTATCCATCCATCCATCGCCCTCTATCCATCCATCCATCCATCGCCCTCTATCCATCCATCCATCCATCCATCCATCGCCCTCTATCCATCCATCGCCCTCTATCCATCCATCCATCGCCCTCTATCCATCCATCCATCGCCCTCTATCCATCCATCCATCGCCCTATCGCCCTCTATCCATCCATCCATCCATCGCCCTATCGCCCTCTATCCATCCATCCATCGCCCTATCGCCCTCTATCCATCCATCCATCGCCCTATCGCCCTCTATCCATCCATCCATCGCCCTCTATCCATCCATCCATCCATCCATCGCCCTCTATCCATCTATCGCCCTCTATCCATCTATCGCCCTCTATCCATCCATCCATCGCCCTATCGCCCTCTATCCATCCATCCATCGCCCTATCGCCCTCTATCCATCCATCCATCGCCCTATCGCCCTCTATCCATCCATCCATTGCCCTCTATCCATCCATCGCCCTCTATCCATCCATCCATCGCCCTCTATCCATCCATCCATCGCCCTCTATCCATCCATCCATCGCCCTCTATCCATCCATCCATCGCCCTCTATCCATCCATCCATTGCCCTCTATCCATCCATCCATTGCCCTCTATCCATCCATCCATCCATCGCCCTCTATCCATCCATCCATCCATCCATCGCCCTCTATCCATCCATCCATCCATCCATCGCCCTCTATCCATCCATCCATCGCCCTCTATCCATCCATCCATCGCCCTCTATCCATCCATCCATCGCCCTATCGCCCTCTATCCATCCATCCATCGCCCTATCGCCCTCTATCCATCCATCCATCCATCGCCCTATCGCCCTCTATCCATCCATCCATCGCCCTATCGCCCTCTATCCATCCATCCATCGCCCTATCGCCCTCTATCCATCCATCCATCGCCCTATCGCCCTCTATCCATCCATCCATCCATCCATCGCCCTCTATCCATCTATCGCCCTCTATCCATCTATCGCCCTCTATCCATCTATCGCCCTCTATCCATCCATCCATCGCCCTATCGCCCTCTATCCATCCATCCATCGCCCTATCGCCCTCTATCCATCCATCGCCCTATCGCCCTCTATCCATCCATCCATTGCCCTCTATCCATCCATCGCCCTCTATCCATCCATCCATCGCCCTCTATCCATCCATCCATCGCCCTCTATCCATCCATCCATTGCCCTCTATCCATCCATCCATTGCCCTCTATCCATCCATCCATTGCCCTCTATCCATCCATCCATTGCCCTCTATCCATCCATCCATTGCCCTCTATCCATCCATCCATCGCCCTCTATCCATCCATCCATCCATCCATCGCCCTCTATCCATCCATCCATCCATCGCCCTCTATCCATCCATCCATCCATCCATCCATCGCCCTCTATCCATCTATCGCCCTCTATCCATCTATCGCCCTCTATCCATCCATCCATCGCCCTATCACCCTCTATCCATCCATCGCCCTATCGCCCTCTATCCATCCATCCATCGCCCTATCGCCCTCTATCCATCCATCCATTGCCCTCTATCCATCCATCGCCCTCTATCCATCCATCCATCGCCCTCTATCCATCCATCCATCGCCCTCTATCCATCCATCCATTGCCCTCTATCCATCCATCCATTGCCCTCTATCCATCCATCCATTGCCCTCTATCCATCCATCCATTGCCCTCTATCCATCCATCCATCGCCCTCTATCCATCCATCCATCCATCCATCGCCCTCTATCCATCCATCCATCCATCCATCGCCCTCTATCCATCCATCCATCGCCCTCTATCCATCCATCCATCCATCCATCGCCCTCTATCCATCCATCCATCCATCGCCCTCCATCCATCCATCCATCCATCCATCGCCCTCTATCCATCCATCCATCCATCGCCCTCTATCCATCCATCCATCGCCCTCTATCCATCCATCCATCGCCCTCTATCCATCCATCCATCCATCCATCCATCGCCCTCTATCCATCCATCCATCGCCCTCTATCCATCCATCCATCCATCCATCGCCCTCTATCCATCCATCCATCGCCCTCTATCCATCCATCCATCCATCCATCGCCCTCTATCCATCCATCCATCCATCCATCGCCCTCTATCCATCCATCCATCGCCCTCTATCCATCCATCCATCGCCCTCTATCCATCCATCCATCGCCCTCTATCCATCCATCCATCCATCCATCGCCCTCTATCCATCCATCCATCCATCCATCGCCCTCTATCCATCCATCCATCCATCCATCGCCCTCTATCCATCCATCCATCCATCGCCCTCTATCCATCCATCCATCCATCGCCCTCTATCCATCCATCCATCCATCCATCGCCCTCTATCCATCCATCCATCCATCCATCGCCCTCTATCCATCCATCCATCCATCGCCCTCTATCCATCCATCCATCGCCCTCCATCCATCCATCCATCCATCCATCCATCGCCCTCTATCCATCCATCCATCCATCGCCCTCCATCCATCCATCCATCCATCGCCCTCTATCCATCCATCCATCGCCCTCTATCCATCCATCCATCGCCCTCTATCCATCCATCCATCGCCCTCTATCCATCCATCCATCGCCCTCTATCCATCCATCCATCGCCCTCTATCCATCCATCCATCGCCCTCTATCCATCCATCCATCGCCCTCTATCCATCCATCCATCGCCCTCTATCCATCCATCCATCCATCGCCCTCTATCCATCCATCCATCCATCCATCCCCCTCTATCCATCCATCCATCCATCCATCGCCCTCTATCCATCTATCCATCGCCCTCTATCCATCCATCCATCCATCCATCGCCCTCTATCCATCCATCCATCGCCCTCTATCCATCCATCCATCCATCGCCCTCTATCCATCCATCCATCCATCCATCCATCGCCCTCTATCCATCCATCCATCGCCCTCTATCCATCCATCCATCCATCGCCCTCTATCCATCCATCCATCCATCCATCGCCCTCTATCCATCCATCCATCCCCCTCTATCCATCCATCCATCCATCCCCCTCTATCCATCCATCCATCCATCCATCGCCCTCTATCCATCCATCCATCCATCCATCCATCGCCCTCTATCCATCCATCCATCCATCGCCCTCTATCCATCCATCCATCCATCGCCCTCTATCCATCCATCGCCCTCTATCCATCCATCCATCCATCCATCGCCCTCTATCCATCCATCGCCCTCTATCCATCCATCCATCCATCCATCGCCCTCTATCCATCCATCCATCGCCCTCTATCCATCCATCCATCGCCCTCTATCCATCCATCCATCGCCCTCTATCCATCCATCCATCCATCCATCGCCCTCTATCCATCCATCCATCGCCCTCTATCCATCCATCCATCGCCCTCTATCCATCCATCCATCGCCCTCTATCCATCCATCCATCGCCCTCTATCCATCCATCCATCGCCCTCTATCCATCCATCCATCCATCGCCCTCTATCCATCCATCCATCCCCCTCTATCCATCCATCCATCGCCCTCTATCCATCCATCCATCCATCGCCCTCTATCCATCCATCCATCCATCCATCGCCCTCTATCCATCCATCCATCCATCCATCGCCCTCTATCCATCCATCCATCCATCCATCCATCGCCCTCTATCCATCCATCCATCCATCCATCGCCCTCTATCCATCCATCCATCCATCCATCGCCCTCTATCCATCCATCCATCGCCCTCTATCCATCCATCCATCCATCGCCCTCTATCCATCCATCTATCCATCCATCCATCCATCCATCGCCCTCTATCCATCCATCCATCGCCCTCTATCCATCCATCCATCCATCGCCCTCTATCCATCCATCCATCCATCGCCCTCTATCCATCCATCCATCCATCCATCGCCCTCTATCCATCCATCCATCCATCCATCGCCCTCTATCCATCCATCCATCCATCCATCGCCCTCTATCCATCCATCCATCGCCCTCTATCCATCCATCCATCGCCCTCTATCCATCCATCCATCGCCCTCTATCCATCCATCGCCCTCTATCCATCCATCCATCCATCGCCCTCTATCCATCCATCGCCCTCTATCCATCCATCCATCCATCCATCCATCGCCCTCTATCCATCCATCGCCCTCTATCCATCCATCCATCCATCCATCCATCGCCCTCTATCCATCCATCCATCCATCGCCCTCTATCCATCCATCCATCCATCGCCCTCTATCCATCCATCCATCCATCGCCCTCTATCCATCCATCCATCCATCGCCCTCTATCCATCCATCCATCCATCGCCCTCTATCCATCCATCCATCCCCCTCTATCCATCCATCCATCCATCGCCCTCTATCCATCCATCCATCCATCGCCCTCTATCCATCCATCCATCCATCGCCCTCTATCCATCCATCCATCCATCCATCGCCCTCTATCCATCCATCCATCGCCCTCTATCCATCCATCGCCCTCTATCCATCCATCCATCGCCCTCTATCTATCCATCCATCCATCCATCCATCGCCCTCTATCTATCCATCCATCCATCCATCCATCGCCCTCTATCATCCATCCATCCATCGCCCTCTATCCATCCATCCATCCATCCATCGCCCTCTATCCATCCATCCATCGCCCTCTATCCATCCATCGCCCTCTATCCATCCATCCATCGCCCTCTATCTATCCATCCATCCATCCATCCATCGCCCTCTATCTATCCATCCATCCATCCATCCATCGCCCTCTATCATCCATCCATCCATCGCCCTCTATCCATCCATCCATCCATCCATCGCCCTCTATCCATCCATCCATCCATCCATCGCCCTCTATCCATCCATCCATCCATCCATCGCCCTCTATCCATCCATCCATCCATCCATCGCCCTCTATCCATCCATCCATCCATCCATCGCCCTCTATCCATCCATCCATCCATCGCCCTCTATCCATCCATCCATCCATCGCCCTCTATCCATCCATCCATCCATCGCCCTCTATCCATCCATCCATCGCCCTCTATCCATCCATCCATCGCCCTCTATCCATCCATCCATCGCCCTCTATCCATCCATCCATCGCCCTCTATCCATCCATCCATCGCCCTCTATCCATCCATCCATCCATCCATCGCCCTCTATCCATCCATCCATCCATCGCCCTCTATCCATCCATCCATCCATCGCCCTCTATCCATCCATCCATCCATCGCCCTCTATCCATCCATCCATCCATCGCCCTCTATCCATCCATCCATCCATCGCCCTCTATCCATCCATCCATCGCCCTCTATCCATCCATCCATCGCCCTCTATCCATCCATCCATCGCCCTCTATCCATCCATCCATCCATCCATCCATCCATCGCCCTCTATCCATCCATCCATCGCCCTCTATCCATCCATCCATCCATCCATCGCCCTCTATCCATCCATCGCCCTCTATCCATCCATCCATCCCCCTCTATCCATCCATCCATCCATCCATCGCCCTCTATCCATCCATCCATCCATCCATCGCCCTCTATCCATCCATCCATCCATCCATCGCCCTCACTCTTTCGCACCACAACAGCATCACTCAAGGTGAACGCCGCCACAGCATCACTCGTCGCCACCATTCAACAACTGGTTCAAATATGTGCTCTCAATGTTTCCAAGCTTTATTACAAATGTCACAAAAAGATGTTAATATTTCATTTCTGTTCTTGAATTTTCGTCACAATAAAATACACTGAACATAATCTTCACAAAAGTTATTTACAAATGTTTAAGCTATTGCCATTATAAATTACAATAACTTTTATTTAAGTATTATTAAAAAAATAAAAGCCATTGTTATTTGTAATATCAATACATCTAAGTCAAAGGCACTCTAACCATACCCCCTAGAGCTCATTCCACACACAAACTAGGGGCTTCTATGGCATTCTTAAGTAACATTCCCCTAGATGATATATGTAAAGCAGCAACTTGGTCTACAAAACACTATTGTGTAGATGTGCAAGCTAAACAAGCCAGTGTGGGCCGGTTGTCTTAATAACACTTTTTCAAACCACTGCAACAGATACAGGTAGCCACTGCTAAGGAGGTAACTCGTTGTGCTTGTCTATAGTCTATGCACAAGTATACGTTCTACAGCTCCAATACCTCGAACGGAAAATGCTACTTACCAGTATGCATCTGTCCTTGGCATGTAGAGCTGTAGATTTGTATAAGCCCACCTGCCTCCCCGGATACCTCTATCTGTTCCAGTACGATGTTACTTACATTACACATGGACATCTTTTCTATGTCTTACTAACTCGATCATAACCCTCCATGGCAAAACAATCTGGAAATGCAGTTGATGCCTGTTAGACCTGTCAGCCCTTTGGGTGGTCCCTCCTATCTTTTGTTTTTGTCTCCTTTCAGCCTCTTACAATTGATTTATTTTTCCCTTTTTGGTCCACCATATTTTTGTGGCAATGTCCTTAGAGCTCTGGGTGCCTCATTGTTTTTACGCCATAAAGGGGCACAGGTGCTCTTTTAGAATGGAGGTGGTAGTGTAGTGATCCCTTACAAAATGGAGGCCTATCATCTGTCAAGCTTTCACCTCAGTGCTTAGTGCTGTAGGGAGACATAAGGAGTTCTGGAACTTTCTGGACTTCTATGGACACCCTGGACCAATGCTATACAAGGTAGAATGCTGGGCGGCCATTTTAGATCAGACGGTGGTGGAGACTGTACAAGCTTGAGTGAAGGCTGTGGGGCGGGAGGTTGGCACGCTGTGAGGGATCCGACTGCCTTTAGGGGCTGCTTCCCTCTTTCTGATGCTGTCCCTTACTAATTGACCTGGCCAAGCAGGAAGATAGATCACTGAGTCTACCGTCGTGAGAGGAACAAGTAACCACCGTGAACGGGGCAGTGAGGTCATGAACTGAGGGGAAGTCGACAGGTGAGAGCGCTGGTGGCTACATTCTGCGAAGAGACAAAACCCCGGCAGAATAGGCCCGCTCTAATGTTTAACTGTTTACACGCAACCGGACACCTTTGAAGGCATTACTTGATTTCAAAGGCGGTATAAAAAAACAACTCACCCCCATCGTTGCTGAGGTACCGGGCATTCTGGCATCCCCTGCGCTGTTGTGGCCCTGCCGCCGCTAGGCTGAGGAAATTCCTGAAGTTGCTAGGGACGCGGGGCTCTAGTGTCCGAGCCTGCCACGGCTGCTGGATAAACCCCAGAGTGCTCCGGCAAGGCATGGGAGTCCGTGTTGGACCCCGTCTGAGGGCCGGTTCCGAAGGGGACGTCAATTTCACCTGAAAGGAAGGGAGGGTGCCCGATCCCAAGAAACCAGGCACAGGGGAAAAGGAAATGTGGAAGAGAAATCCTCACCTTAGCGCTGGCTAGAGGCGGGCTTAGAGGAATTGAGGCGGGCCTGGAGGCGTTGACAAGGGAGGAGCCCGTCACTGTGTGGTGAGAGGAGAGAAGCGCGAAGGCAGCGCAGTGAACTTCGCAATCCAGAGAGAAACTCTGCCTTCAGAGGTCTGTCCCCTGCGAACTGGGCCATAAACTTTACTGAGGAATAAGGAGAGAAATATCGGCGTAACTCCGCCGCCGGATCACAGCCGATTCGAAGGAGTCAAGTAAGCGGACATTGTGGGTTGTAGGGCTAGGAAGGGGAAAGGTTTGGGGCACGGAAATCTCTACGCTGAGCCTGATGGTCTGGGCCTACTTGCACAGGCTGAAATGAATGTATGGCTTAGCGGAGAAACGGTAAATGGGTAGTACTGTTGAGAGGAATCATCACCTTCTTGTACAAAGAAGTAGCGAACCCAGGAACACTTAAGGAACTGTAATGAATAAGTGTTAACCCATTTACAACAGCCTATTTATGGGTGTCGAACTGTGTCTCATCAGGTAAAATTCATGTGAATGCGCTGTGTCCCATTTCTTTAAGAGTATGTTTAGGCTGCCGAGCTGAGACCAATACATAAGCGGAACCAGGGGGATGTGTCTTTAAAGAAGATAACTCTTATCCTAACTGCTAGCACTCACTTATTGAAAAGTTGTGCACTGCTTATTTAATCCTAAGAGTGATTTAATATTGATTGTTCCAGGGTCTCACTCTAGATAATGTGTTATGCAAATAAGTAAGTGTTGAGAAGAACTGTTCCACAACCCAGTGACAGAGTAATGATGTAATTAACCAAGATGTACTGGCAACATATGTTCTCTTCCAGGGGAATACTCATCAAAGTCAAGAGCACTGAATAGTCAATAACCATAAATATATAGATATTATGCATATACATATGCAGCCCAAAATAACCATACTAGGCTAAAAAAAACTGCCATAATAGCCTGTAAAATCTTTACATTTGCTAAATAAAGACATATAAAACACATTATATGATAATGTAAAGAAGAAAACACTGCCTAGGTTTTCTTTGAAACACAAAGCCTTTATTTTCAAAGGTAAAAACAGGCAGGATCATAGAGGCAGCTTTAGCCTAGATAGGCTGCATTGTAACAACAGAAAAATCTGGCGCCGTGCCTTTAAGACCATGTGAGCCTCCAGGCTCCCATCATGCACCACAGGTGACAGTTAGGTCAGTTCTTTTTTCCGGCTCCTTCTGTGAGGATCCTGGAGCAGTGAGCTCGCCAGTTGGTGATATATTTTCACTTTCTTCTGGTTTTTCTCTAATTTTTTCGTCTTTACACAACGTCTTTAGTCATTATCTGACTAATCCAACAATTGTTTGCTGTTTTTTGGCTATTTTTCCAGTCACAATGCCGGCCTTATTTGCTAAGTGTCCGGCCTGTGGTAAAAAAATGGCTAAGACAGACCCTCATTCGGTCTGTGTAGCTTGTCTACCATCCTCTCACAAGCCAGAACTTTGCTACCACTGCAGCAAGCTTTCAAGTAGAACTTTGAGAGAGAGAGAGAGAGAGAAGAGCAGGCTTCAGTCCCTGCATGACAGAGGAGAAACTGTGAGTGGAAGAGAGGATGTTCACTCCAGGAAGCCTTCTTCTCAGCACAAAGAGCGCAAGGACAAAGGGGAGAAGAGAAAATATCGGTCTCCTTCAACTTCGAGGGACAGATCTTCTTCCAAGGTACCTGTGTGCTCAAAATCAGCATCGAAATCACCGTTGCGGCATACGTCGAAGCATCCCTCGCCGTCGAAGAAGAATTCGCCATCGAAGCAAGGTGAGAAGCGACATGAGCGTAGGCGGTCCCGGTCTGGCTCGCCTATGACTGCAAGAGGACGGGACTCGACGTCGACGGTCGCCGTAGAGAGGCTCGAAACATCAGTCAAGGTCGCCATCAAGAGGTGGCATGACGACGTCTAACCGGGCAGTAGAGGTTTCGACGTCGAAGAGCCCCAGCCATGCGACGTCGAGGCACACGACGCTGAGAAAATCATCGCCGTCGAGGCGCCTGATGTCGACGCCGATGAGGCATTCGTCGCCGAAGAGGTCGCCGCCGAGGAGGTCGGCCACTGAGAAAGGAAAAATCGACGTCGAAGAGAATGTCGTCGACGTCTCCTGCTGCCAAGAGGCCTAGAACGGTATCCAAAGACCGGTCTAAGGTTTCTGTGTCTTCGGGGAGATCCTCTTCCTCCCCTGGGCTGCGGATTGTACAAATCTCTCCAGAGCCCTCAAGAGCGCCTTCACCTACAGGGGCTAATATCTCGCCACGATGGCTGGGGGAACTCGGAGACTGGAAGATAAGAAAAATTAACCTTCCAAGGTCGCGTTCCAGGTCTCCGGTGTCTGTAAGATCAAGGTCACCTCTGGTACGGGTGGTACGCTCTCCAAAAAGACATGAGCGTACTCCGCCGAGAAAGTCTCCGTCGGAGAGGAGGCGAATTTCACCATCTCCTAAGTCTTCTCGTCATCACTCTTCTAGAAGACGCGATACTAGATCTTCGACAAGATCTACTAATTCAAAGAGGAACTACTCTCCAACGCTGTCATCAACTCCTCAGAGTAGGATTTCACCCATTGATGATGTGATTACTTTTAATGAGGTTCTCTGTCGTGGTGCAGCAAAACTTCATATCGAGATGCCTGTCTCTACGGCCAAGACAACGGTCATTTTCGAGACTTTACATCAGAAGTTATCATCAAGACCTTTACTTCCTCTGGTTCCAGGTCTGTTGGAACCTGCGGAGCACAAATTCTTAACCCCGGCATCCTTGGGAGCGGTTCCTTCACGGATCGCAAAGGAATATAAAGCTCCGGACAATGATCCGTTATTTCTAAGGTCTGAGCCACAACCTGATTCAGTCATCGTCTCTGCGGCTTGTAAAAATCAGACGGGAGCTGCATCATCCTCTGTGCCTCCCGATAAAGACAGCAAAGCTATGGACTCAGTAGGAAAGAAAATGTGTGCCACTTCTGCTTCCTACATGAAGGTTGCCAGCGCCTCCGCTTTACTGGGTCGCTATGATCGTTCTCTTTGGGATTCCTTGTCTCGCTTTGCAGAAAAACTTCCAAAAGAAGACAAGCATGATTTTCTGGAAATCCTTCATGAAGGTGGGCTAGTGGCTAACCAGGTGATTAGCGCAGCTGCAGATGCTTCCGACTTGTCTACACATGGCTATGCCCATGGACTCTGTGCAAGACGCTCAGCTTGGCTAAGGCTTACGGGTCTTAAACCTGAAGCTCAACACCGAATTCTAAATTTGCCGTTCAATGGTAAATCGCTCTTTGGGTCTCATGCTGACGATATGTCAAGAATGAAGACGGAGCTCGATACTGTGAGAGCTGTTGGTCTTGAAAAGAGAAAGGACAGCTTTAAGAAAAAATACCGTCCTTATGATCGGAGCCAGAACCAGCAGAGGGTTCAAACCCCTCAATGGTCGTCACAGCAGAATCAGGGAAGATCTCAGTTCTCCCAGCGTTGTCCTGGTAGAGTAAGAGGGGGCATTTCCAGACAGTCTGCACCTGGAAACAAGCAGCAGCAACAAAAACAGTGAGTGCTTGCTTCCCCTGAGCCCGTTACCCACTCCGGTGGGGGGGAAGTGTTCGTTTTTACCTGGACGAGTGGAAAAACATCACAAACGACAAATGGGTGCTGAATATTGTGCAAAATGGATATGCAATCAGATTCAAGTCTCCTCCACCTTCCATTCCTCCTCAAAAGTCTGTGTTCCATCGACTTCATCTTTTGAAGCAGGAGGTGTGTACGTTAATTTTAAAGAAAGCCATCGAGGAGGTCCCGAGGCCACAGCGTCGACAAGGCATTTACTCCCGATACTTTCTAGTTCCAAAGAAAGGTCCAAACAAGGAGTTCAGGCCCATACTAGATCTCAGGCGCCTCAATCAGTTCATTCGGCGAGAAAAGTTCAGAATGCTGGCGTTACATCAAATAATTCCACTTCTGCATCAAAGGGACTGAATGTGTTCCATAGATCTTCAAGATGCTTATTTTCACATCCCCATCGCCCCAAAGCATCGGAAATTTCTAAGGTTTTGCATACAAACCAGTCATTACCAGTACGCAGTCTTGCCCTTCGGGCTAAAGTCAGCTCCTCGCACCATCTCAAAGTGCATGGCAGTCGTAGCGGCTTTCCTAAGGAAGAGACACATTTTCGTCTATCCCTATCTAGACGAGTGGCTGCTAAAGAGTGCGTCCCTGAGTCTGCTTCAACAACATCTCACGTTCTGCATACATTAGTTGCGGAGGCTGGGCCTGCACGTGAACTTCAAAAAGTCTATCCTCAAGCCCACACAGAGGATACACTATCTGGGCGCACTTCTAGATTTAAAGGACGCAAAAGCGTATCCTTCGGAGGAGAGACTATCCTCTATTCTCCTAAAGTGCCAAACCTTACTAAAGAATCCTCGACCAACGGCCAGACAGATCTCGTCTCTGCTAGGGTCCATGGCGTCTTGCATTTTCCTCGTTCCGAACGCCAGGCTGCACATGAGACCTCTGCAGCAGTCGCTGGAGGATCAGTGGTCCCAGTTTTCAAACCGTTGGGAAGACAAGCTGTCACTACCTCTGTCAGTACGGATCTCCATTCAATGGTGGATGCAGCGGAGTCATCTGATAGTGGGAGTGCCTTTTCAAGAGGACATGCCCAGACGATCGCTGGTGACAGATGCGTCCCTGAAGGGATGGGGCGCCCATCTGGGGTCCCTTCAAGTTCAAGGAGTGTGGTCAGAGAAAGAAAGACTGTATCACATAAACATGTTGGAACTCAGAGCGGTCCATCTGGCTCTCAAGGCTTTCTTTCCAGCACTCACGTCATCCTCTCTGCTTGTTCAGACGGACAATACAACAACGATGTACTATCTGAACAAGCAGGGCGTAACAAGATCCAGACCTCTGTCGCTGGAAGCACAAGCAATCTGGAAGTGGCTTCTGGCTCGGGGTATGACAATTTCAGCTGTCCATCTGCCTGGTGTCGTCAACGTCCAAACAGACGACCTAAGCAGACACTTCGCAGAATCAACGTCCAAACAGACGACCTAAGCAGACACTTCGCAGAAGCACACGACTGGGTCTTAAAAGACGAAGTGATGAGAGATGTCTTCCAGGCCTGGGGATCACCAGAAATCGATCTCTTCGCGGATGCCGACAACACAAAATGCCGCGTCTTCGCGTCCAGGTACCCACAACGAGGGTCCAAGGGGAATGCTCTATGGATGGACTGGTCAGAGAAATTACTCTACACATTTCCACCGATTCCACTCATTCCCTTGGTGATCAAGAAACTGTACAAGTCGAAGACAGACATGATTCTAGTGGCTCCGGATTGGCCTCGCCAATGGTGGTACCCGGATCTCCTGCATCTATCCAAAGTGCCGCACAGGAGGCTTCCTTGTTGTCCGGATCTGCTGACGAGAGAGAACGGCAGGGTGTTCCATCCCAACCTGCCGTCCCTGAAGCTAGCAGTATGGTTCCTGAGTTTGTCCAGTATGGACATCTAGGCCTCTCTCAGGACTGCATGCACATTTTAAGAGAGGCAAGGAGAGCTTCTACAAGAAAGACGTATGCTTTCAAGTGGAAGCGTTTTTTCATATTCCTCTATTAAGGTCCATCTGGCAGCAATAACAGCATATCGAAAGTCCCCTACCCAAGGGGTCTTTCTTTCAAATGCCAGTTGTGAAGGATTTTCTCGAGGGTCTCAGGAAAGTGTATCCTCCCGTGAGGGCTCCGTCACCTCCTTGGGAACTTAATGTGGTTTTGTCTAAATTGATGGGTCCTCCATTCGAACCCATACATAAGGCTTCCCTTCAACATCTGTCGTGGAAGGTGTCCTTCCTTGTAGCGATCACTTCTGCGCGCAGGGTGAGCGAGATTCAGGCCTTTTGTGCTACAGAACCCTATCTCGTTTTCCATGCGAATAGAGTGGTGCTTCGGACTCATCCCAGATTCCTTCCTAAGGTAGTCTCGGATTTTCACATTAACCAATCAGTGACACTACCTACATTTTTTGCTAATCCGAGCTCTTCAGCTGAAAAAGCTCTACACTCTTTGGATTTGAAAAGAGTTTTGAAGTTTTACCTTGATAAAACTAAGTGTTCGAAAGACTGATCATCTGTTTGTGAACTACGGTCCTCTGAATACGGGCTTGCCTGCATCCAAGAGGTCCATTTCTAGATGGATTGTGTCATGCATTTTGTTATGTTATCAGTTGGCACGAAAACAGCTCCCGGGTAGACCGAGAGCGCACTCCACTAGAGGAAAGGCTGCTACTATAGCAATGCTTAAAAATGTTCCTGTTCATGAAATTTGTAAGGCGGCTACATGGCGTTCGGTTCACACCTTTTCTCGCCATTACTGCCTTGATTCTGATGCTCAAGCGGATGCCCAAGTTGGTCAGGCACCCCTGAGAAATTTGTTTGGGTAATATCTATATGAGTGTACCGTTTAGAGATTCTGGTATTAATCCGCAGGGTATGGGATGGGCTTGCTACTCTATTCAGTGCATATGACTATTGATGAGTATCCCCTGGAAGTGAAGTATTAGTTACTTACCTGTAATCCTAGTTCTCTTCCAGGGGTATACTCATCAGTCATAAGCACACCCACCCGCCTCCCCGGACGAATACCAGACCTGTCTCTTTTACATGTTACCTATGCAGTTATCACACTGTTATACGCCGTCCAAAAGAACTGACCTAACTGTCACCTGTGGTGAATGATGGGAGCCTGGAGGCTCACAGAGGTCTTAAAGGCACGGCGCCAGATTTTTCTGTTACAATGCAGCTTATCTAGGCTAAAGCTGCCTCTATGATCCTGCCTGTTTTTACCTTTGAAAATAAAGGTTTTGTGTTTCAAAGAAAACCTAGGCAGTGTTCTTCTTTACATTATCATATAATGTGTTTTATATGTCTTTATTTAGCAAATGTAAAGATTTTACAGGCCATGGCAGTTATTTGAGCCTAGTATGGTTATTTTGGGCTGCATATGTATATGCATATATATATATATATATATATATATATATATATATATATATATATATATATATATATATATCGCTACACAATGTGATCCAAAAGCCAAACGAGAGCGCTCCGCAGTGTGTGCTCCGCCCAGGGGTCGGATCCTGACCCAGGGAAAATGTTTGTATACAAAGGAGGCGGCACAACCAGGATACTTCTCAAGCCTTTTTTTTATTAGACTTCACCCCACCAACGCGTTTCAGCCACAACTGGCCTTGCTCACGGTCGGTTAGTCCCTCAACAGTGTTGCTTTTTGTACTATCCCATATCAGCCAATTATGAAGCATTATGGGAATTGTAGTTACAATTGTGTGAATTAAAATAAATTGCAAAAGAAAGACATTGTGTGCTTTACAATTAATACACTTATGTGACTGATAGTTCACTTTGGCTTGTCCATTTCTAATAATGTCATTACTGGGTGTAGTACCCTTATCTTTAATTTCAGTTCTCCAATGTTTTGAATATTGTCTCTGATTATAGGGTATAGTACCCTGGTTATTTCAAGAACATATTAATCCAGATGAATATGCAGATCCTCACCAAAATTCATCCCTTTCGGATGTTTTGTTCTGAGTTTGATTATCGTCCCTGACTCAATTTGACGTAGTTTCCGAACTAGGTCTCCGCCTCTTTCCATTTTGTCCAGCATTTTTACTCCATAGAATTGCATTTGTCTCCAATCTCCATTTTGGCATAAATTCATGTGCTTGGCAGTAGCATATTGCATATTGGAATTTTTCACTGCCCGGATGTGTTCCAAAATCCGTTTTTTTAGCATACAGGTTGTACACCCTACATACTTCATTCCACACTTGCATTCCACGATATATACCACATTTTTTGAAGAACACGTGATTTGTTGGTCAATTCTCATTTTTTTGCCATCCGGTTCCTCGATCACTTTCATGCTTTTACCGATTTTGCAAGCTTTACAGGAATTACATGGTTGAAACCCTCTTTTTTGATCTTGCAACCAGTTCGATTTTGGTCGTTCCTGAAAGTAACTTCTGACCAATGAATCTTTGAGGGAAGAGGCTTAGGCGCACAGCAAATGTGAAGTAAACACAAATTGTAAGGGGCGGTTGATGAGGTGAAAAAAGGTAAAGGTGCTCCAACAGGTGACGTAACTAGCCAGAATACGTCCAGTAATTATAGTGAAACAGTGTGTTACGTGGTACGTAAACACATCCCTGTATGCGGGCACACTTATGTAGTTCAGCGTGGCTGATTCAAAAAGAAGTTCAAATCCGTAGGTTTGCAAAGTTTGTATGTATTTAGTACATGTTCAAGAGTTCATTATACAGTGGCGTTACATCACGCCATATGATCAATTGAGAGTAATCCAATAATGTGGATTGACCCCCGTGTGGACACGATGGGCCGGAAAGGTGGATCCATTAAGTTTTTATGTATCTTAGGCAGCATGGTAAGAGTAGGACTTTTTGGGTGTTCTACGGTCAAGTATCGCTTGGTTCTGTCATCAATGATGTCGTTTTCTCTGGCTTTATCAATAATGTTGAGCAGCATTGTTTTATACTCCTTAGTGGGGTTGCCCTCAAGTGGCAGATAAGTTTCAACGTCGAAGACGTGTTCTCTGGCTCTGCAAGTGTAGAGATCCGCATTGAGGATGACTAAGGCGCCACCTTTGTCAGCTTTCAAGCATTTAATTGATGTGTTGTTAGCGATGTTCTTCAAAGTATCATATTCCTTATTGGTGATGTTCCTGCGTTTGGATTTTTTGTAATTGATCTTGGCTATGTCCTGGCGGACTAAAGTTTCAAAATTGTCGATACTCTTGTGGCTGCTTGGGGGCATGTAATTGCTTGTGGGTCCACTCCTTTGAACCTTCACAGTAAGTTACCGCGACCGCATGGCGGTTAGTTCACCTTTTTATAAGCGCTTTCGCTTATCAACAACCGCTCACTGATTAATTTATTGTTCCTTGCAGCACGGATGTGAGCTGCACGCCAATGTGGAAGCGTAAGACACTTTCATATTGCATAATCAGTCCCGTTTATATTTTTATTTTTCACGTTAACATCACGAACCATCACTGTTTTAAGCAATTCATCTACCGCACCGCATGTTTTAAACGCACTCCGGTTATCACTATGCACGCATGTTCTCCTAATTCACTCGTTTTTACTGCCATGGACTCACACCGTTTAAAAACTGTCGTCCAACGACTGCATGTTTAATGCCACATCTTTCTTTAACCGCATGCACTCACTTTTTTGTCATGTTTTACACACGCTCCCCTCACCGCATGTGCACAACTTCACAGCTGTTCGTTCTTCGTTGTTCTAAAATGCTGTTGTTGTATCCTTCCCACAGTGCTCCTTGACAAAGGACTACACGAGTCCGAAATGCATTGGAGCATACTCTGAAATGCACATTATTGGATTACTCTCAATTGATCATATGGCGTGATGTAACGCCACTGTATAATGAACTCTTGAACATGTACTAAATACATACAAACTTTGCAAACCTACGGATTTGAACTTCTTTTTGAATCAGCCACGCTGAACTACATAAGTGTGCCCGCATACAGGGATGTGTTTACGTACCACGTAACACACTGTTTCACTACTGTTACAGGTGGTGCCAGTTGTGGTCTTTTTCACTTGTATCCTCAGCGTGCAGTCTGGTGTGCCCCCTGCCCCGGTAGATGGTTATTTTGCTTTTCTTACCCTGTCATTGACCGGTTATGTTACATGTTTTTTTTTTGGGGGGTTGTAGCTTTCTTTTTGACATTGTTTGGTGTCCACGCCGATGACTGCACATGTTTTTGTTTTCTCTACCCCGGTTCTGCTTGGGATGTTATCCTGATCTTGTGCTAATGCACTGTTGCCTTGTTACCTGTCTGACAGGGTGCTTCATCGGTATGCCTTAAGCATAGTCTGCTATGTTTGTCACCAGAGTACCCCTCTCGGCGGACTTCATTTTCGATGTTGCGCACTGGTGAAAGTTGGTGGATGGTGAACAGAGTTATTGCCCTCCTCCTTTTGTTAAGTGATTTTACACATCGGCCAGAGGTTTAATTCCCTCCACTCTGCTCTACCTCTTCTGTGCCTCTGCATGGCAGATTATTCTCTTGCTACTGTCTTGCGCCAACCTGCAATTATTTTTTGCCTTTGATTGGAGATGTTTTCTGGTAACTTCCGATTTCAAACCCAACATTTTGTTACTGGACTCGCTGTTCTTGTTCTTGGAGGTGCTTTCTACTCTTTCTAGGTAGAGCCTGAGCCAGCGCGCATGCGCTGTTCTGCGAGGCTTATTGAAAGCACTGTAAAGTACTTTGTGTGGGTCTGACTCCCCCCCCCCACCCCCCCCCCCCCCACCCACCCCCCGATCCCTCCACGCATTGGGTTGGTTATTGCCTGTCATTTCATTATCGTGCCTGCAAATGGGTAAAGTCGGGTGCATGTCCCACCTCTTTTACAAGGGTTCACTCCCACAGTGCTTTGCTTGCGGGAGCGAGCATTGGCGTGCAGGGCGGCAGCTGCATTCCTGTGCCTTCCCCCACTACCCCTCTTGAGCTGCTTGTTTTCATTTGCACCCCTACCAACTCTTCCTTGTTTTTCTTAGCGTGGTTTTAGCCATTCTATTATTTGCTTTGTTGCTGGACTTGTTGTCTTTACCTTTGTTTCTCTATCCCACGTCCCAGGAAGTGCTTCATTTGCAAGGCCAAATAAAAAAAACTAAACGTGACATCGAAGAGATAGATAATCTCTGTAAGCAAGGTAGTCCGGATGATTTGAAATGCGCTGGTCACTGCGGGTTTTTGTTTCTTTTATGAAGTTTTCATTTGCAAAGTTGTTAGTTAGATTTGTTTCCAGCAATCCCTAAACATTCGAGAGTGAACGTGTTTACACTAATTTTAGAATATTAGAGCTTGCCCCTCGTGATGCACGGCGCAGCGAGCAGTTTTGTAGGGGTTTTCAAAATGGACCTGGAAAGTCCACACGCTCGTGCATGTTCATTTCCTAGGTCCATTTTGATTGGGCTTTGCATGCGTGTTTTTTAACCTAACAAGCCATAGGCAGTCGCGTAGCTCCGCCTATGGCCTATTGGTGTCTGTTACACGCACCAAAGCACATATGTTTTCAATTATCGTGCCCAGACACGACGTGATAATAGAAAACTTATGCCTCGCTGTGGCGCGCGCGCACCTCTCGCGGGCTTTTTTTTTTTTGTTGCAAAAGCGATCGCTTTCAGTGCTGCTTGTTTATGTAGTGTGCACTTAATAGGGATGGTCGCGGCTGGTATAAGTTTAAGAGTTCATGCACACCATGTGACGCATGGGCGGCCTCAGGGCAGTGCTTCTGACCACGTGTTTGAGGTGGGTGACAAAACATGGCTGCGCGTCCTTGTTTCCATTATCGTGAAGCAACTTCTCTCCCCACTAAAATGGGGAGGGACTGAGTTTTTCCCTAGGGTCTCGTTTGGGAATGGCTCAAGTATTTCTGAATATATTAATACTGGCTTATGGGAGGGGATCAACTCGATGATTGAGGGAGTTGGAGAGCTGCTTGCTGCTCTGCCACACATCTGGTGTGATGGAATACACCCTGGGTAAGCCGCGACAACAATAACTTCTGGTGAGAGGGCCAAAGGCGAGGAGGATGTTTGAGTTTGAGTACAAGATCCTGATTGGTGTATATGATATGACGAGGGAATGGAAAGAGGTGCACGTAAAATTGAAATGTGAAGGTCATCGCTGCTCGCCTCCACCATGGTTGTCCCAACATCTTCCCGTTGACGAGGATTTGTTGTTTGGGAAGATCCGACGAACATGTAAGCTTGACAGTCATCCTTTTCCTCCTCCTTTTGTTCACAAGCGCGGGGGAACTCTAAATATAAATGCTCTTCTCTGCCATAGTTTCTGCTTTGCTTTTGAACCTTCATCTGTGTCAAGTGTGACTGTTAATTGGGTTCTAATATTTCCTTAGGCCCACTGGGGACTGCGGCGATCTTTGATTTAACAAATACGGAACCTCATTATTTGAGAGACGGGGGGGCTTGGTAGATTTTCTTTTTAAGGCGATCTTTCTCTCCCCTACTTGCCTTGCAGGTCTTGTTTTCGTTGCTTGGTATTCCTCCCTCAGGGAGATTGCTGTGCTGGGCTCTGCTCTGTGCCGCTTTTCCCCGCCCCCAAGGACATAACACCTAGCCTCAGTCACTTTACCAGCCTTGTTTTGAACAGTGGTGACACACACTCAGTTTGTAGCAAAACACCATATCTGCCAAATTATTGCGTCCTGATTAATTCCGCTCCAGAGTCCAGCGCCGTAGGTAGCCTGAGGTATTGCAACCCCTCCCACACCTCCTTCTGCCTGGTGCCCCCCGTCCCTCACCTCTCCCACCATGTTACTTGTGTCATTAAGCGGCCACTTCGGGAGCCCCCAAATCGGCATGCCATAAAAGAGGAATGCAAAACATTCTTGTCTGACATCAGGGCAGCATTCCTCCTCCCAGCGATCAGAAGAGTCTGGAAACTTCAGGCACTCCGATTCCAGGCAGATGAGGGAAGTGACTTACGAATCACAGAACGTGTCCAAGCGGCGGAGCCAGGATTCCCTGCACAAACATGGCTATAAATAATAGTTAAAAGCACTCACAGCGCTTTGAAAATGCGCAATTAGTAGAAAGCATGTTTTTTTTTACAACAGTAAGTAGGATATGAATTTGGCTACAAGATGTCTCGCACACTGATTTCAAAATGCACACGCAATAATACAAACAGCGCTACAGTTTGACCTTTCTTAGCGCTCAAACACTGGCAATATTACCTAATTTAACTATCGATTTTATCGAGCTCTGAAGTATGTATGGGTCATATGGTCTTCTGAGCTATAGGTTTCTTAAGCACATCTGTAAACTGGAGATATCCTGCCAGGCCTGGGAGACATCTGAAGGGACAGTTCCTGATATCTGGCAGGTCTCCGATTTAGTGGGCAGCAGTGTGCGGGCGGTGTGCTTTCTGAACAGCAGAATAAGAGTTAAGTTTCCAGGTCACGGCACCAAAAACATGTTGAGTATCGGCCAGGAATGATGATGCTCTGAAACCAGAGCATACAGAGATTGGTGGCACACATAAAGCTATGCCTCATGAAGAGTATCCCAGCTGCACCTCCCTTGCCCCTAAGAAGTGTTTTATCAAGCACGTATGTTCTGAACCACAAAAACATGTTCAACCCCAGAGGCACGTTCACGACTACCACGTGAGGCACACACATTGATTTATCGAGCCAGGCTCTTTGTAAAATGCCTATTGCCACTGTAGATAACTTCAGACCTACGTGTAACAAAGTCGAATTTTCATACGAAACCTTTACTTCAATAGGATAACAAACAACCAAGCTGTGTTTTGCTTACAAGCTTTAAGCGTGTTGTAGTGCACTACACAAGTGATGTGTTTACATTGCATTTACCACCCCCAATAGCTGATGTTATCATGGTTGGTAATCCCTGACTTGCGTGGGTTGATGCGGGGATTTGTAGTTAGTGCCACCAGGCTGCATGAAGATTACTGCAGCATGCACATGAATCCACCCAGCCATTCAACGGGGAAAAAAGGGTGGTACCTGCCAGTGGGAAGGAGGTGTCATACTTATTTTGAACATTTTAGTAGAATTCAATGTCTATTCACGAACCCTTCGGAGCCTTTCTAACAATCCATATATTTTACAAATTTTTTAACTACGGGTTTTTGAAATAGATATGAGTAGACATGACTGCGTGCACCTCGTAATTATCATGCATTTCTTAACCCCCTCAAAAAAATGTCTAGTATCACTGCAGCCCCTCACCTCCGATCCTTGTGCGGATCCTCGCTGTCTTCAATAAAACATGGACTTTTAATGGACATCAATTTGTTGAGAAAGTGTTGGATGTTCCTTTCTGCCTCTCGTTTTGTGAAGTCAAACCGCACAGCAGCAGGTGCCCGCGTCAGGGTTGGGGCATTCTTAACAGCAAATAGGCAAGGTTGGGTTGCAAAAAAATTCTTGCTTTCTGGCAATAGCGAGGCCCTACAGAAGCTATAGAAGGCCTCATGTTTATGACAAAAAATGTTTTCCGGAGAAAAGAAAGGAACTTTACCAGCAGTGTAGTCTTTAGTGGCACTTTTTAGGTTGAGGCTACCGTCTCACTGCAAAGCAGTGCGGGGGCGGAGCCGAAGATTTCATGACTTCAACAGTGTAGGGCTTTAAACCCGCCTCTCTTCCACTGGCTAGCTTCGTAAATGGAGGCAAGCCATTGGAAGAGATGTGTGTCAATTACTCTTTTCCCTGGCTTGATGCGATCCGTGGACGTTTCTGTCTCTTTTTTTAAGTCCCGCCCCCATACCCTCCCTCTTGCCGAGGTCCCAGTCTATTCCTCCTGTAATGTACCGTTCGCTCCTCTTGTATTTTGTTTGCTCACAATTGTCACTTTTGCCTCATGTCACTTTTGCCTCATGTAACTTAACGTCTGCTTTTGTAGCGTGTTCACTTGTATCGTAATCTTCTCATGGATCATTTCTGTTCCTATTGTGAAGCGCTCTGATGCACCGCCTGCAGTGACCTGAATGGGCCGCCGCGCTGCCCGCGGCGACCCAGAAGTGCTTCCCTCCAGGACCCGGATTCAGACCGGGGTTCTCCAGTCGTTCTGGCGAGGTTCGAGAAACTTGCATTTTTTTGTGGTGGTTTTTTTTTGCAATTTTTCATGTCCCCTCGTGGCCTTAGTTATAATTTTTTCGCTCAATTATGTTTTCATTCACTTTTACGGCGTATTAATTAATTTTTAACAGGGCTCATCGAGACCTTTTCATTTATTTGTGCGAGATTGTCTGCTCATTTACCTTTAACCTTTTAGCGGTACATCACTTCCGCTTTGGGCAACAATACTCTTACTGCCGGTCTAGTTGTGCTGGTTCACCCGGGCTGCCCTAATTTCCGGTCATACTCCTTCCTGTAAGGGGCCGCTCTAGTCTCTACTGGTTGGCTTATAAGCACTTCCGCCCATTCACCGAAGCCTCCGCATGCATTATACGTGAAGCGCTTTTGAAGACACCGTGCTGGGAGAACAGGTAAGCCTTTTTTCCTTCCCTTACTATACTGTAGAGACGTCTATAGTCTGATTGCCAACCTTGACTCCGCTTCCACATATTCTATTCTTCAGGTCTCCTCGTCTTGGATGCACCCGTCCAGACGATAGTTGTAGTGTCTCCCTACCCGAGGCACCAGCAGTATCCTTATAATACTTTCACCCGTTTTTCTACCCATCACCGCGATCCAGGTGTAATCCCTACCGGTATACGTGGTGAGTAAACTCTACTAGCATACTTTTAGCACAATTGGCAGGACGTTCCGTTATGTCATGCTCACACGGTCTCTTTGTTTGTTTCACTTCCATCACAGATCGTTCAATTCCCTACTTACCGACCAGTATTATTCACTTTCTTTTTCGTTTTCTATTTATATTTGGGTGCAGCATGCATGCTTTCATATGCTGACTCATTTTTGAGCGTTTTCTCCTGTTTTAGAAATTCTTTTTTTGTGCGCTCTGCCCACAGGATCCAAAGTCTGCTTCTTTGACGTCTGATTTCAAAGAGAGCACTAAACAATGGTACATACTTTCCCTTTGTAAATTATCCATAACTTCGTTGTTAACATTGTTTACGTCGTCTGTTGTTGCATCTGAGGTCTCCGTGTTCTGCAGTAACACATGCAATTCATAAAATATTAACAGTCGTAGTATAGTGTTACTTTCACTCGACTCAAAGTTACTTATTTTACTGACATCGGAAGGAGTATTGCTGAGTTAGAACGAAGGCAATAATGTGCAGGTGATAAACCTGGCCCTGCCTCTAAGTTGTTGAATTAGGCAGCTGTGTGTGTGTGGGTGGCTCTCTCTGTGTGTGTGTGGGTGGCTCTCTCTGTGTGTGTGGGTGGCTCTGTGTGGGTGGCTCTGTGTGGGTGGCTCTGTGTGGGTGGCTCTGTGTGGGTGGCTCTGTGTGGGTGGCTCTGTGTGGGTGGCTCTGTGTGGGTGGCTCTGTGTGGGTGGCTCTGTGTGGGTGGCTCTGTGTGGGTGGCTCTGTGTGGGTGGCTCTGTGTGGGTGGCTCTGTGTGGGTGGCTCTGTGTGGGTGGCTGTGTGTGGGTGGCTGTGTGTGGGTGGCTCTGGGTGTGTGTGGGTGGCTCTGGGTGTGTGTGGGTGGCTCTGGGTGTGTGTGGGTGGCTCTGGGTGTGTGTGGGTGGGTGGCTCTGGGTGTGTGTGTGTGTGGGTGGCTCTGGGTGTGTGTGTGTGTGGGTGGCTCTGGGTGTGTGTGTGGGTGGCTCTGTGTGTGTGTGGGTGCAAATGTAATAGGTCTCGCATTTGCGAGCAATTAAGCTATTGGCATTGTAAATGACAATGTCATTTATTTGTTTTTAAATAAAAACATAAATAAAAATGTCATGAGCAATGCCAATAGCTCTAACTTTAACAATGCCAAGACCATTGCATTGTAAATGCTTGTTTTTATTTTCTTTTTCAGTTGCCTTCCTAGGCTGTTCTGCAGACTTGGCCTCTTTGTAGAGTGACACTCCTCTCAGCAGGGTAGTCTCCAACCTGGAGTTCCCATAACAGAGGCCCAAAGAGGTGTGAACTTTCCACACTTGGGTGCCAACAGGGACACAGATAGTGATCAGGAAAAGAAACAAAAGGCTGCCCTCACTTAAAAGACCCTTCTCATTCTTGTGAATAAAGATTGCAGTCTCACCCTTCACTCCCACCATCTACCAAGTGTCTGCATTTGTGTGCTGTGGAAGGCAGCCCTCAACAGCAAACAACATAATTAAACTCCACTACATACCACTCCACAACACACAATCCCACTCCACATAATTCCAGTTCACTCAATACCACATAATTCCTATCCACATAATTCCCCAGCATATCATGCAACATAATTCCAATTCACAAATCCACTCCACACCACAAAATTCCATGCCACACAATTAGACAACTAACTAATCCAATCCAACCTACATACATACTTGCACAACAAACCACATACATACACATAAGTAAACATTGCCAATGCTAATAGCTCCAACTCTAACAAATGCGAGACCTATTGCATTTCCAATGCTTGTTAATATTGTGTGCTTTCATGGATGAGTGGTTTCATTTTATTTGGTTACTTAACGTATTTATGCTTTCACTCAATATCCCATGAGGCTAGTGGTAGAGGAAAGTTGTTTATCAAATGCCTGCGGTTTTACAGTGATGGATTCTGCGTGCGGGGACCAATGCCTGCTCATTTGCGATATCGAATTTTCAAAGTGCACATTGGGTTGAGTCTAACAGTGACATTTGAAAGCGGTGTAGTGTACATTCTTGCCTTGAATCAGAAAGCAATGTAAGGCTGCCACATCTTTCCGTGTGTGCTTAGGGTGCGGGCTAGTTGATTTGTACCCACTGAATACACATTAATTGCAAAGGAAACTAGAGCATATCATTCGCTCAGTTGGCTACAAAGCTGCAGGTCC
Organism: Lissotriton helveticus; assembly: GCF_964261635.1. Taxonomy (NCBI): domain Eukaryota; kingdom Metazoa; phylum Chordata; class Amphibia; order Caudata; family Salamandridae; genus Lissotriton; species Lissotriton helveticus. The sequence continues at coordinate 639,816,885 of NC_136068.1, read as the reverse complement.
TTGATGGGCCTTCAATACATGCAAATGCTGTATGTTCTACCTTCCCCAGAGAACTTATCCGTACAAGCTGCCCTAACATTGACTTAAATGCATTGGAAATTAAAGGCACCCAAAACTTTCAGCCTGCTTATCATAAAAAAATTAATACATTCTGTAGGATCTTTCTTCAATCATAAATTCCACTTGTTTTTTCCCATCCTCTCTCTTTCCAGTGGATTCTTAGTCATACTTTGTAACAGTATATCTGGTTCGACAGCTAGGGTGAAAACACTGAAAGTTACACAAAACTCTTAATCTCGGGTTGTGAACAGCTGAGGTAGACTGATCCTACATGCTCATATATCAGAGTAAACAGTTTTTTTAGGGGGATTTTTGTAAATCCATCTTAATTGAATTTTGCAACCTTAATTGCACTGTTAGGGTATACAAAGATGAGGTTTCAAGACTGAAAAAGCTTGCTTGTCTGTTACATCAATATTTTGGGGCTTATTTACAAGCACCCTGCCCCGCTGGTGCGTCACTTTTAATATGGGAAAAGTGACGTACTGGTGCCCAAGGGGCTTGTAAATAAGCCCCCAAATATTTTATTCGTTGGACATTTTGGTTAACTGGCGGAGTAAACTTTGAGGGGATGATCGGGTGGGAGTGGTGGTAGGAGAGGGCCGGTATCATATTTAGATAGAGTCGGAGGGTTGAGATATTTTGGACCATTCAGCATTTAGCACAGATGGTTGATTTTTTTTTTTTTTTGGGTAAATAGTTTTTTATTTAAATTTTTCAAATATGCTCACATTTCCTTATGATACACATAAGTACACAACAGAGGTACGGGTATTCCACTTGCAGGCATGCTGCATACATACGGCAGGAACATTGGGGGTGTTAGTCCACCTGTCGTTGTTGTAATGAGAGTCCAAAGGGGGAACTGGGGGAGATGAAACTGGGGACGTTGTGCGCGGGGGGGGGGGCATGGTCAGGGAATGAGAATCGTGGAGGATGTTCGGGTCGCATCAGCTACAATCTGTCAGTGAGGTGTCGCATTGTGAATAGAGGCCATCCGATAAAGAACGTCATCAGGTATTGCTGGAAGAACAGCATGCAAAGAGTAAACACAGTTAATCGTCCCTATAAGTTCAGATGTTGCACACATGAACCCACATTTGCAAGCCCAATCTTCACATGGCTATAGTAGTAGCAGTTATAGTAATAACTGCCCTCAAGAAATAGGATCACATCACACCCAGTCTTATGGAACTCACTGGCTTCTCTTGCCGGCCTGCAACTGTAAGAATGTGGCTCTGTATATACTGCACCAAAGTAAGGTTCAGTGTGCACAGAGTCCACAGTCTCCAGAGGTATGACAGAGGCTAAAGTTAGATATAACCTTACTCTCAAGTGGTAGCTTGGTCGAGCAGTAAGGCAGTATCAGAGGACAGTGTAAAGCATTTGTTGTACACACTCAGTCAGCAAATGGTCTCACACACTCAAGAACTGAACTCTAGGCCAATTGTTTTGTAAATAAAAATATATAGTTTATTTTGGAACCACAAGTAGGTATCATAAATACTTACTCAGAATGAGATGTTGCTATTGAATACTTTGAAGTAGCAATAGACTTTTAAATGCAATAGCTACAGTTGTTGCAATAGGCAACACAAGTTAAACACAATATAACATTGAGCTCAATGGGAAGTTTTAAGTAAAGGCAATAAAATCACTTTACAAATGTTTTTCTTACTCAGGGCTGGATCCTGGATTCAGCCCTGGTGCATTTCCTGTAAACAGATGAAATAGTTTTTGTAACCGGCGATTTGTAAGGAATATTTGTAAGTTTGGAAAAACGACACTTAGAAGAAATTCTGGCAAAAACCAGGCAATGTATTCCTATGGAGGAAAATTGGGTTAACAGTAAATCATGGTTATAATTACTTTTCAAGTTCAGTGCTGGGCTCAAAGATACAGCACTGGGTTCTCTCCTGATAGCAAGTGAGTAATTTTGTTTTCGTTGATCGGCTGATTTTAAGTGAATATCTTTAAGTTGCAAAACTCGATACTTCTGAGTGAAACCCAGCCAATGTTACCCTATGGAGAAAATCAAGTTATCGGTCTTCGGGTAAGTACTCGGCTGGCCTCCCAGGGTCAGGTAAGTAAAGTTGTTAGACCCTCAGCGGCACAGGGGAAGCCGGGTGCAGAGTGAGTAGGCACACTGTTATCCTAAGGAGGATAATGGGGCCTTTGGTTGGTGGCTGCTGGCAGGCAGGCCATGCGGCTGCGAGTAGAAACCGGTCCTAGGATGCTTGATTCCGGTCCAGGGAAGACGTGGCTTGGCACTTCGGTCTGGACTGTTCCCATGAGACACAGGGTCAAGACTGATTTGCATATGGCCATGTCTGAAGTGGGGTGCTTGGTGAGCAAAATAACGATGGATTAAACCCAGATCTGTGACTGGGGGTGAATGTTTTGCCATTGTGCAACATTCCGTCCATCATCTTGTGTGTTTTGTCTTTCTCTTGGGCTGGCTGAAATTCCAGGAGGCGTTGTTGCACGGCTGCAGTTTCCATTCTGTATGGGGCTCTCCCCGGGTTTTCTGGTGGGATGTAGTCTTCTTTTTCTTACGCTATCACATGGCCTAGTTAGGGATCCTCCTTGAGATCAGTTCGCAGTCCCTCCTCCAGAGTTTTGCTTTGGTATCTAATTCTAAGGTAAGGAATCGGCGGCTAGAAATCTGTCAGATGGACAAGTTACTTGCCTTCGGTAACGCATTACCTGGTAAAGAGTAGATGTAGCCACATATTACTTACTGACCCATCCATCCTACCCGCTCTGCAAACTGATTCTCTTTCTTCCTAGTCCCTTCTATACACCCCTATGCATTTCGATTTAACAGCAAAAACAAAAAGGGGAAGAGCAAGAAAAACTATTTAAACTACCAGCCATTCTTCCTCCAAGTGCTTTTCAAAAAGAGGCCTTTTTGTGCACACAGTTTCCATAGCAGTTTCTATATGTGGCACTGCATTTTAACGCGGGAAGAAGTTGCAGAAGTAACTGACGTCAGCGGAGGGCTTAAATGGACTCTTGACTATGCCACTTCTCTTGTAGGGGATTTCCGTGTTTAGTCGTAATCATGTGAATAGTCCCGCCCATGTGCGTGGACCCCATAGCACTTCATTAGATATATCTTCTTAAGTTATCTTCTGCCTTTCTTCAGGAAGGCCTGTATAGACACTTAAGAGATAAAACACAATGCAGCCTAACTAACTAGGCTACACTGGCCTTTACTTAATCTTTAAGTTAAAAAATATAGCCAGTTAATTTAGCAATTTAACTGCGTTTCAACACATAGAAAACTCCCCTTTACAAAACTCCTTTTTGGGTTTCGCCTGCCGAAGGCTGCGCTCTGCGCAGCTTTTCGGCGCAGGCGAAATCCATTGATTACAATAAGGACTTCAGGAACGTCCCCCGGCTCCCATTGGCTAGCTCCATAAATGGAGGCTAGCCATTGGGAGCCGGATCTGTCCGTCAAGGCCGGACCAGATTCGGGGGCGTTCCCGCGATTTTTTCGCTCTCCGCCTCTGCGATGTCGTCATCGCGGCGGTGGGCGGAGTTTCGTTTTTTTTAAAAATTTGTTTGTATTCGTCATTTCATGCCGACCACGGCCGCCGGAGGAAGTCCAGGTCCAGGTGAGTGCTGGCCGTTCCGCCGCCCCCCCTCCCGCTGTCCGTGCGCCGTTCCCGCCCCCCCTCCCGCTGTCCGCTGTGCTTCATGCTTGTTAATCCTTTCCTCGGTCTTCCTAACTTGTCGGCAGCTGTGGCCGCTAGGCCACATCCTCTTTGTTCGTGCTTTGAGAGACTGCTGGGGGAAGGGGGTCACTCTAGTTCTCTACTCCAAGACAGCAAACGCCGTGTGATTACTGCTGCTATCTCTATGGCAACTGGTCCCTTTCAACGGTGGCCTCACTGGAGCCGCTGCGAGGGGTTCACCGACCGTGCCGCCTGCAGCTGAATGGAACCACAGAGCACCGAGGCCCACAGACTCTCCCTTTCATCATGCAGCCATGCTGGCCTTTGGAGGAATCCGGAAATGTCTTCTCGGGAAATGCTTCGGAAAGGCTGAGTCGGACTTACTCCCATTCCCGGCTGCCACGCGGGTGCCGAGGAAGAATCCACGTGAGACACGAGCCTTGCTTCTGCGGGTGCAAGAGTCCGTGCCTGCTGGAAACTGAGGGGCGCGGTTACAAATATGCCTACTGGGTATGGTGGCCATCTTTGCTAGTCCATGCTTTGCTATCTTCCAGAATAATTGTCACTCTCGAATAAGGCCTGATTAAGTTCTGTCCCAGTTGAGGAGTACTGTACCACGTGCCCGCGCATTGCTCCGAGTGCGATACCGTACGTAGTGAAAACACCGGGACCAGTACTGACCCGCTAAATGGTTTTCTTTGGTTGTTGTAGTTTGCAGGGGTACTTGTCTGCGGTACCGAGGTGCGATGCCTCATGGAACCCCTTTTAAAATACAGGAGGCACATCTGATGGCAGAAAGTGTCTCACCATGACGGGCGCATTGATTACTGTATGTGACCGTGGAAACGGGAAGGACTTGTTTAAATCGTGTCGAGGTTACTTCTATTAGTTTTGAGCTCTATTAAAAACGTGTGGAGTTTATCGCTATCATTTTACCTTTGGAGGGCACACATAGCTGCAGTGCACCCAGAAGATGGCTGGCCCGCCCACACAATTATCACCGTGGGCAGTGTCGAGCGCCTAGCATAGCGCTGCCTCCGTTATTCCCGACGAGAGGAGCTCTTCAGCTTTACCCTGCCTGTCTGGAGTCACGACTCACAAGAGGTTACTTATATCAATTTATAAAGCGTTTTGAACTAAAGAAGGATTGAGGCGGATAGAAGAGAAGACCAAGACATAATAAGAATAAAAAAAAAAAATACATTTATAAAAATATTATAAGTTCAGAATCCTAATTCTTAACTTTTTACAGGTTAGATGGAGTCAAAAACAAGAGAGCCACACAGGTTGTTATAGCTAAAGATCAGTTGCTTTGTTGTACTCAATTTTGTTTGTTTGTGGGTAAGAGATAGATCCTTCCACGGACTGGTTATCTCAGACTCAACATTCATCCGTCCTGTCTGTGATTATAAACGTGTTGCACTTGCTAGATAGCCCAGTCCTTGGTTTCTCGGCTTCACTTTCACATGTGGAGGCGTTGTCTATGCTCTGTTTTTTAAGCACCTGGTATCCAGGCCAACAGCGGGTGCATGAAGAACACTTGAGATCGTGCAGGGCTTCCTATTTGCTGCGAGAATCTGTGAGGAAGCCTCACATCAGTCCGAGCCCTTCCTAAGTGCATAGACTCATCAGACATCTCTACAGATGAGAGCCTGCTAAATCTGCACACATAACAGGGCGTAGAAGCAGAATCCGCTTTTCTATAGGTATCGGATGCAGTGGCCTGTGTGGGCTGTGTGGGCTGTGAGCTGTGTGGGCTGTGAGCTGTGTGGGCTGTGAGCTGTGTGGGCTGTGAGCTGTGTGGGCTGTGAGCTGTGTGGGCTGTGAGCTGTGTGGGCTGTGAGCTGTGTGGGCTGTGAGCTGTGTGGGCTGTGAGCTGTGTGGGCTGTGAGCTGTGTGGGCTGTGAGCTGTGTGGGCTGTGAGCTGTGTGGGCTGTGAGCTGTGTGGGCTGTGAGCTGTGTGGGCTGTGAGCTGTGTGGGCTGTGAGCTGTGTGGGCTGTGAGCTGTGTGGGCTGTGAGCTGTGTGGGCTGTGAGCTGTGTGGGCTGTGAGCTGTGTGGGCTGTGAGCTGTGTGGGCTGTGAGCTGTGTGGGCTGTGTGGGCTGTGTGGGCTGTGTGGGCTGTGTGGGCTGTGTGGGCTGTGTGGGCTGTGTGGGCTGTGTGGGCTGTGTGGGCTGTGTGAGCTGTGTGGGCTGTGTGGGCTGTGTGGGCTGTGTGGGCTGTGTGGGCTGTGTGGGCTGTGTGGGCTGTGTGGGCTGTGTGTGCTGTGTGTGCTGTGTGTGCTGTGTGGGCTGTGTGTGCTGTGTGGGCTGTGTGGGCTGTGTGGGCTGTGTGGGCTGTGTAAATAACAATGCCATTTATTTATAAGTAAAAAAGAAATGTCATGAGCAATGCCAATAGCTCTAACTTTTCCAAAGGCGAAACCATTGCATTGTAAATGCTTGTTTCATGATCGAGATGAAAGGGTTGGGCAGAGAAGCCCCCCATAGGCTGCCATTAAGTGTCTGCAAGTGGGTACTGTGCCTTTAAGAGTCTCCAGAGACCCCTGGTATCCCATGATGCACAACCAGAGGCAGTTACTTTCAATTCTTTTTCTAGCTCTTGCTAGCAGGACCCTGGATCATTGAGCTCTACCTTTTTTGGTATTCCCTTCAAAGTTTGCTTCAGTATTTGGATTTTTGCAACTCCACTCGACGTCTTTGGCCTGTATCTACCTACTGCTGTCCTTTTTTGGCAGAATTTCTACAGTTTTTCTTGTCCAAATGCCTTCTCTGTTTGACAAGTGTCCTAACTGTGGTAGGAAGAAGGCCAAGTCTGATGCACACAGAGTCTATTCTGTGTCTGCCTGTTTATCATGTCCCTGACACCAGCTCTATTTGCAAGACCTTTTCTAGGCACACCCTGCATTATAGGGTTGGAGCAGCGAAGGCAGAAGGCAGCATCTGCAACCTCTGGGCAAGGAGAGGTTAGGTCCTCTACCAACCCATGCTTTGACCTCTGGGGGGGGGGCTCACCAGTTGAAAAACGGCTGAACAACTACGCTGGTCCCGATCGACGACGTAGAGAGCAGGTATGATTGTGCTCTCTGTAGCCTCGGGGCTCTGGGTCGAAGCGACGTCTACGCTCCACGTCTAGAAGAACCGCGAGGTCTTGGACGAAATCGCTGTCGCGGATGTCCCCACTTTCAACATCAACAACGCAGATCGCTTTCGAGACATCTTCGCCGATCGGAGTCCCAAAGGCACCGGCGGTCGCAGTCGACATCTACGAGTAGGTCGACGTCAAGGAGAAGGTCCAAGTCGAAGAGGATGTTGAGGAGTATTGACAGATGTTGAGGTACCGTTCCGGTACTCGCTCCGTAGTGAGTCTGTCGACGACAACAGGGAGTTCACGATCCAGACGACGTCAACTTTCGCCTTAGATCAACGTAGAGGGGGAGGTCTGACGTTGAGTCCAGGGCTAGACAACAAAAGGAGAGGTAGGGAGAAGAGGACACTCTCTCAGTCCCCAGTCAATTACACGTAAACAAGAAAAGAGAGGTCAAAAACTATCTCCTGACCAATCCAGGAGAAATCGCAACAGACCACAATTCGAGGAGTCAGAACAAGGTTAACACACCCGATTTGGGTGGTAAAGAAAGCCCTCACACACTGACCTGGTCAGTGTCATGCTTCATCATCGGGCCCCACCAAAGAGGCCGAGTGCCTCTTTGGTGTGCTACGACGCCAGAAAGACTGCGGAGCTGGTTTTGTGTGGAGGGCGTGCTCTAGTTTACAGTGAAGAATTAAAAGTGCCTGAAATAGGGTATAAAAAAAAACAGTTTAATGGGTGATCCCTGGGGCACGTAACAAAGAGTATTAAGTGTCTGTATTTAGTTGCCAAGGTTCAGGGTTGGTAAAATACAGGATATACTCAAATTTATCTAGTCAACATGTTTCTGCCATAAGCGTGGTAATTGCCAAGGCATTCGTCAGGACTACACCCCGGCGGTATGGGCTCTCTAATCACCCACCCTAACCTGGGGACGTGAAAGTGAAAATTATAAAGGTGAAAAAAGTGCGTAAAAAAGTGGGAAGAGTAAAATACTCATTCCAAAAATACTCCGTAAATTTGGAGTTTCACAGCACTTTCAAAAGGGGCGCTACTAGCACCATGGGTCTCGGGAGGGGGTCAGAGCGACCTGGCACATCGCCCTCAGCGCTCTCGACCCGCTGGAAAACCTGCTTGTGGCCTCAATGCCGGACGCACTTTTTTCACCTTTATAATTTTCACTTTCACGTCCCCAGGTTAGGGTGGGTGATTAGAGAGCCCATACCGCCGGGGTATAGTCCTGACGAATGCCTTGGCAATTACCACCCTTATGGCAGAAACATGTTGACTAGATAAATTTGAGTATATCCTGTATTTTACCAACCCTGAACCTTGGCAACTAAATACAGACACTTAATACTCTTTGTTACGTGCCCCAGGGATCACCCATTAAACCGTTTTTTTTTTATACCCTATTTCAGGCACTTTTAATTCTTCACTGTAAACTAGAGCACGCCCTCCACACAAAACCAGCTCTGCAGTCTTTCTGGCGTCGTAGCACACCAAAGAGGCACTCGGCCTCTTTGGTGGGGCCCGATGATGAAGCATGACACTGACCAGGTCAGTGTGTGAGGGCTTTCTTTACCACCCAAATCGGGTGTGTTAACCTTGTTCTGACTCCTCGAATTGTGGTCTGTTACGATTTCTCCTGGATTGGTCAGGAGATAGTTTTTGACCTCTCTTTTCTTGTTGAGTCCAGGGCGCCTTCGCAGCCAGCTCGAAAACGGAGGAGGCTGGTCTCTTCTGCAGATTCGGAGTATTCGTGTACCTATTCACCATCAAGGACACCTCCTGCTCCTCGTCAACTGAACACTGCCTCCTCCTCAGCCTCCTCTGCCTCGGCCCACAGCTCCTCAGCCCATGTGTCCTGCAGAGCCTCGAAGACCAAGGTCACAGCCGAGACATCGTTTCCGTAGGCACCTTTGGTCTTCCCCGGAATCTCCTCTCCATCACTACAAGATCTCGCTCCCGGCGAACCAGGGATATGTCTTCCACGAGTATGGGAAGATACTCGCCTACTCTAGCGGATTCCCCTCCTCGAAGATTCTCTTGTTGATATCTCCACCTTTCAGGAGGTTCTGGTCAGAGGGGTGTCAAAGCTTAACATTCCCTTGTCTACTCTTGTGCTGTAGACTTCAGTTATATTTGAAACTCTCCAGCAGAGACAAACCTCTCGTCCATTGCTTCCGTTGGTGCCTGGTTTAGTGGAACCGGCTATTAAACTGTTTTTGACACCCTCTTCTATAAAATCTGCGCCATCCAGGCTATAGAAGAAATATCGCCCACCTGATTCGGATCCTGCCTTTCTCCGACTGAATCCCTCCCCGGACTCTTTCATAGTGGTGGCGGCTAGGGAGCTGCATGCTACGGCTCCGACTTAAACGGTACCACCTGATAAGGAAAGCCGTAAGGTGGATTCAGTGGGGAGAAAAGTTTGCAACACCGCAGCTACATCCATGAAGGCGCCCAGCTCTACTGCCTTGCTAGGCCGGTATGACAGATCCCTGTGGGAGCTGCTTCAACAATTTATGAACCTCCTGCCCAAGGACAAGCGGGAAGATTTTCAAGAGATAGTGAATGAGGGTCTGATGGTTTCGAATCAAATCATCAGCGCTGCAGCGGATACTTAACTCCTGTCAGCCCACGGGTATTGCCACGGAGTGGCTCTCCGGAGACATTCCTGGCTTCGTCTTACCTCACTGAAGCCGGAGGCGAAACAGTGCATTTCTAATTAACATTCTCTGGCACGACTCTTTAGCTCCCATGCGGATGACGAGATGGCATGCATGAAGACTGAAATGGAGACTTTGAAGGCTGTAGGTCTAGAGAAACCTAAAGGACAGCGAAAAACCTTCTGCCCCTTCCAGCGGTGTTATTCCTCCCAGAGGTCCCCACGATCTTAAGGCAGGCAGTCCAATCAACAGCAGATTCAGCGGTCTATCCAGCAGTTTAGATATGCCAGTCGCGAGGACAGTCCAACCAGCAGTCTGCACAAGGGAACAAGGCCCCTGCTGGTTCCAAGCCCTGAAGGGTTCCTTCCCCCTCTTCCGTTACCCACTCCGGTGGGTGGGTGGTGGGGGAGGGACAGAGAGGATTCAAAATTATCTGGCCCACGCTACATGCTACGCGAGTTAGCGGGAGGCCAACATCCTCTTACAGAAAAGGACGATAGAACCGGTTCCCCTTGCACAGAGAGGAACAGGACTGTATTCTTGGTTCTTTCAAGTCCGCAAAAAAGACCAGAACGAGTTCAGACCCATCCTTGACTTGCGACAGACAAACAAACGGGTTTGCTGAGAAGTTTTGGATGTTCTTGCATCAAATCTACCCTAAACTTCTTCAGGGAGACTGGCTATGCGCAATAGATCTGCAAGACTCATATTTTCATGTGCCCCTAGCGAGGAAACATCGCAAGTTCCTGCGATTCACCGTAGGCAACAACCACTATCAATACTTCGTGCTTCCCTTCGGCCTGAAGTCAGCGGTCTGGACATTTTTCAAATGCATGTCTGTAATCGCTGCACATCTAAGGATGAACAAGGTGTTAGTCTACCCATATCTAAACGACTGGCTGATCAAGGCCGCTACGGCTCAAGAAGCGCAACTAAATTTCAACCGGACTTCCAATCTCCTCCTTCGTTTGGGCCTCCACATCGACCTCACGAAGTCTCTCGACTCCTGTCCAATGTCTACAGTACCTGGGAGCCACCATCGATACACGCACGGCAAATGTGTGTCCTTTGGGGGAGAGATGCTTATCGATCCTTCGGAAGGCGCAGGCTCTCAAGACCATGCCCTCGCCGACAGTGAGGAAGTTCTTTTCTCCTGGGCTCCATGGCCTCCTGTATCTTCCTCACTCCAAATGCACACCTCCATATGAGACCCCTTCAAGAATATCTGGAGGATCAGTAGGATCAAAAACTGGGGGATTGTGAAGACCGGATTCAGCTGTTGAAGCAGGCTCTCCAGTCCATCCGATGGTGGTGTTCTCCCTGCAATATCCCCCGGGGAATTCCCTTCCACAAGGAGACACCGATGCAAACCATAGTGACGGATGCTTCTCTCCACAGCTGGGGTGCACACATCCTTCAGATACAGAGCACGTGGTCCCGGAAAGAGGCAAAGTACCACATTAACTTTCTGGAACTTTGAGCAGTTCATTTGGCGCTGAAAGCCTTTCAACCATCTTTTCACACCAGTTCCCTGCTTGTCCAGACAGAAAATACGACCACAAAGGGCTCTATCTTGAGCGTTCTCTGGAAGCCCAGACCACCTGGAAATGGCTATTGGCCAGGGACCTGACCATCACAGTAACTCCCTTCCAAGGTGTTCAAAATGCTCAGGCAGACTCTCAGAAGACTCATTCAAGAAAAGCACGAATTGGTCTTAAACGACGAAGTGGTGCGAGACATCTTCAGAAGATGGGGTACTCCAGAGGTCGATCTGTTTGCTACAGTGGAAAACAGCAAATGCCGCAACTTCGCCTCCATGGTTTACCATCCAGGGACTTTGAGGAATGGGCTGTGGATCAACTGGTCAGACGGCTTTTCTTAAGCTTTTCCTCCAATTCCCCTTATCCTGACAGTACTGATCAAGCGCTCACAATCACGGACCAAGATGATCCTCATTGCTCCTGAGTGGCCCTGTCAGTGGTGGTTCACAGACTTACTCCACCGGTCTCTCCTGCCACATCTCCATCTTCCATGCTGGCTGGACCTTCTAACGAAGTTCGTCGGACAGATGGTGCACCCCAAGCTCTTATCGTCTAGTTTGACGGCATGGCTCCTGAGTTAGTACAGTACGGACATTTGAATCTCCCTCGGGACTGTATGGAGATATTAAAGGAGTCCAAACGGCCATCTACATGCATGCCCTATGCATATAAATGGAAGAGATTTTGCATCTGGTGTGCATCTAAGAATGTGGATCCTACCTCCTGCAAGGAAGATGTCATCCTTCCTTACTTGCTACACTTGGCTCAATCTGGCGTCCAGTTTCATTCGATTAAAGTTCACCTGGTAGCTTTAACTGCTTCTTAAACTTCCTTTTTTTAAATCTGTCATCAGAAATTTTCTTAAAGGAGTGAAAAAAGTGTGTTCGAGGCATATGAGCTGCAGATCGTAAGCTTTGCATTAGATCGCCACCTGGTGTTGGGCTCGGATGATTGCAGGTTGTTGTCTTCTTGGAAGAACTCTTTGTAGTCATGATAGGTGACTCCCCCCTTGGACAATACTGTGCATGGGCATCGGCTCCATCGTTAGATTGTTTTTTTCCGCCACTGGGTTCGGATGAAAGTTTATCCACTCCGGCTAGAAAAACACTTTTCAGCAACTTCGAAGCGCAAAAACGTCCTCAACTAATTTCGACATTGAGTACAATAACTTTCGACGTCATCCGCTCCATTCCGGTCATTGACGCGGGCCGTTTGGCCTATCCACGCCGTGCGGCCTATACCTCATGGACATAACTCCGTTCAAAAGATGCCCGAAATGTCGAGCAAAGTTCCCACATAGCGATCACCACGAAGTTTGCAACCTCCAATTATCACCGGAACACGACGAGTCGACCTGCACAGCTTGTGCCTCATTCCGATCGAAGAAAACTATCTGGGATCGAAGGGCCCGTCGACACGAAAAGAGATCAGAACCGGAAGATATCTTCGACGAAGTTCCAGTCGTTCCCGAAGAAGATTCGCCTGATCTCCAGATCTTATCAGAGGCAGACGACTCAGATGACTCCATTCCATCGGGTCATCGCATGAGTACTACTGCCCCTGCACCACATATACTGCCCAAACCGAAGGCAAAGGTCAGCACTCCGCCAAAGGGTCCAGTCAAGACCGAATACCTGCTTCAAAAGCCCCGCCTTCCGGCCTGGCTCCGAAGAAACTAACTAAGCCTTCCGGTGCCTCGACACCGAGCAAGCCGCAGGTGCCAATTCCACCTATTCCTTCGACACTAAAACCCAAAGATCCTTCGACACCGAAGCCAAAAGACCCTTCGGCACCGAAGCCTAAAGATGTAACTGCACCGGTGCCGAAACCGAAAGAAGTCCCGGCTCCGAAGCCGTCCACTTCTAAACATAAAGATGCGAAGCCAGTGTCCGACGCCTCGAAGCCGCCGAGACCAGCTTCTGCACCAAAAATACCTTCTTCAGTGTTGAAACCCACGAGGCCTGATTCCGAAGCTCATAAACCCTCGACCACGCCTACCAAGCCGAAAACAACACCTTCGGCACCGAAAACTTTGCCACAGGACGTTTTACCACCTCCCAAGGCTAAAGATACAAGGCAACCTCCGCCGGAGCCGAAAAAATCGACGCCTAAGAAGGTTGTAGATGAGGAAGAAATTTTTACACCAGATCTACATAAACCAAAAGACAGGTCATGTAGGTGCTATACCTCCTAAAAAGAGACTAGCAGATACTCCACCCACACCTGTAGTACCTGCCAAGAAAAAGGACTGTGCTACGTCTCCTATGCACCTTCCCTCTCCTATACCTCCTTCCTCTCCTTCCTCACATTTCACCTCAAGTCTCTCCTGTACATTCTCCAGTATCATCACATTCACCTCAGCATACTGATGATGAATACGATATAGGTGGAGGGGAGGATATTGGAGAACCTGATTCATACCCTGTAGGTGAGGGTAAATGGGATTTTTCTAACCCAAAAAATGTACCATGGGATTTTACAAAATCACAAAATGTGCCAGACATTCCTGATCCACAGTCATACCCAACCAAACCTTCTCCTCCAGAAGATAATATTGGGTTTAGTCATCTCTTAAACAGAGCTGCTGTTTACCATGGAGTGCCAATGCATTCTGATGACATTAAAGATTTTCTCCTAGATACATTTGAAAATTCACAGAGATGTGCTCAAATTCTGCCTATGATTAAGGGGGTCATTAAGCATGCTCCAGAAATCTTTAAAGATCCTGTACGCACTAGAATATTAAATCCCAGAATGAGAAGAAATATAGGCCTGCACCCACAGATCCAGTCTACATTAAAGGACACCTACCACTAGATTCAATAGTTGTGTCCGATGCTAGGAAAAGGGCAAACTCTCAAACTTTTGGCGAAGCGCCCCCACCTGACAAGGAATCCAAAGTTATTGATGCGTCAGGTAAAATAGCTGCACAAGCTACAAATATATGGCGTATAGCAAATACACAAGCCCTCCTCTCTCGTTACGACAGGGCTCATTATGATCAATTAGAGAAACTACTTGAGCACCTGCCAGACCAGTATAAAGATCAGGCAACAGACCTTATACAGGAAGGCAAACTAATATCTAATGCCTCTATAAAATGTGCACTAGATGTCGCAGACACAGCATCTAGAGCTGTAAATACCAGTGTCATACTCAGGAGACATGCGTGGTTACGCATTTCAGGGTTTAAACAAGAAGTGCAAACCACTATTTTTAACCAACCATTTCATCAGAACCAATTATTTGGCCCAGAAGTAGACATAACACTTGAAAAGATGAAAAAAGACACGGACACCGCCAAGTCTTTAGAGTCCACACGCCAGAGGTTCCTTTCATTGCTCCTTCTATAGAGGAGGCTCCAAACAAACTGGAGCAGATACTACCACATCTTTCAAGTCACACACACAAACATCCTCTAACAAGGGATGTTTTAGAGGAGGATACAGAGGCAACAATAGCAAAGGAAGAGGTCGCGGTAACAGCAACCGATCCTCTTCCGCAACAAAACAGTGACTTCCCTCTGCTCCCCCAACAGCATTCCACTCCTGTAGGGGGCAGATTAACGCAGTTCCTGCCTGTCTGGCACTCCATTACAACACAAGTGGGTAAGACAGATTATCCAACATGGCTACTGCCTAGAACTTACAGCAACCTCTCCGCACATACCTCCCAGGCAGCGTCCAATGTCCACAGACCATCTGACTCTGCTTCAACAAGAAGTTCGATCACTTCTACAGAAAGATGCTATTCGACTAGTTCCTTTAGAAGAACAAGGAACAGGGGTTTATTCGCTGTACTTTCTAATTCCCAAGAAGGACGGGACACTGAGACCAATTCTCGACCTCAGGCCCCTCAACCAGTACATTCAGTCAGATCATTTTCATATGATCAAACAGCAACAAGTGCTCCCACTACTGCATCAAGGTGATTTCCTTTCAATATTAGACCTAAAGGACGCCTATTTTCACATTCCTATAAATCCTGCCCACAGGAAGTATCTAAGGTTTGTAATACAAGGACAGCACTATCAGTTCAAAGTCCTTCCCTTTGGAGTCACAACAGCACCGTGGGTGTTCACAAAGTGCTTAGCAGTAGTAGCGGCACATCTCAGACGACAGCAGATTCATGTCTTCCCTTATCTGGACGATTGGCTCATAAAAGCCAAATCATTCAACCAATGTGTCCAACACACACATCAGACAATTCAAACATTGCACAACTTGGGGTTCACAATAAACTACACCAAGTCGCACCTGCAACCTTCGCATGTACATCAGTGTCTAGGAGCTACAATAGACACTTCAACAGCCCTAGCGTATCCCAGTCCAGCCAGGATACAAAGCATTCAAGCCTTAGTTTCCACTTTTCACCAACAACACTCTCTCCAAGCCAGAGTGTTCATGAGACTAATAGGCATGATGGCATCTTGCATCTTCATAGTACCACACGCAGGATTGCAAATGCGGCCATTACAGGAATGCCTAGCACAACAATGGAACCAGGCTCAAGGTCAACTAACAGACCTGGTGTTGGTGGACAGCCGCACACATCACTCTCTGCAGTGGTGGAACACCAAAAACTTAACAAAAGGGCGGCTGTTCCACAAGTAGTGCTCACTACAGATGCATCCCTCACAGGATGGGGAGCCCATCTCTTACATCATACGACTCCGGGTCAATGGAACAACCAACAAAAACTGTTCCATATCAACCATCTAGAGCTGCTAGCAATATTCTTGGCACTCAAGTCGTTCCAACTTCAAGTACGGAACAAAGCTGTCTTAATCCGGACAGACAATATGACAGCCATGTACTATACACAAAAACGGGGGGACACACTCAATTCAACTGTCCCAGCTCGCACAGAACATTTGGAGATGGGCCATTCCTTAAAACATACATCTGCTAGCAGAACACCTTCCAGGAGTTCGCAATCAGATAGCAGATCTGTTAAGTCAGCAGTCACAACAGATTCACGAATGGGAACTACATCCACAAGTTCTTCAGCCATTCTTCCAAATGCGGGGGCATCCACACATAGATCTGTTTGCCACCCACGACAATGCAAAATGCCCAACCTTCGCCACCAGGTTTCCACACCCACTGTCCGAAGGTAATGCGATATGTATGAATTGGTCTGGCAGATTTGCATACGCTTTTCCGCCTCTCCCACTCATTCCACTATAGTGCGCAAGCTCAGGCAACAGTCTCTCAAACTGATACTAGTAGCTCCCACATGGGCACGCCAGCCGTGGTTCACCACACTACTAGAGCTCTCTCTGGTTCCACATCAAAAGTTACAGCTCACACCATCACTGTTAACACAGAACCATGGAGAAATCAGACACCCAGACCCAAACCAACTGAATTTGGCGATCTGTCTCCTGAAGTCTTACAGTTTGGTTATCTAAACCTACCACCAGACTGTATGAATATCATCAAAGAGGCTAGGAAACCCACTACCAGAGCGTGTTATGCCGCTAAATGGAAACGATTTGCATTCTATTGCAAAAATGACATTGATCCACTGGATGCTTCCATCCAAAATATAATTTGTTACCTTTTAACATCTACAAAGGTCTAATTTGGCTTATTCTTCTATACGCCTACATCTTGCAGCCTATTTACAAAACAGGCAGCATCTATCTCTTTTCAGAGTACCTGCAATCAAAGCATTCATGGAAGGATTAAAAAGAGTAATCCCACCCAGGTTACCACCTTCTCCTGTATGGAACCTGAACATTGCCCTTACAAGACTCATGGGACCCCTTTTGAGCCTCTACATAAATGTGAAATGCAATTCCTAACATGGAAAACAGCTTTCCTTGTTGCCATTACCTCTCTCAGAAGAGTAAGTGAAATACAAGCGTTCACTATACAAGAACCATTTTTTCAAATACATCCTAATAAAGTGGTTCTTAGGTCTAATCCAAAATTTCTCCCTAAGGTTATCACTCCTTTTCACCTAAACCAATCTGTAGTTACCTGTTTTTTTCCAAATCCAAGACTCTGTAGCAGAAAGGGCTTTACACACATTAGATGTTAAAAGAGCTCTTTTATACTATATAGATAGGACTAAATCCTTTAGAAAGACAAAACAGTTGTTTGTATCTTTCTCTCCTCCACATAAAGGCAACCCCATCTCTAAAAGTGGGATTGCAAGGTGGATTGTAAAGTGTATACAAATCTGCTATCAAAAAGCTAAACGTACACTAACAGTTCCTCCTAGAGCGCACTCCACTCGCAAACTAGGAGCCTCTATGGCTTTCTTAGGAAACATACCACTAGAGGACATATGTAAGGCAGCAACATGGTCTACACCACACACCTTCACTAAACACTATTGTGTTGATGTGCAAGCCAAGCAGCAAGCTGCAGTAGGCCAAGCTGTCCTCAAATCAAACTACTGCAACGGATACAAGCGACCACCGCTAGGGGAGACACTGCTGCACAATCTATGCAAAGTGTACGATCTGCAGCTAATATGCCTCGAATGGAAAATGCTACCTGCCAGTAGGCATCTGTTCTTGGCATGTAGAGCTGCAGAGTCGTACACGCCCTCCCACCTCCCCTGGACTTGTATCCGTTCCAGTTTTCATCTTACTTAGATGCACACGCATGGACATCCTTTTTCCCTTTACTTCTACTACTCCATCATTTCCCATCATGGCGAAAAACAATCTAACGATTGAGCCGATGTCCATGTGCAGTATTGTCCAAGGGAGGAGTCACCCATCTCGTGAATACAAAGACTTCTTCCAAGAAGACCACAACCTGCAGTCATCCGAGCCCAACACCAGGTTGCGATCTAATGCAAGGTGTACGACTCTGCAGCTCTACATGCCAAGAACAGATGCATACTGGTAAGTAGCATTTTCCTTCCTCCCTTTAGGCATCCTTCGCCTCCTAGTGAGCTCAATGTGGTTCTTTCTCGACTGATGAGGGAACCGTTTGAACCCATTCATAATGCTTCTCTTAAGCATGTCTTGGAAGACTGCTTTCCTAGTGCCCATAACTTCTGCCCGCAGGGTTAGCGGACTTCAGGCACTATGTTGTAAAGAGCCATATACCGTTTTTCATTCCTCTAAGGTAGTTATGAGGACTCAGCCTAAGTTCCTCCCTAAAGTAGTTTCAGAGTCATGTGAACCAAACTATTACATTGCCAAAAAAATTTCAGAATCACTTTTCTCTCGCTGAGAGGTCGCTACATTCCATTGATGTTAGGGGGTGTAGGAGAGTGGGGTCTGCAATCCCATGGCCACCCCAGATTTTTGCTTCACTGATTTACGACTTTCCCTGGCTGTGGGCCTGCTAATCAGACCCACAGCCTAGCTGTTCTCTCTCTAAATTACAACCATGTACCTTAGGTGCATTTTACCAATTGGTACTGGGCCACCTTATCAGTCCCTGTACAGCATACCTTAGGTATCCAGGGCATAGGTGTACCCAGGGCCTACCAGGGGCTGAAGCATGTATTATGCCACCCCTGGCTGGCCACCCAAACAAGACACAACTGGCTGCACGACAGCTGGGGCAAGGTGGTGTAAACACCCTTTGCTTTAGATACAGTATTCCTATATCTAACCCTAAAATGGACACATATTCCTATCAGTCACTCCTATGGCAGGCCTTATCAATCCTGAAGGCAGAGTGCTTGGAATTATGTGAGATGGTGCTCTGGCATGAGCTGAGCCCGTTTGCAGCTTGCGGAACCAAGTCCAAATAGCTGTTCCATGATAACGCTATACCATATACTCTTAAGTGCATTATAATCCTCGCGGTTTAATGCTAACTTTGGTATAGCATTATCAAGACATGTCGAGTAAGGTGTCATACGAATTGGAATACTAACCCCTCGCCAATTCTGGCGACGGGGTTAGCATTCCACCCTTCTAGAGGGACACGACATGTATGTAACTGTGAACCCCGGTTAAAGTCAGACATAGCCTCAGCTCCACAAAATGGATGCTGCCACCGAGACACAAGTCTGCCCTCCTGCTGCTGGGAGTCCTTCCAGCAACGGAGGCCTGGACAAAGGGTTTCCTGTCAGGGGCGGTGCTAGCACCATCCCAGACAGGATTTTGTGTATCCCAGGTAGGCAGGGCTGAAAGTAAGGTGACTGCAAGTGGCACACCGGTGCTCACTGTGCATATACCGGCTCAAACCAGTTCCTGGGGCACACCAGCCCCTGAGCTGGGGAGAGATCGGATGAAGGAGAGGGGTGTAACCACCCCCCTCCTGGTCCCACCCATAGGGCAGGACCTAGTCGCGTGCCAGACCCTTTAATTAGGATAAAGGTAGGAGCAGGCCCCCTTCCCAAATTAGATAATCTTGAATCTTGAAACTACTTTCCACGAAAGGAACTCTTGACTCTTCTGAAGACTCTCCCTTGTGGCTAAGGAGTAGCCACCCTGCACCAGTAGGCACCATCGAAGCTCTTGCGGTTTGCTGCACGTCCATCCTCCGGATCAAGACTGCCCAGCTCGACGAGACCCGGATTCCCTGCCATCTCTGACCTCTACCTACATCATCCAGCCCAGCTGAAATTCGTGGGTGTGACGAGACCCGTGGGACCGGCCATCTTCAAGACCTGCACGACGCTTCACCAGCACGACCCCCGAGAGACCCTTGAGTAAGTGCATTGGGGTTTGAGAAACCCTAACCCTAAGCAGCTCCAGCACCGAAGTCCAGTCTCCCAGCATCCACGAGATCTGCGTGGGGCCCTTCTGCTTCTTTGCTGCTTGCCACGTTGTCCGGTCACTTGCCTGTTGGCTAGTGACCCTCTTGACGACGTACCACGACGTTTGCACCGCTGGTCTAGGTCCCCTAGACTGGCCCTTGCTTCTTGTCCAACAAGAAGTGCCCTGGACCCTCCTGGCCCACTCCAGACGCCATCTTGACTCCACCGCGTGGGCTTGCCTTTGCCAAGGTTTGTTGCTCAAATCCTGAGTCCAGCATCGCCGACAGCCTCGTGGGACAGCTCGCACCTCCAGCCTGGACGCCGACAACGCCTCCTAGCCCGTGTGACTGCAGAGTCCAGCGTCGCCCACTCACCTGGTTGAGGTGACTTCATCCGGTGCCATCCTGGTGCCCACATAATCACTGGCTAGTGATTAAGAACTGAGTCCCCTCTGCTTTCAGGTCGTCTCCTTCACTGATCCAGCCTTGGATGACACCGAACATCTTCACTGGTCGCCTGCCAGCAACTTCTTCTTTCAGGTTCCATAGAGTTCAACGAGGATTCCCGACGTCTTTTGAACCCTATGCAGCCGCGGCCCCTGGGCTAGGTAACTTGAGTATTTCGGTACTCCAGCACAGGTCCACTATCCAAGTGTCCAGATCCTTTGTCGTTTTCAGTCTATCTAGTCGGATTCGTCCGGAAACAGTAACTTTAGAAACGCTAGCTTCCATAGACTTCATCCCGCGTGAGAGTGCACACTCTGCACCCGATCTCCCTAGGCCTCCTGCTCGTAATCTTAAGGTTCAGTAGTGTAGTCCTAGCGATCCTGAAGCCTCTGGATCTTGTTACTTACCTGCTAGTATTTCGCATTCCACTTTTTGTGTATATGGTTTTTCGTGCCCCTCGGGCATTTGTGTAAATTGTGCAACTGAAAGTATTTTCATAAGAGTTTTGTATTGTGCTTAGCTCCCTGACTCATAAAGAGTTCAGGGTAGACTTGTTATAAATAAATATCCTTTATTTTCATAACAACTTGTGTGGTGTCCTTTCACTTGGTGTTCAAGGGGTATATGTGATGGTAAAACAGCTGGCTTAACACGCCCTCTAGAGTTTAGCCTGAAGACTGCTCCTGTCCATGCTACTAGGATAGCTGGTCTGAAAGGTTGACTTACAACCAATCATCAATAAGGGTTGTTTGGTATGATACAAAGTGATCACTAGAAAAGTGAGCACTATATATCAGGCCAACTTCTCACAGGGGGGTCTTGAAGTTCTATTTGGACAAGACTAAGGGTATCCGTAGATTAGACCAGTTATTTGTAAACTATGGCTCGGTCCGGACTGGTCTAGCTACATCCAAACAATCTATTTCTAGATGGATTGTTTCCTGTATTCAGCTGTGTTACCAGGAAACCAACAAGACGCTTGTTAGTA
This sequence comes from Lissotriton helveticus, assembly GCF_964261635.1. Taxonomy (NCBI): domain Eukaryota; kingdom Metazoa; phylum Chordata; class Amphibia; order Caudata; family Salamandridae; genus Lissotriton; species Lissotriton helveticus. The sequence continues at coordinate 639,795,726 of NC_136068.1, read as the reverse complement.
AGCCTAGGGCTCACTCTACCAGAGGTAGAGCAGTTGCAGCGGCTTTACTTCGTCATGTACCTATTTCAGAAATCTGTAAGGCTGCCACTTGGAAGTCAGTCCATACATTTACTAAGCACTAATGCCTAGAAACTGATGCTAGGGCAGATGCTCAGGTTGGGCAGGCTTCACTGCGGAATCTTTTTATAATAGTGTGGTTATTCTGTTTCTTCCACTGCTGGGGAGTTGTTTTGGGATGGACTTGCTAGTCTATTCACATGATTATGACTATACATGGAAATCCCCTACAAGAGAAGGAATAGTTTCTTACCTGTAACTCCAGTTCTCTTGTAGGGGTATTTCCGTGATAGTCATAAGCAACTCGTCCACCTCCCCGGTGGCAGAAACAGATGTACCCAGGACTTAACAGGCATTGCTTCTTTACGCCTTCAAAAAGAACTGAAAGTAACTGCCTCTGGCTGTGCATCATCGGATACCGGGGGTCTCTGGAGACTATTAAAGGCACAATACCCATTTCCAGGCACATAATGACAGCCTATGGGGTGCTTCTCTGTCCAACCCTTTCATCTCTATCATGAAAAAGGAGTTTTGTGAAGTAGTTTTCTATATGTTGAAACTCAGTAAAATTTCTAAATTTAAAAGTTAACTGGCTCTTTTTTCACTTCAAGATGAAGTAATGGCCAGTGTATTCTAGTGAGGCTGCATTATTGTCTTTTATCTCTTAAGTGTCTATGCAGACCTTCCTGAAGAAAGGCAGAAGATGACCACTTAAGAAGATGTATCCAATGAAGTGCTCCTGGGTCCACGCACATGGGCGGGACTATTCATATGATTGACTATCACGGAAATACCCCTACAAGAGAACTGGAGGTTAGAGGCATGTGGGCTGCTGAATTCATATCTTAGCATAGATCGCCGCCTAGTGTTGGGTCCGGATGATTGCACCTTGTTGTCCTGGAAGAGTCTTCGAAGTATCACGAGATAGGTGACTCCTCTTCCCTGGACTAAAGTGCGCATGGGCATCTTCTCCATCCTTAGATTAGTTTTTTTCCGCCATTGGGTTCGGATGTTATTCCTCTACTCCCAACTTCGGAACCGAAACTAAATTACCTTCTAAGGCCAAAAGGCCTTCTACTTCGACTGTATTGTTCTTGTTCGGTACCCCTTGACTCGATCAAACTTCCAATCTCCATCCGGTCATCGACGCGGGCCGTTGGGCCTTTCGACGCCACGTGGGCCTGCTGTCGATGGAAAGGATTCAGAAAAGGGGGTGGTGATGAACAGAGTGTCTGAATTAAGCAGACCACTCTTACCCAGTCCAAAGATCAGGGCTTGATCCATCACCGTTATTTAGCTCACTGCCCCATCCCAGCACCTGGCTACATGCAAATTAGTCTGTCCCTGGCCCAGTGCATCATGGGAACAGGGCAGACCCAACTACCAAGCCAATTCTTCACCAGAAAGGAGACAAGCTACCGGGGACCGGTTTCTGGCATTTCAGCCTCGTCGGCCCGGCTTGCTTGAATCCTGATGGAGCAGTGAGCAAGGGACTCATGTCTGAGTATACCCTGCCACACCTATAGTGGCCAAAAACGATTCAGAAAAGGGGGTGGTGATGAACAGTGTGTCTGAATTAAGCAGACCACTCTTACCCAGTCCAAAGATCAGGGCTTGATCCATCACCGTTATTTAGCTCACTGCCCCATCCCAGCTCAGAACCTGGCTATATGCAAATTATTCTGTCCCTGGCCCAGTGCATCATGGGAACATGGCAGACCAAACTACCAAGCCAATTCTTCACCAGAAAGGAGACAAGCTACCGATGGAAAGGAGCCCGTTCAAAAGGTACCCACAATGCCACTCCAAATTCCCGCATACTGACAAACATACAGTATGCAACAAGTGCTTATCACCGGAGCACAACGTAGAAAATTGCCCAGCGTGTGCCCAATCCCGTTCAAAGAAGACCATCCGGAATCGACTGGCCGCTAGGCAAGAGATGCAGCGGCCGGCACCGGAACTGGAGAACATCTTCGATGATGAACACGACCTCCCAGAAGTTGGCCTGATCTATGATGCTCACTAGTTCTAGTGATTGTGAGAAGTTGGCCTGATATATAGTGCTCACTATTCTAGTGATCACTTTGTATCATACCAAGCAACCCTTATTGATGATTGGTTGTAAGTCAACCTTATTAGACCAGCTATCCTAGTAGCGTGGACAAGAGCAGTCTTTAGGCTAAACTCTGGAGGGCGTGTTAAGCCAGCTGTTTTACCATCACATATACCCCTTGAACACCAAGTGAAAGGACACCACACAAGTTGTTATAAAAATATAGGATATTTATTACGAACAGTTCTACCCTGAACTCTTTATGAGTCAGGGAGCTAAGCACAATACAAAACTCTTATGAAAATACTATAAGTTGCACAATTTACACAAATGCCCGAGGGGCACGAAAAACCATATACACAAAAAGTGGAATGCGAAATACTAGCAGGTAAGTAACAAGATCCAGAGGCTTCAGGATCGCTAGGACTACACTACTGAACCCTAAGGTTAGGAGCAGAAGGCCTAGGGAGATCGGGTGCAGAGTGTGCACTCTCACGCGGGATGCGGGAAGAAGTCTATGGATGCTAGCGTTTCTAAAGTTACTGTTTCCGTACGAATTCGACTAGGTAGACTGAAAACGAAAAAGGATCTGGACACTTGGATAGTGAACCTGTGCTGGAGTACTGAAATACTCAAGTTACCTAGCCCAGGGGCCGCGGCTGCATAGGGTTCAAAAGACGTCGGGAATCCTCGTTGAAGTCTATGGAGCCTGAAAGAAGTTGCTGGCAGGCGACCAGTGAAGAAGTTCGGTGTGATCCAAGGCTGGATCAGTGAAGGAGACGACCTGAAAGCAGAGGGGACTCAGTTCTTAATCACTAGCCAGTGATTATGTGGGCACCAGGAGGCCACCGGATGAAGTCACCTCGACCAGGTGAGTGGGCGACGCTGGACTCTGCAGTCACACGGGCTAGGAGGCGTTGTCGGCGTCCAGGCTGGAGGTGCGAGCTGTCCCACGAGGCTGTCGGCGATGCTGGACTCAGGATTTGAGCAACAAACCTTGGCAAAGGCAAGCCCACGCGGTGGAGTCAAGATGGCGTCTGGAGTGGACCAGGAGGGTCCAGGGCGCTTCTTGTTGGAAGCAAGGGCCAGTCATGGGGACATAGACCAGCGGTGAAAACGTCGTGGTACGTCGTCAAGAGGGTCACTAGCCAACGGGCAAGTGACCGGACAACGTGGCAAGCAGCAAGGAAGCAGAAGGGCCCCACGCAGATCTCGTGGATGCTGGGAGGCTGGACTTCGGTGCTGGAGCTGCTTAGGGTTAGGGCTTCTCAAACCCCAATGCACTTACTCCAGGGTCTCTCGGGGGTCGTGCTGGTGAAGCGTCGTGCAGGTCTTAAAGATGGCCGGTCCCACGGGTCTCGTCACACCCACGAATCTCAGCTGGGCTGAATGATGTAGGTAGAGGTCAGAGATGGCAGGGAATCCGGGTCTCGTCGAGCTGGGCAGTCTTGATCCGGAGGATGGACGTGCAGCAAACCGCAAGAGCTTCGATGGTGCCTGCTGGTGCAGGGTGGCTACTCCTTTGCCACAAGGGAGAGTCTTCAGAGAAAGTCAAGAGTTCCTTTCGTGGAAAGTAGTTCAAGATTCAAGATTATCTAATTTGGGAAGGGGGCCTGCTCCTACCTTTATCCTAAGAAAAGGGGCTGGCACGCGACTAAGTTCTGCCCTATGGGTGGGACCAGGAGGGGATTGGTTACACCCCTCTCCTTTGTCCGGTCTCTCCCCAGCTCAGGGGCTGGTGTGCCCCAGGAACTGGTTTGAGCCGGCATATGCACAGTGAGCACCGGGGTGCCACTTGCAGTCACCTTCCTTTCAGCCCTGCCTACCTGGGATACACAAAATCCTGTCTGGGATGGTGCTAGCACCGCCCCTGACAGGAAACCCTTTGTCCAGGCCTCCGTTGCTGGAAGGACTCCCAGCAGCAGGAGGGCAGACTTGTGTCTCGGTGGCAGCATCCATTTTGTGGGGCTGAGGCTGTGTCTGACTTTAACCGGGGTTCACAGTTACATACATGTCGTGTCCCTCTGGAAGGGTGGAATGCTACCCCCGTCGCCAGAATTGGCGAGGGGGTAGTATTCCAAATCTTATGACACCTTACTCGACATGTTTTGATGTTATACCAGAGTTAGCATTTGACCGCGAGGTTGATAATGCACTTAATAGTATATGGTATCGCGTTATCATGGAACAGCTATTAGGACTTGGTTCCGCAAGCTGCAAACGGGCTCAGCTCATGCCAGAGCACCATCTCACATAATTCCAAGCACTCTGCCTTCAGGATTGATAGGGCCTGCTATAGGAGTGACTGATAGGAATATATGTGTCCATTTTAGGGTTAGATATAGGTATACTATATCTACAGCAAAGGGTGTTTACACCACCTTGCCCCAGCTGTCATGCAGCCAGTTGTCAGATTTAGATGGCCAGCCAGGGGTGGCATAATACATGCTTCAGCCCCTGGTAGGCCCTGGGTACACCTATGCCCTGGGTACAGGGACTGATAAGGTGGCCCAGTGCCAATTGGTAAATGCACCTAAAGTACATGGTTGTCAATTTAGAGAGAGAACAGCTAGGCTGTGGGTCTGATTAGCAGGCCCACAGCCAGGGAAAGTCGTAAACCAGTGAAGCAAAAAGCAAAAATCTGGGGTGACCATAGGATTGCAGACCCCACTCTCCTACAGCGGACTCTTAGAAATCGTCACTGTTGAGGACCAGTCTGACTCGGATGACCAGATCAAGCCGGGGCAAAAAGTCAGTACCCAGCCCCCAACACCGCTTATCTCAAAAGACAAGGCTCCGGTCGAAGCATGGCCTAAAGGCCTTAGCCAAGATCGACCAGCTCCTTTAGAAGCCCCGCCTTCCGGCTCGTCTCCGAAGCCCAAAACCAGGCCTTCTGATAACCCAGGACCGAGTACCACTCTCCCCAAGAAGGTTGTCGACCCCAAGAGGATTGTCGAACCGAAGGTCGTCGTGCCGAAGAAGGTCTTTGAACCAAAGGTCATCGAACCGAGGAAGGTTGTCGAACCTAAGGTCGTCAAACCGAAGAAGGTCGTCCAACCCAAAAAGGTTATCGAGCCGAAAGCTATCGAGCCAAAGAGCCTCGAACCAAAACGGGTCGTCAATCCAAAAAGAACACCCGACCCAAAGAAGGCCGTAGATCCTAAAAAGAATGTCGATCAACAAAAATAGGATCACACTACAAAGCCCGTCGAGCCGAAAAAAGCAATTGACTCAACCAAAAACATTGAGCCGAAAAAGGCAGTCAAGCATAAATAACGTATCGAACCAAAAGCTCCGGTCGATCAGAAACAGGTCGTCGACCCAAAAAAGTCGCCAAACTGAAAAAGACTGTTAAACCAACAAAGGACGTCGAACCGAAAAAGGTTACCGACCCGAAAGCAACAGCCGAGCCGAAAAAAGCTCCACAACCAAAGGCCTTCGAGCCAAAAAGTCACAAACAAGTCACTAAGCTAAAAACATCGGCGCTGAAGCCACGGAGAGTTGAGGAAGAACTCTTGCATCCTGATCCAGTAACTGAGGAACAACCTAAACTGTATATAGACCCTGAAACAAAACACGTTACAGTTGATCACCGGAAAAAGACCATTGGACACTGACACTCCTTCCTCTGTTCCTCCAAAGAAAAAAGACTTCGGCACTTCTCCCTCAAGGCCTTTTACTCCTCCTCCTTTCTTTCCTAATACGCCTTTTGTGCCCTACTCTCCTACACATTCAGATTATAATGATGGAGATAACATGGGGGAAGATCCTCCAGATATTTTTAATGAACCAGAGGATCCTGATGCACAGGATGACACATGGGATGACCAGAATGATCCATATGACCCACAACTTATCCCAGATACCTCCCCATACCCTACAAAGCCATCGCCTACGGACACCATTGTTTTTAACGAACTGCTGGATAGGGCAGCAAAATAACACAATGTCGACATGCACACTGACCCAATAGAAGAAGATTTTCTATTTGACACTTTTCCTACTTCTGAGAAAAATGACAGGACACTGCCTATGTTAAAAGGGGTACTAAAACACGCGCCAGACATATTCAAAAATCCAGCCGGAGCACCGGATTGAGAAGAAATATAAGGCGGCCCCTACAGACCCTACTTGTATTAAATCCCAGTTGCCTTTAGACTCCCTAGTAGTAGCAAACGCTCAAATGAGAGCTAACTCACAAACAGGAGATGCTCCCCCTCCTGACAAAGAGTCTAAGATATTCGAAGCCTCAGGCAAAAGAGTAGCCTCACAGGCTGCTAATTCATGGAGGATTGCGAACACACAAGCTCTACTTGCACGCTATGATAGAGCACATTACGATCCACTTGAAGGTTTACTGCAACACCTGCCAGAACCTTTTAAAGCTAAGGCTAACGACCTCATACAGGAAGGCAAATTTATAACTAATGCTGCCATTAAATGTGCGCTTAATGCAGCAGACACATCAGCCAGGTCCATTAATACTAGCGTATTACTACGCAGACACGCATGGCTATGCATCTCTGGTTTTAAAAACGAGGTGCAATCCACTATCCTCAACCAACCAGTTAACCAAGACTTCCTGTTTGGCCCTGCAGTAGATACCATCTTAGACAAAATGAAAAAAGATACCGAAACTGCTAAGCCTATGGGCGCACTTCAGTTTCAACAACATAGGGGTTCCTTTTGTCGCTCCTCCTACAGAGGCTCCGCATCACAAACTTCCTCTACATACAAAAACAACACCCAAAGTTCCTTTAATAAAGGCTCCAACAGAGGAGGTTATAGGGGCAACAATAACAAGGGCAGAGGACGTGGCGGCAATAACACCAGAGCCTCCACTGCCGCCAAACAGTGACTTCAGCACACTCCCTCCAGACCATCCAACACCAGTCGGAGGCAGAATCAAACAATTCCTACCAGTCGAACTCCATTACCACAGACAGGTGGGTGAGCCAAATTATCCAGTATGGTTATTGCCTGGAACTCCCTTCTACTCCTCCCCACATACCACCCAAACACCGTCCTATGTCCAAAGAACACATCACACTGTTACAAGAGGTCGCCTCCATGCTACAAAAGGGAGCAATAGAACCAGTCCCTTTTCAACACCAAGGAACAGGGGTATACTCTCTATACTTCCTAATTCCCAAAAAGGATGGATCCCTCAGACCCATACTAGACCTCAGACCGCTAAATCAATACATACTCTCAGAGCATTTCCATATTATTACTTTACAACAAGTACTCCCGTTACTCCAAGGCGACTTCCTTGCTACATTAGACCTCAAAGATGCATATTTTCACATACCTATACATCCAGCTCACAGGAAATACCTCAGGTTCACAATAGAAGGACAACATTATCAATTCAAAGTTCTCCCCTTCGGGGTGACTACAGCCCCAAGAGTTTTCACGTTCAGCGGTAGTAGCAGCACACCTCAGAAGGCAACACATCCACGTGTTTCCATACCTTGACGATTGGCTCATAAAGGCCAACTCGTACGCGCAGTGTGCAGGCCATACGTCTCCGACACTCCAGCTGCTTCACAGTCTGAGTTTTTCCATAAATTACCCAAAATCGCATCTACAGCCCTCCCACATATAGCAATATCTGGGAGCTACAATAGATACCTCAGTAGCAAAGGCATATCCAAATCCAGCCAGGATAGCCACCATGCAGACCCTCATTCAAAAGTTTCAGCCACAACACGCTTTGCCAGCTGGAGTGTTCATGCAGCTCATAGGCATGATGGCCTCCTGCATATTCATTGTCCCTCATTCCAGACTTCAAATGCGTCCATTGCAAGAATGCCTAGCACGGCAGTTGAACCAAGCTCAAGGACAACTAAAAGACCTAGTGTTGGTAGACAGTTATGCTTACAACTCTCTGCAGTGGTGGAACCCACAAAACCTTTCCAAGGAGCGACTGTTCCAAGAGCCGGTTCCACAAGTAGTACTAACAGCGGACGCATCACTGACAGGTTGGGGAGCCCACTTACTTCAATACACAGTCCAAGGGCTCTGGACAATCTAACAAAAGACACTGCATATCAACCACTTGGAGTTGCTAGCAATATTTCTGGCACTGAAAGCATTCCAGAAATACTTGTACAACAAGGCTGTGTTGATCCGGATGGACAATATGACAGCCATGTATTACATCCAGAAACAAGGAGGGACACACTCTCCACAGCTGTCTCACCTAGCACAGAGCATATGGAGGTGGGCAATTCCCAAAAACATTTTTCTCCTAGCACAACACCTGCCAGGGAAAGACAATCAAATAGCAGATCTGTTAAGCAGACACAGCCAACAGCTACACAAATGGGAGATTCACCCTCAAGTTCTCCAACCGTTTTTCCAAGAATGGGGGCATCCAGAGATAGATCTGTTTGCCACAAACAAACTCAAAATGCCAGTACTTTGCCGCCATGTTCCCACATCCGTTGTCACAGGGCAATGTGATATGGATGAACTGGTCGGGCAGATTTGTGTACGCTTTTCCACCAGCCCCACTGATTCCACTGGTGGCACGCAAACTACGACAACAGTCACAATGATCCTGGTTGCTCCCACATGGGCAAGACAGCCATGTTACACAACGTTCCTAGAACTTTCAGTAGTTCCCCACCAAAGACTGCGCCTCTTGCCCCATCTTTTAACTGAGAACCATGGAGAAATCAGCCACCCAGATCCCAATCAGATGAACCTAGCGATCTGGCTCCTGAAGTCTTAGAGTTCGGATACCTTAACTTGCCTCCTGATTGCATGAACATTATCAAGGAGGCAAGACAGCCAACTACTAGAGCATGCTATGCAGCTAAATGGAAAAGATTTGTAATTTATTGCAATAATAACCAAATCAATCCATTAGATGCTTCCATCCAAAACATTATCTGTTACCTCTTGCATCTTCAAATATGCAATCAAGCATACTCTTCCATATGGCTACATCTTGCTGCTATTGCATCATATCTCCAGAATAGACAACACCTGTCCCTGTTTAGAGTACCCCCAATCAAAGCTTTTATGGAAGGTCCTAAAAGGATAATCCCTCCAAAGCACCCACCTTCACCAGTCTGGAACTTAAATATAGTACTTACCAGACTTATGGGACCTCCTTTCGAACCACTACATTCATGCGAATTACAATTTCTAACATGGATGGTGGCATTTATGATTGCCATTACCTCCCTCAGGCGAGTGAGTGAGCTACAGGCACTAACCATTCAAGAACCTTTCATGCAAATACAAGAAAATAAGGTAGTACTTAGGACTAACCCTAAGTTCATGCCAAAAGTCATATCCACTTTCCATATCAATCAATCCATAGAATTGCCAGTTTTCTTCCAAAACCCACAGTCAGTGACTGGAAGAGCCCTACACACACTAGATGTAAGCAGAGCTCTGCTATATTATGTTGACAGGACTAAATCATTTAGGAAAACAAAGCAACTGTTTGTTGCTTTTTCCCCACAACATAAAGGTAATCCATCTCAAAGTCAGGAATAGCCAGGTGGATAGTTAAATGCATTCAAATATGCTATCAAAAAGCTAAACGCACTTTAACAGTTCCCCCAAAAGCACAGTCTACGTGTAAAATGGGGGCATCCATGGCTTTCCTAGGGAATATTCCTCTCGAAGACGTATGTAGGGCAGCTACATGGCCTACCATACACACTTTCACTAAACACTATTGTGTAGACTTGCAAACAAAGCAGCAAGCTGCTGTAGGCCAGGCTGTCCTTAAAACTCTTTTCCAGACTGCTGCAGCTGGTACAGGTGACCACCGCTAGAGGAGATACTGCTATACAGTCTATGCTAAGGTATGAATTCAGCAGCCCACATGCCTCGAACAGAAAATGCTACTTACCAGTATGCATCTGTTCTTGGCATGTAGGGCTGCTGACATTCATATTTTGTGCTCCAGGAGGTTAGATCCGTCTCCTTGCCAAGTTCGGAGATGCCAGGACCCCCAGGAGCCGCCCATCACCAATACTTGTGTTACCGGAGCAAGTTGCAAGTACCAAGGCTTGTTTGTGTTAAATCGGAACCCCACCGCCTCCAATATGTACCTGCACGTCGAGGTACTCTGAGAGAGGCCAGTTCCACATCAAGGGTGCCACTGCTGTTTCTTTCCCTCACCTGCAAGTACACCAAGAACCATGAGAGTCTCTAACTCACTGACCCACCAGACAAAACACCTCTGTACCCGAGCTGCCTGGCCTGGGCACACGTTAACTATTGGTGTCTCTGTGGTCCTGAGACCCTTCAAGAGCCTAGCTACCCCTGGGTTCCGCTTTTTTTTTTCTTTTTTTACAGGTTCTTTCCCCCATTGACTTCAGTGTGTAGCGTTCAAGGCTACCACTGCTTAAAGCACCTCTGCATCTGAACACCCAGGGCAGGTAAACTTGAACTGTTATTTTTTATCTCGACCGTGGCCCCTACTCACTTGAAGTCCAGAAGAACAGTCCTGTAAGTCGTCTTTAAGTGTACCTATGACACAAATGTTTGTCCCATAGGATAAAATGACCACAGTCGAGGCTCATGCCTCACATCTGACAGCTGTCATTTGCTACTATTTTTTTACTCTCAAATTTGATATTGTTAAAGTGCTTACCTGATTCCGACGATCTTGGTTTCTAAAATTGTATAAAAATGTAATTTTTGGAAGTTCTAGAGTTTTTTCTAGAAAATGGGTCTAATTTATTCACTGTGTACAACAAATGCTTAACACTACCTTATGATAATCCTAAACTGCTCGCCCACACTACCACAAAAGAGCATTTGAGATTTTGAATTTAAGCCCTGTAAGACAATAAGTCGTCTAGACCTTGTACATAGTGGACCTTGTACATAGTGTACCTCATTATGGTACACTACATAAAAAGCCAGTTTCCTACAATTAGCATGTTGAAGGGTTTCACATTAGTACATCAGATTATATCAAAGTATTGTTTTTTTTAAAAAAGTGATTGTTTAACTCATTAGCTGCTGCCTTCGGCCAACGGCCGTCGCGAGCGCTACCTCGGTAGTGCTGCGCACGCCCGTTGGCCAACGCGGCCCCACCTGCGAAATATAACACCCGCAGCGCATTGGATTTTGCGCCGCCCTAAACGGGTTAAAAAAATAAGTAGAAACATTCATGCCTTCCACCATGACAATAGTGCTAAGGGTGGTCTAAGAAGCAAGCGAGTTGTCACATGGGACCCTATGGTTTACCTGGGTTATTATACATGGATATTATACTTTAATAAATCAATCACAAGAAAAGTTTTTGTACCGCATATATCCTGAACGCCTACAGTTCAAAATGCTCTTATATGTAATCTTGAAGAAAAAGGAGAAAAAGTGAAATGAAATAGTTGGCTAGAATCACACAATTTGGTCAAGTGAGGAAGCCGGGATTGATCCCAGGTTTTCTGGTTTCACATTGTGCAATCCTATTTCATTTCAATTCAATAATCCTGTTGCTTCCTTTTACTCTTGACTCTCCCAAGATAGTGATAGCAAGCATATAAGTCTTACCCCAAGGTGTGGTAGAGGGATAGTGAATAGGATACAGCACAGCACAACAGTGTTGTCAAATCTGACTCTTCTAGAGACTAATGGCTTAATTTAGAGGGCAGTATGGAAGGAAACCTTCAAAAGATCTCCATTTCTCACTAAACACACCATGTATATGCTTTGCTTCCCCCAACTCCCACCTTATCCTCACCTTTCACCACCCACCCTCCTCGCAAAGTCCCTCTCTTCCTACCCAGCAGGCCTCAATGTGTCCCTCAGGCGCACCACAATCCATTCTTTGTGGCACCAGGGAAAATATTTGAGATTGCCTACGATCTAGCAAATAAATGCTATAAAATTATTTAGGCATGATCTTTTTCCTGCTGCTTTTTAATGTGTTAATGTCTGAAAAGGTAGAAGCATTGCAGAGCTAGTTGTTGCAATGGTGCAGGTGTCTTGTGTTGTGATTAATTTAAAATGTTTTAGCCCTTTGAGCAGACATTCTTACAATGGTTTATTGATGCCCGTAGGTCTCCCACACCAAAGAGCAAACATAAAAGTAAAGAGAAGAAGCGACGAAGGTAAGCTGCGCTTGCTGCCCAATTTTCATCTGATTTCAGTAAACATTCTTGCTTTTCCACAGTGTGAATCTCTTCAAGATTTACATTGTGTGAATTTAGTGGTTGAGTCTGGAATTTTATTCTGTCTTTCTAAAGTGTTTAAGGCATTATCCATTGGTGGACTTGTGGTGACTCAATATGACATTTAGTGTTAACCCACAATTTCCCAGTACATGACAACCATTTAAAATTATTTTCTAATGGTAGGTTCAAGAGCAGCTCAAAGGTTTTCACTTAAATATTTGTGTTCGAGGAATATGAGCTGCAGATTACACACTGTGCATAGACGGCCACCTATTGTTGGGCCCGGATGTTTGCAGTTTGTTTTTGTTCTAGAAGGTCTTTGGAAGTCACAGGATAGGTGACTCCTCCTTTGGATCATACTGCGCATGGGCATCGGCTCCATCCCCAGATTGTTTTTTTCCACCACCGGGCTCGGATGGGTTTTCAGCGCTCCGTGTTGGTACAGATTTCCTTCGACGGACAATCCTCACCAGCTTTGACGGTATTGTTGCGAACGCGTTTTCCAGTAGACGCTACTCTTCAACTCCGAAGTCTTTGATTCCGGTCGTCGACTAAGGCCTTCGGGCCTAACTAGGCCTCAACTTCCAGCTCATGGAAAGGACGCCATTTAAGAGGTGTCCTCAATGTGGGTCGAAGTTTCCCCACACCGATCTACATGAGGTGTGTAACCTTTGCCCCTTACGGGAGCATGAGGCCAGAGACTGTTCCGCTTGTGTCTCTTTCCGCTCCGAGACGACGATCCGGGACCAAAGAGCTCGGAGAACAACGGCTCGTTCATGAGCTCATATTCCAGACGACATCTTCAAAGAGGGCATCGACGTCCCAGAACAACAACATGGCATCGACAGGAACTCCGAGGCCGAAGATTCCGAAGTAGAGGACATCACTCCAGCACAGAGGGTCGTAAGTAAGAGCGTAGACCCCGACCCTTCCTCGACACATTCCAAAAAGGCTTCGGTCACACCCTCGGGCTCGGGTGCACACCGAGACACTGCTTCCAATGCCCCGCCTTCGGGCTCGGCTAAGAAGCCCAATAAGCCTTCAGGCGACTCTGGCCAGAGTCAGCCTGCCCACGGTGCCGGCGCACATCTACCGGCACCGAAAACGATACCATTGTCTTCCTCCACGACGGCATCGAAACAATCGGCACCAAAACCTAGTGTTAGCTCCTTGGCACCGAAATCACACTCTGACCCAAGCAGACCTGCTTCGGAGTCGAAAAAATCGGATTCGAAAAACCCATTGGAGCCGAAAAAAACAATGGAACAGAAAAAATCATCTTAGCCGAAAATGGCACATACTTCCCCGGCTAAACACACTGCCAAACAACTAGCTTCAAAGCCAAAAGAAGCTCACAGCTCGGTGCCAAAAAAGTCCTCGGCACCAAAGGATCTGCCTCCCGCAGAGGACTTATTTCATCCAGACCCTGCACAAAAAACTCTGGTTAAGGATCCAAACACTGGTTGACTAACTCTTAATTCAAAGAAACGACCACTGGACATGCCCACACCGGTTCCTCATCCAGAGAAGGACATTGCTACCTCTCCTCTAAGGATTCATTCTCCTCCTCCCTCTCCTCCTCCACATATACCATCACCTCCTCCCCACCACATGCCTCCCCTACACCTTCTCCCATAGCAGATAACAGGGATGATAACTCTGACACAAGGTGTGGTGCAGATAGTGAGCCACCAGAAGACACTATGAGATTTAATCAACTAGTACATAGGGTTGCACAATACCATGGGATTGAACTACATACTGACCCTGTAGAAGATTTCCTAATGGATACCTTTGACAACGCACAAAGGTCCGCGTCAATTTTACCCATGCTTAAGGGAGTTATTAAGCATGCTCCAGAAGTCTTCAAAGACCCAGTTAAATCTCGGGTCATCAACCCACGAATAGAGAAGAAATATAAAGCTGCCCCTTCAGATCCAGCATGTATTAAAGGCCCAGCACCATTAGACTCTCTTGTAGTCTCTAATGCACGCAAAAAAACAAATTTGCAAACATCAGGTGAAGCTCCCCCACCAGATAAAGAGTCTAAGCTCCTTGACGCATCCGGTAAAAGAACTGCGTCACAGGAAGCAAACATGGCATATTGCCAATACACAAGCATTACTGGCAGGATACGACAGGGCACATTACAATTACTTAGAATCATTAATGCAGCACCTGTCCGATGAGTATAAAAACAGGGCAAATGAGCTTATACAGGAGGGTAAAAATATCACAAACACCTCTATTTTTTGTGCACTAGAGCAAATAATACCAGTGTTCTGTTGCATAGACACGCCTGGCTACGCATTTCAGGGTTCAAACCTGATGTCCAAAGTGCCATACTCAACCAGCCCTTTGAGCGACACTTATTCGGACCTAATGTGGACATATCCCCTGAAAAGATGAAAAAGGATACCGATACAGCCAAATCTATGGGAGCCTTGCAGTTGCAGGCTCCCAGACGTTCATTTTGCCGCTCATCTTACAGGGGCACCACTCTTCAGACACACCCTCTACTTACAAAGCCCCCACACAATCCACCTATAGTAAGGGCTACCAAAGAGGCAGTTAAAGAGGTGGTAACAAAGGCAGAGGTAAAAACAACTCCCACTCTGCCTCCACCCCTGCCCAATGACTTCCCTCCCCTTTCCCCGCCGCATTCCACTCCAGTCGGGGGAAGGCTACAACAATACCTGACAGCCTGGAAAACATCACGTCAGACAGGTGGATGCAACAAATAATTCAGTCAGGTTACTGTCTCGAACTAACCTCTTCCCCCCCCCCCCCCCCCCCCCTCCCTCCCCCCAAACACCACTCATACAGCATCCAATATCACAAGAACATTTGATACTGCTCAGACAGGAGGTAATATCCCTCCTGCAGAAAAATGCAATAGAAATTACACTGCATCAGCAGAACAAAGGAGTATACACCCTGTATTTTCTAATTCCAAAGACGGACGGATCTCTGAGGCCTATTCTAGACCTCAGACCCCTACACCTGTACATACAATCAGACCACTTTCATATGGTCACACTCCAGCAGGTCCTTCCACTCCTTTTACAAAACGACTTCCTTGCCACTATAGATCTCAAGGACGCCTACTTCCACATTCCTATCCACACAGCACACAGAAAATATCTCAGATTTGTACTAGACAGGCACCACCTCCAATTCAAAGTACTCCCATTCGGAGTCACAACAGCACCAAGGGTGTTTACCAAATGCCTAGCAGTAATAGCAGCACTTAGAAGAAGACAGCATATTCACGTCTTCCCATACCTAGACGACTGGCTCATAAAAGCTAGCTCATACAGCCAGTGTACAACACACACACACCACAATTCAACTACTCCACGACTTTGGATTCACAGTAAATCACATCAAGTCCCATCTGCAACCGTCCCATGTACAACAATATCTTGGTGCCACAATAAACACCGTATTAGCACTAGCCTATCCTTCTCCAGCCAGGATAATTAGTGTACAAACTATCCTAACAAAATTCAAACCGCTACACTCTCTTCCAGCTAGTGTGTTCATGCAGCTCATAGGAATGATGGCATCTTGCATATTCATTGTACCTCACGCAAGATTACAAATGCGTCCATTTAAGAGTGCTTATCCAGTATTAGGGGTGTCTTTCATAGATTCACATGCCTGAATCATTCCCCGTCGTCGAGACGGGAGCCTCCGGTACATAGAAAAGTAATCTCCTATAGACATACATAGAGAAAAATAGGCCTAAGGGCCTCACCTTAGTAGCCTATCCTTGTCCTTATGTAAAAAAGGACCAAACTCTTAGAGCCAGTCAATCGGCTATCACCTCCCTCTAGAACCTTCCTGACAGGAGCCTCAGTCTCTCAGATTTTCTACCGCACGTTGTGCTAGGGAGTCTCCAACCTGAGTTCTCCTCGGGATCTCTTCAAAACCAACTTGTTCACTTTTTAAAGTGAGTGCTTGCTCCAAAATCTCGAACAGGATTACTTCAAACCCTTCTCATTGAAGTAAGTGATTGATTTCTTCAGAATTCTGGCATGTCAGAATCCCAGAAGAAAGCCCTTTTCAGGGCCTGTTCTTCATGTGGAAAGAAAAGGCTACATGTGGAAGACAAGCATGACCTGTGCTTATATTGCCTTTATCCTGACCACATCCCTAAAGACTAAGATATGTAGGTCTTTCCCTAACTAGACCTTGAGGGACAGAGAAGGTCGACTGCTCATCTGGCTGGATAGGCTTAAAAAGAGGGAAAATGTGGATTCCTCAGAGGGAAGCTTTTCCATGATCTCAGAAGTCTCCCTGAAGAGGCCAAGGGTGGAGTCCCCTGGCCCCTCAGACACTCCTCCTAGGAAGATACAAAAGAAGTCTTCAGAGGCAAGATCGTCAAAATCTTCAGTGTCTGATAAGGGCTCTCAGGCCTTTAAGAAGCCTACGCAGTCATCCAGTAAGCTTGCGACATCCTCGACGCAAAAAAGAGTTTTGACGCAAGTTTCCGTCTCCACGATGACTGTGTCGACGACGACAGCGTCGTCGGTTTTCTCATAGAAGACAACCACTCCATCGTCGTCATCTGGTAAGCCTATTCCATCTATAATACTGCTGAAGCCGTCGTCGACGAAGACCTCGACGACGAAGATGGGCACGTCGACGACGACATCGTCGATGAAGAGTCTGCCGTCGACGGGAGAGTCGACGACGAAGACGTCGAAGACGACGAATGAATAGTCGACGAGGGCATCGTCGACGAAGATTTCGTCGACGAAGAAAGTATCGTCTACTGAAGCGCTGTCGTCGAAAGTCATGCCGTCGACTAGGGTACCGTCGACGGGGGGATCGTCGACGGAATTAGTCATTATCGAACCGTGGAAGAAATCCAAGCTGATAGAAACGTCGTCTTGGACCCTACCACCGTCGACAACACCAGGGACGACGGCAGGGGCTCCTGCAAAAGGTCCTGTGTCTGGCAAACTGACTAAGAAGCAGATTACGCCAGAAACAACGTCACCAAGTAAGGTGCAAAGTCATTTGCCCACGGAGATTCTCCAGAGTGAAGAATCTGAAGAAGAACTCCTGGAACAGGCTACTTCAATTTCAGACCTTCATGTGAAATGTCAGAGCACAGACGAAGAACAGGAGGAGATGAGCTACCAGGAACACTCTTTCCAAGCTCATGTTCGTACAGATGTTACCCCAATGGTATGCCTTCCTGCTTCAATTGTGGATGACCTTAAACACCTTATCCTGGACTACAAAGAGCTCTTCCCGGAAGCACCGACAACTGAGACAGGGGGCCCGACGCCTGCTACAGATACACCAGCGGCAGCCCCAAAACAGACACGGCCAAATACTCAGGCCCACCATGAGAAAGTGCCACCTCAGGTGATAGACTCATCAGAGGAGGAGGCTGAGGAAATGGAAGAGGGTGAAGTCCAAGAGGATCAGACGGATCACGAAGAGTATGTGGCAGCTTCACCCCAACCGCGCCAGTCAGATTCACCGCCAGTGGACATTGGCGGTTTCCATAGAATAGTGGAACGAGCAGCGAAATGATTTCATATGGAGATGGAGTCGACTGAGACCGAGTGCTTCTTATATGATTTTAAGGAGCAAACAAAGAAGATAACGAAATCTATCCCAATAATAGACTTTCTCTGGGACCAGGAAAGAAACTGATGATGACGCCGGCCTCTGTGCCTGCGGTGGTTCCACGCCTGGATAAGAAATACAAGGCTCCCACCAAGGCGGCAGCTTGCTTTCATGGGCATCCGAAACCAGATTCGGTTGTAACCCAGGCGGCCCAAAAGAATTCTCGCAACCCTTCCTCTCCTTTGTCAGCCCCACCGGACAAGGAAGGAAGGAAGTTGGACACCATCGGCAAATGGTTTACAACGACATCGGCCATGACCATCAAGGTGGCCAACTCCATAGCCCTGTTAGGGCGTTATAATCGCCAGCTTTGGGAAGATATAGTCCCATATATAGCAGAGCTGCCAGATACAGTTCAAGAGGAGGTCAAGGCACTACTTACGGAGGGTCAAACCTCGGCAGCTGAGATCATTGATTGTGCCATAGATGGAGCCATGACGGGCTTTCGTCAACTAGCTGGGGCAGCAGTCCTGCGCCGTCAGGGATGACTTAAGGCAACATCATTCAGACAAGAAGTGCAGACGAAGGTGCTGGACATGCCCTTCGACGGCCAACACCTTTTCGGAGACAAAATTGACGAAGCGCTCCAAACAATCAAAAAAGACACTGATACTGCTACAGCACTTGGTACTTTGCAGGCAAGGAACCAGTCCTTTCGAGGTAACAGATCCAGGGGCCAGTCCTCCTACAGGGGGTCCTTTCAAAATAGGTCCTCGTATTCCTATCAGAATAAATCCCAGTTCCAACAGAAGCAGCAACAAGGTCGTCAGACTTCTTACGGGAGATCAAACTTCCGCGGCAAAAACCAGAGGAGGGGGCACTGGCGGACGCCAGTGACCGATTACTCCAGCCAGTCCAGCAACTATATCCCTCATTAAAGATTGGGGGAAAATTGACCCATTTCCTAGACAATTGGCATCTCATCACCACAGATCGTTGGGTACTCCAGTTAATAAGTTTCGGCCATTCCCTGGAATTCACCACCATCCCACCTGCAACACCTCCCCGCAGGCTTCCGCACAAACATCTACGACTGCTGCTCCAGGAAATATCTGCGATGTTGAAGAAAGGAGCGATCGAGAGAGTTCCATCCTCTCAGAGGGAGGGGATTCTATTCCCGCTTCTTTCTTATACGCAAGAAGGAGAAAAAGTGGAGGCCCATACTAGACCTCGTTTTTGGCCACTATAGGTGTGGCAGGGTATACTCAGACATGAGTCCCTTTCTCACTGCTCCATCAGGATTCAAGCAAGCCGGGCCGAAGAGGCTGAAATGCCAGAAACCGGTCCCCGGTAGCTTGTCTCCTTTCTGGTGAAGAATTGGCTTGGTAGTTTGGTCTGCCCTGTTCCCATGATGCACTGGGCCAGGGACAGACTAATTTGCATATAGCCAGGTTCTGAGCTGGGATGGGGCAGTGAGATAAATAACAGTGATGGATCAAGCCCTGATCTTTGGACTGGGTAAGAGTGGTCTGCTTAATTCAGACACTCTGTTCATCACCACCCCCTTTTCTGTATCATACTAGACCTCAGAGCACTCAACTCTTTCCTGAAGAGTCAGTCGTTCAGGATGGTGACGATCCAAGAAATACTAGGCATGCTGGAACAAGGAGACTTTATGACATCTTTGGATCTCCAGGATGCTTACTACCACATCCCAATACTCAAGGGGCACAGAAAATTCTTGAGGTTCGAGGTGGCAGGACAGCATTACCAATTCAAAGTCCTACCGTTTGGCCTCAAATCCGCACCACGGATTTTCACCAAGTGCCTTTCACCTGTGGCAGCTTTTCTCCGTCAAATGGGTCACCAGGTCTTCCCCCTACCTCGACGACTGGCTGGTAAAAGCACCTTCAGCTGCAGTTGCGACCGAATCCTCCAACGCCTGCACCAATCTCTTTCAGCAGCTAGGATTGACTCTCAATCACGAGAAATCCTGCATGTCCCCAACAAGTAACATCACCTTCCTTGGGGCGACCTTAAACACAGAATGCGCAAGAGCATTTCCTTCAAAGGAAAGAAAAAACAAGATAATATCTCTGGCCACGGCTGTGGCGTCAAGGAGGTCCCTAAGAGTTCGAATTTACAAATCACTCCTAGGCATGATGTCTTCTTGTATACTCCTCATCCCGCACTGCAGACTCAGGATGCGCCTATTGCAAGAAGCCCTCACAAACCAATGGACACAGAGTACAGGTTCTTTCGAAGACATAGTGAAGATAACACCACAAATGTCCAAGAGCCTGGAATGGTGGAAAAATCACAAGAATCTGTCTGTAGGTCTGCCATTCCTACTTCCAGCAGCACCTCTAGTGATCACCACGGATGCATCCCTGGCAGGCTGGGGAGCTGTTCTCCAGGACCTTCAAATAAGTGGCAAATGGACACATCAGGAGAAACAACTCCATATAAATCTTCTGGAACTGAGAGCCGTGTATCTGGCACTGAAAGCCTTTCTACCACGCATCCAGAACTCCCAGGTGCTCGTCAGAACGGACAACACCACGACGATGCACTATCTCAACAAGCAGGGAGGAACGCGTTCGCTCACTCTATCACGCGAATCGCAAAAGATTTGGAACTGGCTTGCACTCCATGGGATCACGCTCAAAGCGGACTATGTCCCGGGCAAGGACAACACCATTGCGGACGCCCTAAGCAGGCAGAAATCCCTCTCCCACGAATGGGAGCTCGACGAGGGTACGCTGGATCACATATTCTCATAATGGGGAGTCCCAGGAATCGACCTGTTTGCCACCAAGGAGAACGCCAAATGCCCAAACTATGCAAGCTGGCGTCCCCAACCAAGGTCACTCGGAAATGCTCTTTCCATCGGTTGGTTCAGCGTATTTGCGTACGCTTTTCCACCATTTCCGATGATTCCCACGGTTCTCAGGAAGATGAAGGCGGAGCCTTGTACCCTGATCCTAATTGCCCCGTTCTGGCCGAGGCAGCACTGGTTCTCGGATCTGCATCGCCTCCATCAGGACACCGATTCGTCTGAAGCAGCACCCGAACCTGCTGACAATGTCCAACGGGCAGGTGCGGCACCCGAACCTACAATCGCTCCGGTTATCGGCCTGGCTCCTGAGCACAGAGAGTTCTGTCATCTAAACATCCCGCAGGAATGCAGGGATGTGCTGGCAAAAGCAAGAGCGGACAGTACCAACAGGACGTACTCTCTAAAATGGAAACGGTTCTGCATATGGTGTTTAGAGAACGGCCTGAGACCACTCCATATCACACCCGAACAGATATTGCCATATCTACTGCTCTTGGCACAGTCAGGATTGGCGCACGCATCTATAAAGGTGCATTTGGCATCCATTTCACGATTCACCAGGACTTCCAAGGGACCGTCTCTTTGGTCCAATAGACTTATCAAACAATTCCTAAAGGGACTATATAGATCCTTCCCAAGACCTAGAAGGATCCCACTGACATGGCACCTCAATTTAGTCCTCACCCAACTCATGAAGCACCCCTTTGAGCCCATTCATAGAGCACCCATCAAGTACATCTCATGGAAGACGGCTCTGCTGCTCGCTCTAACGTCTGCCAGGAGAGTCAGCGAGCTACAGGCTCTATCCATTCAGGAGCCCTTCATGCAGTTCAAACAGGACAGGGTGGTGCTGAGGACAAATCCCAAGTTCATACCGAAAGTGCCTTCAGACTTCCACCTTAATGAGCCGGTGGTTCTACGTTCCTTCTTTGCGAACCCTACCACCGCAGCAGAAAGAACGCTGCACTCCTTGGACCTCAAAAGGTGTATAAAGTTTTACATGGACAAGACAAAGAGCTTCAGGAAGTCATCACAGCTATTTGTGGCCTACAGTAGGCCAAGGATGGGTATGCCTCTAACGAAACAGAGCATCTCCAGGTGGATCGCCTCAGCGATAGCATTCTGCCATGACAAGGCCGGACGGCCTTTGAGTGCTAATGTTCAAGCGCATTCCACCAGAGCAATGTCCACATCAACAGCGCTTTTCGCTGGAGTGCCGATTTTGGACATATGTAGAGCGGCGACGTGGAAATCACCGCACACCTTCTCCAGACACTACTACCTGGATGCTGAACTTATGCAGGATGCAGCAGTGGGCCAGGCGGTGCTTCGCCATCTATTCCAGTGAGGTGAGCCTTCCAACATCCCGCCATCCTGGTATGCACATCTTACTGTTATGATATATTGATGTATGCTACTGTTTCAGAGTCGCAGGATAATAGGTGTATTATCTAAAATGACTATATAACATGATTACATCAGAAATGTGCATAATATATTGCTGACTACTCTGATTCAGGCATGTGAATCTATGAAAGACACCCCTAATACTGGATAAGAAACGCGTTACTTACCTGTAACAGCAGTTATCCAGTATTGGTGTCTTTCATAGATTCACATGCAACCCTCCCGCCTCCCCTGGAAGGACTCACGTTCTCTCTAACTATATTACGCCTACCTAGCTTGGTGCGTACGAAAATCTGAGAGACTGAGGCTCCTGTCAGGAAGGTTCTAGAGGGAGATGATAGCCGATTGGCTGGCTCTAAGAGTTTGGTCCTTTTTTACATAAGGACAAGGATAGGCTACTAAGGTGAGGCCCTTAGGCCTATTTTTCTCTATGTATGTCTATAGGACATTACTTTTCTATGTACCGGAGGCTCTCGTCTCGACGACGGGGAATGATTCAGGCATGTGAATCTATGAAAGACACCAATACTGGATAACTGCTGTTACAGGTAAGTAACGCGTTTCTTAGCACGCCAGTGGAAACAGGCTTGCGGTCAACTAACAGACCTAGTGTTGGTAGACTTGGACTCATCGCTCTCTGCAATGGTGGAGCACCAAAAACCTTTCAAAAGGCCGACCATTCCTAGAGCCAGTTCCTCAAATAGTCATAACAGTGGACGCATCGCTCGCCGTCTGGGGAGCTCACCTACTGCATCACACCATGCAAAGCAGGTGGACACCACAATAAGTCTTTACACATCAACCACCTGGAGTTACTAGCTGTATTTCTAGCCCTGAAAGCATTCCAAAAGCAAGTATCAGACAAAGCGGTCTTAGTCTTCACAGACAATATGACAGCCATGTACTACATACACAAACAAGGGGGGAACACGCTCTCTACAGCTCTGTTAGCGCAGCAGATATGGAGATTGGCTATACCACTAAAAATCTTTCTCTTAGCCCAACATGTTCCAGGAGTATGAAACACCATAGCAGATCTGCTAAGTCGACAGACACAGCAGATCCACAAATGGGAACTTCATCCACAAGTTCTTCAACCGTTCTTTCAGCTGTGGGGATAACCTCAGGTAGACCTATTCGCTACCCACAAACGCAAAATGCCCAAGCTTCGCCGCCAGATATCCACACCGGCTGTCCAAAGGCAATGCAATATGGATGAACTGGTCTGGCAAATTTGCGTATTCTTTTCCACCTCTCCCACTACTTCCGTTAGTGATACGCAAACTACAGCAACATTCCCTAACACTCATAGTTGGGCCAGACAGCAGTGGTACACCACGCTGCTGCAACTTTGTGTTACCACACCAAAAACTATGCCCATCTCCACGCCTATTAACGCAGAACCATGGAGAGATCAGACACCCGGACCCAGCTCAGCTCAACCTAGTGATCTGGCTCCTGAAGTCCTAGAGTTTGGTTACCTTAACCTCCCTCCAGAATGTATGAACGTTATTAAAGAAGCTAGATGTCCCACCACTAGAGCATGTTATGCAGGAAAGTGGAAACTTTGTAATATACTGTCAAAACAACCACGTCAATCCTTTAGATGTCTCTTCAACACATCATAGGATACCTATTACACCTTCAAAAATGTAATTTAGCGTACACGTCTATCAGACTGCACCTTGCTGCCATTGCAGCATGCCTACAAAATAGACCACATTCATCTCTTTTTAGAGTGCCTGCCATAAAGGCTTTTATGGAAGGACTCAAAAGAATAATCCCTTCCAGAACACCACCTTCACCAGTGTGGAACTTAAACATTGTTCTCACACGGTTAATGGGACCTCCCTTTGAACCGTTACATAAATGTGAATTGCAATTCCTAACTTGGGAAGTAGCTTTCCTAGGAGCTATTACTTCTCTCAGAAGAGTTGGTGAACTACAAGCATTCACCATTCCAGAACCCTTTCTGCAAATGCACCATAATAAAGTGGTTCTCCGTAGTAATCCTAAATTCCTTCTAAAAGTAATTTCAACCTTCCATCTAAATCAATCTGTTGGGCCACCCGTATTTTTCTCGCAGCCACAAACAGTCGCAGAAAGAGCTCTTCACACCTTAGATGTCAAAAGAGCATTGCTTTACTACATTGAAAGGACACAAACTTTTCGTAAGACAAAACAACTTTTTGTGTCTTTTTCACCACCACATAAGAGGTAACCCCATATCAAAATCTGGGATAGCTAGGTGGATTGTCAAATGCATACAAATTTGTTACCACAAAGCTAAACGTACGCTATCTATTCCTCCTAAAGCCCATTCCAGAAAAATAGGGGCTTCAATGGCATTTTTAGGGAGCATTCCCCATAACGACCTATGCAAAGCAGCTACATGGTCTACACCGCACACATTCACAAAACACTATTGTGTAAATGTGCAAACTAAACAAGCTACTGTGGGCCAAGCTGTACTAAAAACCCTGTTTCAAACCACTGCAACAGATACTGGTGGCCACCGCTAAATGTGGGGACTGCTATACAATCTATGCACACTGTGTAATCTGCAGCTCATATGCCTCGAACGGAAAATGCTACTTACCAGTATGCATCTGTTCTTGGCATGTAGAGCTGCAGAGTTACACACGCCTACCCGCTTCCCAGGCTACCTTTATCTGTTCCAGTATTATCTTAATTAGATACAAATTACATGCACATCTTTACTTTTCTTGCAAAACGCCATCACTCCCCTAATGGCGGAAAACAATCTGGGGATGGAGCCGATGCCCATTCGCAGTATGATCCAAAGGAGGAGTCCCCTATCCTGTGACTTCCAAAGACTTTCTAGAACAAAAACAAACTGCAAACATCCGGGCCCAACACTAGGTGGCCGTCTATGCACAGTGTGTAACTCTGCAGCTCTACATGCCAAGAATAGATGCATACTGGTAAGTAGCATTTTCCTTGTTTTTAAAAGAGACAGCAAAGATAGACCTAGAGATTGGATTATGACATTAATTTTTCCTCTGATCTTTGACTGATCAGCGACTTATTACCTAACTCAGATTTACATTTTTTATGATTTTGCATTTTAGTAGAAAGCTGTAGTCTGTTAACAGCTCGGAAGATAAAAAGCACACACCAAACGAGGCAGGGACAAGCTTTTCCTCAAGGGTGCAATACTGATAAGGCAGCAACAGGCATTAACATTGAACATTCACAGCAGGTACCCGGGAAATTAGGGCAGCCTTTCTTCTTGCGGTGAGCACAATATGCACTACCCAATGCCTCCTAATGATTTCCTAATTAGTTGTCTCTTTTTGCTCTAAGCACCTGAGCTTGTTCTGAAGTAACTGTAGTTTAAAGTTTAAAAGCTTTAGTTAATGCTGCATTACATCACCTCGGGTTTTGAGTCAGGCTATTATATTGATGCCCAACTCTCAGTGGTATTTAGATTGGGTGGTGCAGTCTGACGTGTATTTGGGAGTGGGGGAGGGTTAAATGTTCTCCAGATATCACTCTAATCAAAAAGACTATTTCTTTTTTAATAAGTTGCTTTTGATTAAGATATATCTGGTTACACTCTGGTTAGATCTTAGCCTTCCTCCTATGTTGATAGTGGTAATAATGAGTCTGCATCATAGGATTTTCACTTTTGGTCTTCAACGTTGACTAGTCCCGGGAAGGGGTGGAATGGCGGAGGTGGGGTGTTAGCCCCCACCAAGCAGTGACTCACTCACCGAGTTCTTCAGATAACAGACTGGAATCACCCAAAAAACATTTTTAAAAAATAAAAGTTGTTCTTAGAAATATATCTGGTTACACTGGTAGGATCTTAGCCTTCCTACTAATTTGATTAATAGAAGTAAGGACAGTCTGCTCTGCAGTATTTTCACTGCTGGTCTTAAAAGTTGCTTATTCTTGAGGGGTCGTGGAGGGATCTATTCAACTTTGATGGGCCAAACTGTGACTCTCACCCACCCATTCACCCCACTACACCTGTTGGGAGAAGACTACAGGAGTAACTTGCAGCCCATGACCTCCGATCAGTGGGGTCCTCCCCATCTTGCATCCGAGTTACCGTCTAGAACTCACTGCACCCCCTCCTCACAGCACCAATCTATTGCAAGACCAGCCCTTTCGCAACTCAGTATTGTAAGTGTCCATCACCACAGACGCTTTAACTGAGTGCCAAGCTCATGTTCAGGATACAACTATTCAAGGGAGTTGGACCCCAAGCCAACTGGGTCTTCACATAAGCCACCTGCAGCGTCTGGCTGTCCAGTTAGCACTCAAGGCTGCCTTCTGCCACATTCAGCACAAGGTAGTCCTTATCCGTGCAAATAATATCACTGCTTTGTACTACCTTCAGAATTAAGGGGGGGGGGGGGGGGGGGAAGAGACACTCTCCACAGTTCTCAGCGCATTTGGTGGTGGGCACTCTGTCACAGTGCCCATCTTCTGGTGGAGTACTTACAAGTCCACAAGTGGGAACTTCTCCCACAAGTCCTACTCTCATATTTCCGGCATTGAGGGCTTCCCTATATAGAGCTCTTTGCCTCCTCTGAAAATACAAAATGTCCAAGCTTCTCCTCCAGGTACCCAAACCCAGTGTCCCTGAGCAATGCAGTATGAAACAGGTGGTCAGATTTGCCTATGCTTATCTGCCTGTCCCGCTTCGTCTGTTTGTGGTTAGGAAGCTTCTGGAAGAATCCCTCACTCTCATCCTGTTAGTTCTCACCTGGGCCAGACAGCCATTGTTCACCACTCTTC
This sequence comes from Lissotriton helveticus, assembly GCF_964261635.1. Classification (NCBI taxonomy): domain Eukaryota; kingdom Metazoa; phylum Chordata; class Amphibia; order Caudata; family Salamandridae; genus Lissotriton; species Lissotriton helveticus. The sequence continues at coordinate 639,768,854 of NC_136068.1, read as the reverse complement.
ACAGGGCCGGCCTGGAAGCGTTAAGCTTCTGACCAGTTAGAAAAGGCGACCAGTGACCTTTTAAGCAACTTAGAAAAGTAAAGCTTCTAAAGCTACTTTTCTAAAATCTGACGTCAATAGTTTGAATTATTCTTAGTGCTAATTTGACACCTTGAAGCATCCTCCTGGCTCGCCCAATCGGAAAGTTACACTTGATTGGAAATAATAAATCACCCAATGTTAGCAGATGGGGCTACCAGCTTTCCAATAAGGAAAATGAACTTTGGCAACTTTCCACTGTCAAGGCACGTACAACTATTAGGATTTCCAATTGAAGTATCTTTTTACTTGCAGAACAGGCCTAATGCAAAATCTTTTAATGGTGGCACCTTAAGTTACAGGCCCTAGGTACTCGGAGCACTTTTTACTAGGGACCTACATGTAAGTTAGCCTTGCCAATTAGGTATTAGCCAAATTGTACCAGTTGCTGCACAATTTTAGGGGTCTGAGCACATTGTCTTGGCACAGTTCGCCAACACCTAAAGTCATCAAAAAGGGTGGTGAACCTGCAAACATCCATCTTCCTACTTTAGAATCCAAGGAGTGTTTTAAATGCCCATATTTTAATTACTAGTGAATGGTGGAAATGGTAGAACTCCCAGTCTATTGACTCTGACCAGTAGATTTTGATTCTGATGGATAGTTTTAACTACATACTCCTCTCCTTAAGAATATCCCTAGGTGCAAGACTAGATCTGGAGAATTTTCCCAGCAATGATCCTTCATTCCGATAGGTGACACTATCTGGCTCTGTGATGACTGTGTTCTGCACCAGCAGTGACTGCGCCGAGCCACAATTAAGCACCAACCCTTTCTTTCCACACCCCTAGACATGGATCCAGAAAGCAATTTTTTTTTTTAAATAGAGTACCAGGAAAGTTGTCCTTATGCCCCCCCCCACGCACAAAGCTGAACTCTACCTAGTCCTCCCCTTTGAAATGAGACGAGAAGGCACAAGGGTGTCATTCAAAGGGCCATACACCAGAAGCACCCTCAAACTCCGACCTGGTCCCAACATACCCTTAATTTCCTGGGCTGTTGTTGACCCATAGTGAATATCAAGCTTCAGGGAGGCTTTCGCTGCATCTTTCAGATGCCTTTTGTTCCCTCTTGTGTGCCTTTGTATGGAGCCGCAAAGGGCTCCAGTTAGACTTCTCTAGCAGGCTGCCCCTCTGCATTATGACTTCTTGGGGCCTTACGACAGGCCCAGTCTGCCACCTGCCTGTGCTTCCACTCTGATGTTAAGATCCACATCAGTCCCTTGTGCTACCATTGATGCTGAATCAGTCAGCGCTATCCCTGGACCTGCTCACAATGAAGATATCTGCCACGGAACAGTTTTTGGATCATTCCAAAGCTGCTGCCGTGTTCAATGACAAAAATGCAACAAGACCGTAATCCACTGCCTTGATGCCAGTAATATCAGAGGCTGGAGGCTTTTGCATAATGTTTCTGAAGTCATTAATGATTTGGACAACCTGCTCCACCTCACTATGCTGAAAATGGGTTATTTCTGGATTTACGGAAAGCCAGTGGGCAATCACCAGTCGTGACTCGCCACTTGGGCCACCAGTAGAAGAAAGTACATCTTTCACAATAGTTGTGCAAGGGCCTACAAAAGTGCTTGATTTTATAGTTGCTTACTGTTGAAACCAATGCACACTTGTTAATTGAGCTCTTCCAACTAGTCGAGACTCTAAAAAGCAGCCTTGAGGCCACTTGGTCCAAGAAGCCATACTTTGGCCCGGCTGTCAGTTGCCTTTTCATCAGGTGACCTATATCAACCGCCAGTGGCCATCCTTTTCTTGCCTGAAAGCTTGGTGGTAAATGCATCAATGAGCGAAGTCCTTCCTAACTCCTTTCCAGCAAATCCTCCGGCTCGAGTTGAGATGTATTGATGTCTTTATAAAGTTTGTGTTCGGACAGTTTGGCCTTAAGATCCTTGAATGTGGTGTCGTAGTACAATAAATTGTTGCAATCTGATTAGAGGGTACTAAGTCAGTGGGCCTCAACGACTTATCTTCTCGGGGACTGGTCACAACTGGTTGGGGGCCAGTCACATGCACCACTGAAGTCCAGGGAGACAGTCACCCGTTGGGTCCAGCTGTCTCTGGGTCCTTCGTGTATTTTTCTCCTTAACGGCGGTCCAGCAAAGATTTTGTCTTGATGCTGGGCTGCAGGCAGGATGCTGGGAAAATGTGGTGAGTGTTCCTGAAGCTATCAGGAGTCAACTCCGGTCTCAGGACTTCGAACGAAGATGCAGGCGAATCGAGTGCTGGTCCAGTCGCCACTGTCTTAACTGGTCACATGGTTACAACAGTGTAAGGAAGTGCCTCAGTATGTATGGTCATCCCCAAGTTTTTTTGACTAATGCTGCTGGTTTTTCCCCTCAGAGTGCACTGAAGCCTACTAGCCAGACTTGAGTGCCAGTGACCTGACCCTAAAGTGTATGTTGAATTGGCTGTACTCAATTGGAGTTGGCTAACTTACCTGTAAGTTCTTAGTAAATGGTACACTGGTACCCAGGCCAAGTAAGTTAGAAGGGTACCCTAGAGCTTGCAGCACTAATTGTTCCACCCCAATTAAAACAACTCACCCTGTCCTCCACTGCCAACTGGTAGAGCGGTTGTGCACTGCTAGCCAAACTTTGCCATTGAAAGCAGTGGCAAAGCCACAACTTCCCCAGGGCGTGTGTGTAAGTCAGATCTCTGGCAAGCCTACCGTGCCCTGAAGGCAGGGGTCAACATATGACACAGGCAGGACATGCACTTTGCACGTCCTGACAGTAAAACATACAAAACTAAATTTTTTACTGTGGAAAGACTTGGTCGCCCAATTGGAAAGTACATGGTTGCACACAAACTCTTGAATGGTGCGACCAATGTAGGCACTCCAAGATATCAAACATCTCGTTACATTAAGCCCGACTTGTATCAAAAGTCGAAGTGAATGTAACGTGTTGCTGTGTGCAGTTAAAACTCCTGTACCTTCCTGGGCACACATGAAGCCTGCTCCACGAGACTGCTTTCTGCTCTACGAGGCCGCTTTCTGCTCTCCTGCAGAGACGTGGCAGCGACTCTCAGAAAGGAGAACAGTGAGAGCTTGCAGGACATCGAGATGTCACATCCCTCCTGTATGAAGCCATTTGGTTGTTCGCCTCAGCAAGCAGGTTTCCAGGGTGAAGCAGCCTTTGAAGGGCCGATGCGTAACACCAGGAGAGATGACTGCCCCATTGTTAAGGTAGACATGCTGGCACAGGAAGGAGCAACACCTAACGGGATGATGGACGGAGTGTTGAACATTGCAAGCACTCGCCCCCCCCCCCCCGTCAACTGATCTGTGTTTAATCCATCATTCTTTACCTCACTCTACCACCACAGTTCAGACATGGCCATATGCAAATCATTCTGACCCTGTGCCTCATGGGAACAGTCCAGCCCGAACTGCCAAGCCATGTCTTTCCTGGACTGGAAACAAGCATCCTGGGACTGGTTTCTGGCTAATCAGCTGTCATCAGCCATCTGTGCCTACTATCTGGTAGTCATCCTTTTGGAGTAGCTCACACCACCTCCGACCGACAATTCTTCGACCCTGTTCCTGAGAGCAATTCACACTTTCAAGGTAGCATGTTGTCTCTGGTGACATTCTGCAGCTAGACAGGAAAGGCTATTGGAGGTTAGGACAATAAGATGGGGGGCCTTTTTAATTTAAGTCTGTATTACAAGTTACAGTAATTTCAACCCCAGCAATAAGTCAGGTTTTATTGAACAATTAATTTGATACCTTGAAGTAATATCTTTGGTGCTCCCAATTGCGGTGGCTAATGAAACTTAGTTAACCAATGTGATCAACTGCCTTCAGTGAAAACAGAAATTTCATGTTTTCGTTGTCTAAGCATGTTAAACCAAATTATCAAGCCCTTCTTTTTAACATTAAGCACTGTGCCTGGTGGGCTATCAAGGTCTTCCTTGTGGGAGGCTTACCACTTTTAACAAGCATTTGCAATGCAATAGGTCTCGCGGCATTAAAGTTTGAGTTATTGGCATTGTATATGACAATGTGTTGCATTACATTTTTTAGCAAAGTCTGTATTGGTGTATAAAGATGATTTGCAAGATGATAGCTGTTGAAAAATATTAAGCAATGTTTGCAATAATATTATAATATTGTAAGTTACTGTTGTAGTTATAAGCATTTTGGTAGTGCATAGTGATGTTGTGGTGCCCCTGAGGGATGCTGTGGTGGACAACACTATACAAAAGCTAATAATATATCATGCTTGCTGAGAGTTGGAACTCAGCGTGGTGATGGGCAGGACTAGCAGCTTTTCATCTGCTAGACTGAAACCATAGGTGGCAAGGAGACCTCCCAAAATCCTTCAAGAGTAGAAGTCTCCCCAGGACCGCTAATAGACCAACTTTCCTGGGTAACTGCTGGGCACCCCTGCAAGAATAAGACAAGAAGTTCCCCCTGCCAACTTCTCTCACTCTTCCTTTACCCGCTGCCTGCTGCAGCATCTGACAGACCCCACCTCTAGCAGCTGCTCACAAATCCTGATGGGTGACCTGGGATAGAGGATGTCCCAGATCTGTGTATCTTCTCCAGTCACCTACACCACTCAGCAGCAGAAATCCAGAATCCGCTAGGGCCATTAAGTGCTACAGAGATTACACACAAACAGAACAGCCAGTGAAATATAAGCAATAGCACATTGCTGCAGCAACAAAGTAAGATTGTTCCATTTCTCTGCCACAATATTAAGTCTTGCACCTTTATCCACCTGTGGGGTTTGGTCTTCCACTGAAGCAAAGCCCATACAAACTGGTACAGTCTACGCATTGCCCCAGGTTTGTAGTCAGTAGCCACAGATTTAAAAGCCCTGGCTCACTTATGGAGTATTTAGTTTATTCCAAATGCTAGATTTATCTTAATGGATTTTGACACCCCCCTCAAAAAAAATCCCATGCCATCACTGCCACTTCCCAAATCTCCGATTTACACTATTTTGTTTTACTAGGACTGGGTCAGGAGCATTATCTGGTTTCTTCCGCACGTTTTCTCCTAAAAACACCCAAATATACCCCATACCCCAAATGCACTTGATATAGCCCAAATCTATGTGACCCCCCTTTCTCTGTCTGTAGCCGGTGATGGAGCGGAGCACTCTGGTAGTCCCTTGGCGGACTATAAATAGTTCCACTGACCTACCTTGCATTAACTCTAGTCTTCTTTGTAGGTGAGAATAAAAACCTTTTGGTTGGTCTACATGCTCTATTTTGTTAGCCTGCTTTGTGTATCAGTGCAGTGTCACTTACTGTTTTTTACCCTTCGGATCTTGCTGAACTCTTGGTCCTAGCTAGTCCACTTCTCAACAAACCACTACACTTAGTAGTGAATCCCACAGTCTTCACACACCCAACACTTTGGTGGGGAACTCTATCACAACTTTCTTTGAGCTACTCCATGTTGCAGTTACCTTCATCCATGACCCATGACGCCTGTTCCTCATGGTTTAGCATCAACTCGGTAAGAAGGGGTCTCGGGGCTTCTGACAGTCCCTAGCACCCAGAATCCAGCCGAACCCTGTTACATTGTAGTCTACAAGATTACTGATGTAATTAACAAACACTGCTATGTTTTGGGCTACCAGCACAGTACTGCACATAAACTTTGAGCAATGTGTCAGAGTACTTTATTTGGTACATTTGGTTGTACGACACAATGTCGTGGCTGAAATATTTACTTACAAAAATCTCATACACAGTATACACTACAACTGTATCATCGAGTTAAATAAACAAAGAAGTAAAGATTTACGATTCTTAACTCCACATCTACTTATCTTAACTATACGATGGTAACAGATTTTGTGAATGCAATATTTTTGGGGGCTGTTGTGAGAAGTTGGCCTGATATATAGTGCTCACTTTTCTAGTGATCACTTTGTATCATACCAAACAACCCTTATTGATGATTGGTTGTAAGTCAACCTTGGAGACCAGCTATCCTAGTAGCATGGACACGAGCAGTCTTCAGGCTAAACTCTAGAGGGCGTGTTAAGCCAGCTGTTTCACCATCACATATACCCCTTGAACACCAAGTGAAAGGACACCACACAAGTTGTTATGAAAATAAAGGATATTTATTTATAACAAGTCTACCCTGAACTCTTTGAGTCAGGGAGCTAAGCACAACACAAAACTCTTATGAAAATACTTTAAGTTGCACAATTTACACAAATGCCCGAGGGGCACGAAAAACCATATACTACAAAAGTGGAATGCGAAAAACTAGCAGGTAAGTAACAAGATCCAGAGGCTTCAGGATCGCTAGAACTACACTACTGAACCTTAAGATTACGAGCAGGAGGCCTAGGGAGATCGGGTGCAGAGTGTGCACTCTCACGCGGGATGCGGGACAAAGTCTATGGATGCTAGATTTCGTAAAGTTAGTGTTATCGGACGAATCCGACTAGTTAGGCTGAAAACGAAAAAGGATCTGGACACTTAGTGAACCTACGTGGGAGCACCGAAATGCTCGAGTTACCTAGCCCAGGGGCTGCGGCTGCATAGGGTTCAAAAGACGTCGGGAATCCTCGTTAGTCTATGGAGCCTAAAAGAAGTTGTTGCTGGCAGGCGACAAGTGATGAAGTTCGATGGGATCCAAGCCTGGATCGGAGTTGAAGATGACCTGAAAGCAGAGAGGACTCCGTTCTTAATCACTAGCCAGTGATCAGATGGGCACCAGGATGGCACCGGATGAGGGCACCTCGACCAGGTGAGTGGGCGACGCTTGGCTCTGCAGTCTCTCGGACCAGGAGGCGTTGTCGGCGACCAGGATGGAGGGGCGAGCTGTCCCACGAGGGTGTCCGCTGTCGGCGCTGCTGAAACCAGGATTGGAGCAACAAGCCTTGGCAAAGGCAAGCCCACGCGGTGGACTCAAGATGGCGTCTGGAGTGGACCAGGAGGGTCCAGGGTGCTCCTCTGTTGGAGGGGAGCAAGGGCCAGTCTGGAGCAACCAGACCAGCGGTGAAATCGTCGTGGTTCGTCGTCAAGAGGGTCACTAGCCAACGGGCAAGTGACCGGACAACGTGGCAAGCAGCAAAGGAGCAGAAGGGCCCCACGCAGATCTCGTGGATGCTGGGAGGCTGGACTTCGGTGCTGGAGCTGCTTAGGGTTAGGGCTTCTCAAACCCCAATGCACTTACTCGAGGGTCTCTCGGGGGTCGTGCTGGAGAAGCGTCGTGCAGGTCTTGAAGATGGCCGGTCCCACGGGTCTCGTCGCACCCACGAATCTCAGCTGTGCTGGATGATGTAGGTAGAGGTCAGAGATGGCAGGGAATCCGGGTCTCGTCGAGCTGGGCAGTCTGGATCCAGAGGATGGACTTACAGCAAACCGCAAGAGCTTCGATGGTGCCTGCTGGTGCAGGGTGGCTACTCCTTAGCCACAAGGGAGAGTCTTCAGAAGAGTCAAGAGTTCCTTTCGTGGAAAGTAGTTTCAAGATCCAAGATTATCTAATTTGGGAAGTGGGCCTGCTCCTATCTTTATACTAAGAAAAGGGGCTGGCACGCGACTAAGTCCTGCCCTATGGGTGGGACTAGGAGGGGGGTGGCTACACCCCTCTCCTTTGTCCGGTCTCTCCCCAGCTCAGGGGCTGGTGTGCCCCAGGAACTGGTTTGAGCCGGCATATGCACAGTGAGCACCGGGGTGCCACTTGCAAACACCTTCCTTTCAGCCCTGCCTACCTGGAATACACAAAATCCTGTCTGGTATGGTGCTGGCACCGCCCCTGACAGGAAACCCTTTGTCCATGCCTCCGTTGCTGGAAGGACTCCCAGCAGCAGGAGGGCAGACTTGTGTCTCGGTGGCAGCATCCATTTTGTGGAGCTGAGGCTATGTCTGACTTTAACCGGGGTTCACAGTTACATACATGTCGTGTCCCTCTAGAAGGGTGGAATGCTAACCCCGTCGCCAGAATTGGCGAGGGGTTAGTATTCCAATTCGTATGACACCTTACTCGACATGTTTTGATAATGTTATACCAAAGTTAGCATTTAACCGCGAGGATTATAAGGCACTTAAGAGTATATGGTATAGCGTTATCATGGAACAACTATTAGGACTTGGTTCCGCAAGCTGCAGACGGGCTTGGCTCATGCCAGAGCACCATCTCACATAATTCCAAGCACTCTGCCTTCAGGATTGATAATGCCTGCCATAGGAGTGACTGATAGGAATATATGTCCATTTCAGGGTTAGATATAGGTATACTATATCTATAGCAAAGGGTGATTACACCACCTTGCCCCAGCTGTCATGCAGCCAGTTGTGTCCGTTTTAGATGGCCAGCCAGGGGTGGCATAATACATGCTTCAGCCCCTGGTAGGCCCTGGGTACACCTATGCCCTGGATACCTAAGGTACACTGTACAGGGACTGATAAGGTGGCCCAGTACCAATTGGTAAATGCACCTAAAGTACATGGTTGTCAATTTAGAGAGAGAACAGCTAGGCTGTGGGTCTGATTAGCAGGCCCACAGCCAGGGAAAGTCGTAAACCAGTGAAGCAAAAAGCAAAAATCTGGGGTGGCCATGGGATTGCAGACCCCACTCTCCTACAGCTGTTAATTCTACTGCAGTATAGTGACCTCCTACTTCTGAAAGCTTTTCAGAATTGGTTACAGAACCCATGCTTCGCGGACTATTTCTCACGTCTTAAAATAAAAAAATTGTGACCGAGCTGTAATTGCGCACGAAGAGCAATTTTGACAAAATCCAAAATATTGGCTGATAGCGATGCAGTCCCAACAAATAGCTCCTTGTCTTATGATTCAACATCCAGTGGTTTCATCAATCTTGTGTCATACGCTGCTAGGTGAAAATCCAGCAGGAATAGCTTCTCTAAATTACGCAACTTTCTACATGTGTGGTAACCAGATTAAATATTCCTCAGCTGGGCAAATTTGGACAGTGCCCTGTACACAAAAAAGAATTGTAAAACATCAATTAAAGTTTCAATCCCTCTGTCACCAGCAGTTTCAAGCCCACACTTAATACTATTTAAGTTTTTAAGAAGCTATTTTAAGACCATTACAGAGTTTACGAAAGGAATAGTTGGAAACTGTGTCTGGTGGAGAGTGTTTTCACGGTTTGCTTCCCCCTCCGCGCGCACTGGACAATGAGCGAAACCGAATCCTGCCGTGGGGCGGGACTTCCATCTTGTGAATCCCACGCCCTCGGAGTGCCTGGCCAGAGGAGCAGTAGAGACGCGGGGCTCCCATGCCCGAGGGAGAGCCCCGCGGTGGCGGCTGAAGTCTGGAGTGGCGGTAAGTGGACCTTAGTTGTAGGGGGGGAGGGGGTCTTGGTGCACGTGTGTGTTTTTGTGTGTGTGTGTGTGTGTGTGTGCGCGCGCGACGGAGCGGGGGGGCTTGGTGCACTAGTGTGTGTGACGGCGGGGGGCCTTGGTGCACTCGTGTGTGCGCAAGGGGGTGTCTCTCTGTTGCTGTGTGTGCGTGCATGGGCGCTCGTGTGGGTCTGTGTGTGCGCATGCGTGTGGGTTGGGGCTTCCCAGGAGACAAGAGATGGCCACAGCGAGCGCGCACGCGTAGCCCGCTCCGATCGCCATGCGCGTGGTTAACGCCACGAGACCTAAAAAGGAACTTTTTGACCTGTCAAAACTGCTTATTTTTGCCATGGTGTGTTGGCAGTTTTAACGTTGCCCTACTAGGCTGCAGTGGCAGGTCTAGAGTCAGATTTTCACTTTAGTTACTGTGGGAGTGGCACAATTAACTATTGCAGTCCACTAGTGACAATTAACTTTATAGCCCTGGGTATTGTATACTAGGGACTTCTGGATAAATTAACCAAGCTAATTGGATATTAGCCAATTGTGCACATACGTTGGGGGTTCGAGCGCACCCACTTGGGACCTGGACAGCAGGGCCTAGTGCTCCACTGAGTTGAAAAGCCAGCAGCATCAGTCCAAAAACCTGGGTGGGGGAGGGGGGGCAGGAATTTTACAATAGGTTCTTTCCTACAGTCTTGCTGGCTGAAAAAAATGCACAATGGATCCGAAACTGGGAAGTATGTCTTGGTTGATGGATTTTGACAGCACAGACTCAGTGGACAGATATTGGTAGCTCTGTACTGCATAGAAGGCATGCTGGGTGTTATCAACCTGGTTTTCGGAGGATGTCCAGGTGTCCCTTATTTGACAACTCTAGATTGTTTGAGGAGAAAGTGGATTCGGTTCTCGAACGATTTGCGAACATTCTTCAGGCATGAATTCTGGGCCTCTTGTCGCTTGCAAAGCAGTTACACCAGTAATACAAGAATTTTAGAGGTTAATACTTTGAACTTGCCTTCACACAATGGCACTCTTTCTAACTTGCAGAAGCAGCCACAGTACTTATGGGGCTGAGATGGCAGCCCCAGCTGTTAGCCCCAGAAAGACATCTCTTCTCTACTGCTTCCTTCTCTGCAACAGCAACTGTTAAGTTGTTTTAACTTACCCTAACAGCCCCAGGAGGGGCAAGGCAGGGTACAGCATCACCCCCAGCTGGATACCCATAACTTTAAGCAGGTGGGTATTACAGCGAGTCCCTGCCCGGTTCCCCCTCCCCACACCAGAGCAGCAGTTAGTGGACCATTATGCAGTCTTACTGCAATAGATCAAGAATCAAGAATGACAAGTATATTGTATAGCGCGCTACTCGCCCGTAAGGGTCTCAAGGCGCTGAGGGGGGTGGGGGGGTTGCTATTGCTCGAACAGCCAGGTCTTGAGTTGTTTCCTGAAGGAGAGGTGATCCAGGGTCAGCCGTAGGTGAGTGGGGAGGGAGTTCCATGTCTTGGCTGCCAGGTAGGAGAAGGATCTCCCTCCGTCGTGGGACGGAGGTGAGTGCGAGGCTGGCGGATCGGAGCGGGTGGGTGTGTAGAAAGAGGCGGCTGTTGAAGTACTTCGGGCCCATGTCGTGGAGGGCCTTGTGGGTGAGGAGTCTGAACATGATCCTCTTGTTGAAGGGTAGCCAGTGCAGGTCTTTCAGGTGGGCAGAGATGTGGCTGCGGCGAGGGATGTCCAGGATGAGTCGTGCTGAGGCGTTCTGAATGCGCTGGAGTCTTTTCTGGAGTTTGGCTGTGGTTCCTGCGTAGAGGGTGTTCCCGTAGTCCAGACAGCTGGTGACGAGGGCCTGGGTGACCGTCTTCCTGGTTTCTGTGGGGATCCATCGGAAGATCTTTCGGAGTATGCGCAGGGTGTTGAAGCAGGATGATGAGACTGCGTTCACTTGCTTGTGAGGAGTCCAGGATGAAGCCCAGGTTGCGTGCGTCGTCCGTTGGTTTGGGTGCGCTGCCCAGGGCCGGGGGCCACCAGGAGTCGTCCCACGCGGAGGGAGATGGTCCGAGGATGAGGACTTCCGTCTTGTCTGAGTTCAGTTTCAGACGGCTGATCTTCATCCATTCTGCGACGTCTCTCATTCCTTCCTGGAGGTTGGCTTTGGCGGTGGTGGGGTTGTTGGTGAGGGAGAGGATCAGCTGGGTGTCGTCGGGGTAGGAGATTATGTTGAGGTTGTGTCGGCGGGCGATGGCTACGAGAGGGCTCATGTAGACGCTGAAGAGGGTTGGGCTGAGTGAGGATCCTTGCGGCACGCTGCAGATGACTTGGGTGGCCGCGGATCGAACGGGGGGAGGCGGCCTCTCTGGGTTCTTCCGGCGAGGAATGAGATGATCCACTCCAGGGCCGCTCCTTGGATTCCTGTGTTGCTGAGGCGCTGTATCAGGGTGCGGTGGCAGACGGTGTCGAAGGCTGCTGAGAGGTCCAGGAGGATGAGGGCAGCCGTTTCTCCGTTGTCGAGCAGGGACCTGATGTCGGTGGCTGTGATGAGGGCGATCTCGGTGCTGTGGTTTGCTCGGAAGCCGGACTGTGGGGGGTCGAGAGATTCGTTGGTCTCGAGGAAGGCGGAGAGTTGTCTGTTGACGGCCTACTTGATGACTTTGCTGGAAAGGGGAGGAGCGAGATGGGGCCGAAGTTCTTCAGGTCCGTGGGGTCCGCGGTGGGTTTCTTGAGGAGGGCGCTCAGCTCTGCATGTTTCCGGCTCTCCGGAAAGGTGGCGGATGCAAACGAGCTGTTGATGTTCCGGAGTTGGGGTGCGATGATGGAGTCTGCTTTGTTGAAGATGTGGTGAGGGCAGGGGTCGGCGGGGGATCTGGAGTGGATGATTATCAGGCGGGTGGTGTCTTCGGTATTGACAGGGGTCCAGGTGCAGAGGTTGGTGGTTGGGGGCGCTGGTTCGATGGCAGGGTGCATGGTTTGTGCGTCGAAGCTGATGTGAATGTCGGCGATCTTGCGGTGGAAGAACGAGGCGAGAGCGTCAGAGGTCTTGCGAGGGAGTGATGTCGATGTTGCAGGCGCTGGGATTGGAGAACTCTGACGATGCTGAAGAGCTCCTTGCTGTTGTGGGTGTTGTCCAGTCTTTCTTTGAATGCTGTCTTCTTGGTGGTGCGGATCAGCTGATGGTGTTTGCGGGTGGCGTTCTTGAGGGTGGTCATGTGTTCTGTTGTCTGGTCGTGGCGCCAGGCTTTCTCAAGGGTGCGGCAGGTTTTCTTGGAGTTTTTGAGGTCGGTGGTAAACCATGAGGCTTTCCTGCTGCCAGGTCTGCTGGGAGGGTTCTTCAGTGGTGCGAGTTCGTCGGCGCAGTTGGTGAGCCACAGTGTGAGGTTGCGGGCTGCCTTGTCGGGGTCCGTCGTGTTGGTGGGCGGGTTCTGGCTGAGGGTGGTGGTGAGCTGGTTGGCGGTGATCTTGCTCCAGCTTCTGCGGGGATCTTGTTGCGGGTGGTGGGGGGTCGTGGTTCTCCTGAAGTTGAAGTGGACGCAGCTGTGGTCTGTCCAGTGTAGTCCGGTGGAGTGGCTGAAGGAGATGTGCTTGCTGGAGGAGAAGACTGGGGTCAAGCGTGTGGCTGGCGTAGTGGGTGGGGGTGTTCACCAGTTGCTTGAGTCAGAGGTTGTCCAGTAGGGCGGCGGTGTTGCAGTCCTTGTTGTTCTCCATTTGGAAGTTGAGGTCCCCTAGGAGGATGTAGTCTGAGGAGGTGAGGGCGTGCGGGCTGATGAAGTCTGCGATGGCTTCGCTGAATTGAGTGCGTGGTCCCGGGGGTCTGTGGATGAGTGCCTCTGAGGGTGGTCTTGGGGTCGGTGTGGATCTGGAAGTGAAGGTGTTCGGCGGCGTTGAGGATGTCGTCGAAGTTGGTTGTGATGCGGAAGGTGTTTCTGTGGACGATGGCAATGCCTCCTCCGGTTTGGTTGATGCGGTCCCTCCAGGTGATCTTGTAGCCTTCTGGGATGGCTATGGTGATGTCGGGGTCTGAGGAGGCGTTCATCCAGGCTTCCGTGAGGAAGGCGACGTCTGGTGAGGTTGTGTCGAGGAGGTTCCAGAGTTCCACGGCGTGCCTGTGGACGGAGCGGGTGTTGAGCAGGATGCACTTGAGGTGGTTGTTGCTGGTGCTCGGCTTGGCGGGTGCGGTGCCGGTTCGGAGGCAGGTGAAGCAGCAGGTTTGGCAGGTGAAGGGTCCGTGTGTGCACCTCGGGATGGCTTGGTAGCAGGCGGCGTTTTGGCCGGCGTTAAATGCGTGGAGGGCGGCTGCGTCGTAGGTCCGTCGGGTGCGCTGGCGTCGTCGAGGACCAGGGGTCCTGGCGCTGGGCGCGGACAGGCGTAGACGGGCTTGCCTTTGGCGCACAATCGGCGCACCCGCTGCGCGTACGCGCGGGCTCCATTTAAGGCGAAGTGGGGGGGAGGAGCAGCTGGGAGGCGGGAGCGGGGCGGTCAATGGGGAAACAAAGGAAAAGGGGGCGGGCCGCGAGGGAGCAGCGGCGGGAAGCGGGGAGCTGAGGGGGGGTCACACCAGCGGTACAGTAACAAAGGATGAAGCGCAACAAAACCTACTTACAGAAAAAAGCACTAATACAATAAATATAATACAAAACAATGAAACTAGGCACAGTAGGGCAAAACTGGCAAAACCAAAACGGGTGAAAAGGAGCGGGCAGTAGCGAGGGGCACAAAGGTCAGGGACGGACCTGTGGCGCTGGGGGAGAGACACGCCTTCAGCTGGTGGGCCGTGCGGCGTGGGGGGTGTCCAGGGGTCAGGTCACACTCGCCTACGCCGTGCGGGCTCCATTTAAGGCCAAGTGGGAGGGAGGAGCAGCTGGGAGCCGGGAGCGGGGCGGTCAATGGGGAAACAGAAAGGAAAGGGGGGTGGGGCCGCGAGGGAGCAGCGACGGAAAGCGGGGAGCGGAGGGGGGTCACACCAGGGGTACTGTAACAAAGGACGAAGCGCAACAAAACCTACTTACAGAAAAAAGCACTAAGACAGTAAATAAATACAAAACAATGAAGCTAGGCACAGTAGGGCAAATCGGGAGAAAAGGAGCGAGCAGCAGCGAGGGAGCACCGAGGTCAGGGACGGACCTGTGGCGCTGGGGGAGAGGCGCGCCTTCAGCTGGTGGGCCCTGCGGCGTGGGGGTGTCCTGGGGTCAGGTCACCTTTCTCTGGCCAAGGGTTCCATTGAGAAGTTCCCAGCTTTGGATTAGGAGGAGGGTTGATATTCACTCTACGTCCTCTTACAGAAGATTCCTACTCAGTGCCTTTCTGCCTAAAGGCAAATTCAGGATACGCACCCTATATACGATTTCTCTGCTCTGGACCCTGTAGACTTGACCGCTTTCCATGTACTTGCAGGACGGGTATTCTCAAATCCCTGTTCTACAGTTCCACAGTGTTAACGTCAATTCACATTTACTGCGGTCCCCTTTCTATGGCCTTGGGGGTTTTCAAGAAACTGATGGCAGTAGTCGCTGCTCACATTTGAAGGACAGAAATACAGATACTCCTGTACCTAGATTGGTTGTTGCTCAAGGCAGACTTGTCGCAATCAGTGCTAAACTTCTTCCGGGCGATGGATGAACTCCCTTACCTTTTTGATGTTCTCCAGTATTGGGTTTTTCATAGGTTCAGAAGCTTGAATCATTCCCAGTCGTCTTAAGTGGAAGACCCCACGGTACCATAGTAAAGCAGTATGTAATAGTATCCTAGTCTATGATGGCAGTGCAAAGTCACTTTAATAGCCTATCATCTGATAGAGACATCTAGCCGCAGATTCCCTAACTTAGAATATCCCCAAGTTGTCAGCCTGGATGTGGATTTTTTTGCAGCAGCAGCAGCACCTCGACCTGACTCCGTTCACGGACGTGATGTTAGCGAAGTCGTACAAGTTCCTCCCGGCCTGCTGACGTCAGTTTCCTCCTTTTCCATGTGCAATGCGAATCCAGAGTAAGCGGTACCTCTGGCCTGTTTTCAAGCCCCCTTTGACACTTCGGAACAGTGTGCGATGCCTTAGGGCTTTAAAACGTGTAACTCCTGTTCGCTGCAAATGTCCGCGATGGACCCACACCGTATCTGCATGTGGTGTCTGGGCAAACACCACGACTCCACAGATTGCGATGTCTGCTAACACATCAAGCCGAAGTCCCGGCGGGAGTGCAGGATGAAGCTGCTTTCAGCTCGCCTGTCCCAGTTGGAGACGTAATAGCCCCCGCTCTCCTCTTTAGCGGAGGGGCGACTCGGACCCAAATGGAGGCCTATGCCGCGTCCTTGGAGCCTCCACTACATGCAGGGTCTCTGGCGGACTTGCCGGCGGGTTTGCCCCTGGCCCCGGCTGAGCCCGTTGCCTCTAGGGAAGATGGAGATATGGCGTCGTTGGGGCGCGGTCCGGCTGGGTCCCCCTCTTCGACCCAGCCGGACCACGCAGTGCTGCATAGTCCTGTGGGGCTCCCTGTGGCGTCACTGGCGGTTGCTGGTGCTCGCAGCTTTGCTTCGGGCCCACCTTGGCCTTCAGGACAGGCTCGTCCTGCACGTCGTGTGAAGGGAGTCTCCCTGAGCTCTGCTCAGTTTTCACCTCCACTCTTCTAGTTCCAGTGTTTATCTCAACATGTCAAGTAAGAAGTCTTTATTCAGACCTTGCTCTTCTTGTGGGAAGCTGCGCCTTGTTGAAAAGGACCCCCACCAGAAGTGTATCTACTGTTTATACCCTGATCATGAGGCTGGCAGCTGCAAGTTCTGTAGAACTTTTTCTACAAAGACTCTTAAAGACCGAGAAGGCCGTCTTCTCCTTTGGCTGCAACGTCTAAAGGACAAGGATTCTGCACTGTCAGACGCAGAATGTTTACATTCTGGTCTTTCTACAGCAGCCTCTAAGCGTGGTAGTGTTCAGGAGTTTCCATCTCCTTTTCTCAAAAAGACGAAATTGGCCTTGTCTCTGGCTCCTGTGGTGTCTTCTGCCACTCCTACCACCTCTACGCCCACGAGACCTGGCTCTCAGGTGTCTTCTGCTGCATCTTGAGGTGTTTCCACGCCTCTTAAAGTTCCGCCGTCGACTGGAACGTCTACGAGCGTTCCGACGACGAGAACAGCATTACCTGCATCTTCGACGACGACGCTGACTACAACTTCAGCTTCCTCGTCGTCGACGACGGTCTCGTCGACAGCCTACACGTCGACGAAGGTTTCGTTGCCGTCTAAACTTGTTCTGTCGACGATTCCCATCTCCTCGTCGACGAAGAAGACAGAATCCTCGTCGACGAAAGTCCTGAAGAAATCCTCTCGTCGACGAAGACATCCTCGACCAAAGCCCCGTCGACGAGGACTCCGTCTACGGAGGCTCTACCAGCGTCGACGACTTAGTCTACAGTGGCTCGCCCGTCGACAGTGATCCCGACGACGACTCAGTCGACGGCCAAACCGTCGATGATGACTTCTCGTAAATTATCGTCGTCGGTGACCAAGTCAGTTTAGTCGACGGCACCGTCGATGGCGGCACCGATTTCCTTTGCCTCTTTGCCGTTCGTGCCATTGAAGACTTCAGAATCTTCACATCGTCGCACAAAGGTTCCGTGCCAACAGATCTCGGATCCAGAATCGCAACCACCTTCTCCTATGTTGGCCACTACATCTGAGCAGGACAGTGACTTGGAGCATGATGGGGATACGTTTGGGGCGGCACATAGTCCCTCTGATTTATTAATTAAATGTCAAGACTCTGATTCTGACGATGGCGGAGACCAAGGCTCTCAACATGAGGAGCAGTTGGTCCAAGTTCCTATGGCTACCATTCCAGCAAGCTTGATCTCAAATCTCCAACATATGCTGGATGACTACAACTGCCGTTTCCCAGCATCACCGCAGACTACACCTGTTCCATCTCCTGCTCCTGTGGCACTACCTCCACCCTCTCTGCCGCCTATATTACCACCTACAACTTCGTCTCAGGTTCAGAAGTCAATTAAAATCCATACAACGGTTTACCCGCAGGATGCGGATGATGAGGCGGTCCCAGAGCGTGAGGACGGAGAGGTCCCTGACAATTCGGATGACGATGCAAGCGACCAGGATATGGCTGAATGGGACGATTATCGGGCACAGACGCCCTCGCCTCAGCCAGGTAACTCTGGTGAATCACTTCCTGTGGATATCGCCAGTTTCCATCTTTTAATGGATAAGGCGGCTCAGCGTTTCAAATTACCAAGATCACAACGTGAGGAGGACTGTTTTCTTTATGATTTTAAAGATAAACCTTATAAGCAGTTCCACACAATTCCTATCATCGATTTTTGTTTGGAAGGAGGGAATTAAACTCATGACTGCTCCGAACTCCTTACCTGCTCAGATTCCGCGCCTTGAGAAAAAGTACAAGGCCCCCACTGGTTCTCCAGCTTGCCTGATTTCTCACCTCAAGCCGGACTGTGTAGTGACCCAGGCCGCACAGCGTCGAGCCCGGAACCGAGCGTCTCCAATCACAGCCCCTTCAGATAGAGAGGGTCGACGCTTAGATGCTATTGGCCGAAAGTTTTCAACGATGGCTTCAACATCTGTCCGGGCAGCCAATGCCTTAGCCATCTTGGGACGTTATGACCGGCAGATGTGGTCAGACATTTCAGATTTGATGCAACTCATACCTGATGCTTCCAAGGCTGACGCGCAACAGATTCTTCGCGATGGTCAGAGGGCGTCGGAAGAAATGATCGACTGCGCAGTCGATATTGCTAACACAGGTTTCCGTCTGCTTGCAAGTGCGGCTGCACTCCGACGACAGGGTTGGTTAAAGTCCACCTCCTTCCGGCAGGAAGTCCAATCCAAAATACTGGATATGCCATATGATGGGGAATCGCTATTCGGATCCCATATCTGACGCCCTGGAGTCAATTAAGAAAGACACTGATACGGCGAAGTCTTTGGGCACGTTGCAATTTCGGAAGCAGTCCTTTCGAGGTGCGCGCGGACGCGGCACTTCCAACGTTCGAGGTGGGCAACAATACCGCTCCTACAATCAGTGGCCAACGTTACACGCCCAATCAGCAATCTCGTCAGCAGACCTCCAGACCCTACAGAGGAAAGTCTTCTTATCGTGGATCCAATCCTAAGCGCCAATGACTTTTGTCACCCTCAAAGTGTTAAAGGTCGAATCTCTCTTTAATTCTTAGTGGTCCTCGATCACCTCGGACCGCTGGGTTTTGGACATTGTACTCCACCTTGTGGCCCGCCTCCTCCACATCTCGAGGAGCTTTACCATCAGGTCCGTCTTCTTGTTTTGAAAGGTGCAGTCGAAGTGGTCCCGAAACATCAAAGAGGAGAGGGGTTTTACTCTAGATTCTTCCTCATACTCAAGAAGACCGGAGATTGGCGACCCATTCTGGATTTGAGGGCTCTCAACCAGTTCCTAAAGTCCCAATCGTTCCGCATGCTGACGTTGCTGGAAATCCTGCGTCTTCTATCCAGCGAGGATTTCATGACCACCATAGACCTGCAAGACGCATACTTTCATGTCCCAATTATTCAACATCGCCAGTACCTGCGTTTCAAGGTGGGACCAATGCATTTTCAGTTCAAAGCTCTGCCCTTCGGGCTGCGATCAGCTCCTCGTGTGTTCACGAAGGTACTGGCCCCTGTGGTGGCTCACCTGCGTCTCCAGGGTGTTCAAATCTTTCCATATTTGGACGATTGCCTTCTCAAGTCTCAATCCCACCATCAGCTATGTCAGGACACTCATCTTTGCCAGCAGGTGTTTCAATCCCTGGGGTTGACAACGTCGAAAAGTCAGTTTGCGCCTCTGCAAACGAGAACCTTCTTGGGAGTGATCCTAGACACGAGACTTTCAAAAGCGTTCGTCTCTCAGGAGCGGCAACAGAAGATCCTTCGTCTGGTCTTCCTCATTCGAAGAAAACAGTCAGTTTCTGTTCGGACGTTAAAGTCATTTTTGGGAATGGCATCATCTTGTATCGCACTGATCCCAAATTGCAGATTGCGAACCCGTCCCATTCAGGAGGAACTGGACTTAGTGGCGTCAGGTCTCCGGGTCTTTCAACGACCTGGTCACGGCCCACATGAGAGAGCTTGCTTTGGTGGGCGCAGCCAACCAATTTGGAGACGGGAACGTCGTTCCTCGTTCACGCACCAGATCTCACGCTCACGACGGACGCCTCTCTGGAGGGGTGGGGAGCTCATCTCCAAGACCTATCCATCAAAGGCAAGTGGACTCTGCTCCAGCGCAAGTGGCATATCAACAGGCTAGAGTTGATGGCGATCTTCCTTGCGATCAAATCGTTCCTTCCTGTAGTTCACGGGGAGTCCGTGCTTATCCAAACAGACAACACCACCAGCATGCACTACGTGAACAAACAGGGAGGAACCAAGTCTCCACATCTGTCTCGCTTGGCCCAGTCGATCTGGGATTGGGCTCTCCAACATCAGATCACCCTGACAGCTGTCCATCTGCCGGGCGTGTCCAACATCCTGGCGGACTCTCTGAGCAGGTCCTCTTCCTCAATGCACGAATGGGAACTGCAGCAGCCGACTAGATCTTGTTTTCCACTGATGGGCTCACCCAGCACTAGACCTCTTTGCGACACCGGAGAATCGGAAATGCCCGTCTTACGCAAGTTGGCATCCCCACCCCCGGTCGTGCGGGAATGCCCATTTGATCGATTGGTGCGATCTATTCGCTTACGCTTTTCCGCCGATTCCGCTAGTACCGCGGGTGCTGTGGAAGATGCGGAGACAGTCCTGCCACATCATCTTGATTGCACCTCACTGGCCCAGACAGGCCTGGTTTTCGGAACTGCTTCTGCTGTCCCAGTGCGAGCCCATCCCTCTGCGACCCCGTCAAGACCTCTTACCGATGGACAGGGGCCAGGTGTGCCATCCGGACCACTCCACGCTACAGTTGTCGGCATGGAACCTGAGCACCTTGAATTCGCAAACTTAAACATATCTCAGGAGTGCAGAGACGTCCTTGCTCAGGCTAGGGCTCCGTCTACCATCAAAACTTACAACTCAAGTGGAAGAGATTTTGCCATTGGTGCGTGGCAGCGAATGTCCACCCCATCCATTCCACTCCGGAGCAGCTTCTTCCGTTCTTCTTGAGTCTGGCTCAATCAGGACTTTCACATGCTACCCTGAGAGTTTTTCTAGCTGCAATCTCTCGTTTTCGACATGATGGTTCTTCTTCCTTCTGTTCATCCAGAATCATAAGACAATTCTTCAAAGGGCTCTTCCGCAAGTTCCCACCTGTTCGGCGCCCTCCTCCAGCTTGGCACCTCAAAATTGTCTTATCTCAGCTTATGAAGTCACCATTTGAGCCTATCCATAAGGCGGATATCAAATGCCTCACCTGGAAAGTTGCGCTTCCTTTAGCTTTGACTTCTCGTTGCGTGAGCGACCTTCACGCTTTTACTGTCAAGCCGCCTTACCTACAGTTCAAACCTAACGGAGTGGCACTTCGCACCAACCCCTCGTTCCTACTTAAAGTGCCTACGGATTTTCATCTAAATGAGCCTGTGTTCCTACGAACTTTCTTTCCAGACCCAAGCTCTCCGGCGGAACAGCGCTTACATTCTTTGGACATCAAACGATGCCTTAAATTCTACATTGCCAGAACTGCCTCCTTCCGCAAGTCCGATCAACTGTTCATTGCTTACGGACGACTGCGTAAGGGGCATCCAGTTTCCAAACCAACTATTGCCCGTTGGCTTTCCTCAGCCATTACCTTCTGCCATCTACAAGCTGGCAAATCATTGCAGTCTTCAGTGAGGGCTCATTCTACGAGGGCGATGTCTTCATCCACCACCTTTTTTGCTGGTGTTCCTCTTCATCAGATCTGCCGTGCAGCGACATGGTCCAGCAGGCACACCTTCACCAAGCATTACTGTTTGGATGCCATTAATGAAGCGGATACCGCTGTGGGACAGGCAGTGCTTCGCCATCTTTTCCATTAAGGTGAGCCTCTGTTCCCCCCTCCTTGCTCTTTTTGCTGTGATTGCTATGATGTTTTACATGACTGTATTATTTATTATTATTATTATTATTATTATTACTGTCTTGCTTGCCATATGTGCTTAGCAATCTCAGCTCTCGGAGGTTACTGCTTGCTATTCTATTCAAGCATGTGAATCTATGAAAGACACCCCTAATACTGGAGAAGAACAATTGTTACTTACCTGTAAACAGGTGGTTCTCCAGTATTGGTGTCTTTCATAGATTCACATGCGACTCACCCTCCTCCCCTCAGAGGCTCTCTTCTCCTCATGCACTCTTGGTCACTTGGTGCTACAAAAATCTGAGGGCTTGAGCTTATGAGGAGAAGGTTCTAGAGGGTGCTAGCGCCTGATTGGCTGTAATTTGGACTAACATAATGACACTAATGTGTTACAAATAGTTTTTTTCTCTTTACCATGCATTCATATGTAGAAATAGTTTTAAAGTTGTATTTCCTCTCTTTTATTACGTATTATGTTTTCATATATATATATATCTTTAGCATTATAGCAATTTTATTTACCGTGGGACTCCCACTTCGACGACGGGGAATATTCAAGCATGTGAATATATGAAAGACACCAATACTGGAGAACCACCTGTTTACAGGTAAGTAACAATTGTTCATCTTTGCATTTCAGACGGGTCTGTGCCGTATACCAGATAATGACTGTATGCGCTGTCGTTCCCATAAGGTAGGAGGAGCATCTCCCATCATATAATGCGGAAAGAACTCCCGCCTCACTCTGTTCATACCGATCTTCCTGGAAAGCTGGTTCTGTTTGGGGTGCGTGTAACCACTGATTAATTATTTTCAGTTGGGCTGCCCAGTAATAAAACTTTATATCTGGGAGGGCTATACGCCGTCATACCAGCCTTGGACCAGTTTACCCCTTGAAACACGCACAGGTTTATTTCCCCATAGGAGGCCCGACACCATCGCTGCTATGTTTTTAAAGTATTTTAAAGGGACTTGAAACTGGGTATTTTTCAGCACTTAAAGAAATCTGGGAAGCGTCATCATTTTAAAAAGGGCTGCCTTGCCCAGGAGGGTCAGAGGCTGGTTATGCCAGTGTAGCACATCACGCCTAAATCTTTCGAGTAGAGGGTCTAGATTTTTAAGGAAGAATGCATCCGATCCAGGTGTTACCCAAATACCCAGGTACTTGAAAGAGTCCTCCTTACACGTAAGTGGACAATCCGCCGGGAGCAATGGGGGCAGGCCCTAAAGGATAAACAACTCTGACTTGGACCAATTGATGGTATAACCCGATGCCCGACCGAAGATTTCACAGATATTTAAGAGTGTTAATATTTAGCGTCTTGGGGAAGACAGGTATAACAGCTTGTCAACCGCATAGTGAGATGCGGTCCTCCCAATTCGCAGTCCAGTTAAGGCCGCGAATCATAGGGTCATAGGGTCCCATCGGATACAGGCCGCCAATGGCTCCAGAGCTAGCGCAAACAGCAATGGAGACAAGGGGCAGCCCTGGCGCGTACCCAGACTCAACGGAAAGTCTCCAGAGATGTGACCATTCGCCACAACATGTGCAAGCGGGCGCGAGTATAACAATTTCACCCATGCTCTGAACTTGGGGCCAAAGCCCAGATGTCTGAACTGCAAACAGGTAAGGCCATTCCACCATATAGAAGGCCATGCGGGCGTCGAGCGAGAGGATACCTGCAGGCTCTTGGAGACATGGCATACCCGCCACTACTGCCTGCACCCGTCTGAGATTAAGCCCTGTATTTCTATTGGGCATAAACCCGGACTGGGGTTAGTCGGGTGGCAAGCAATTTCGCTAGTATCTTGGCCTCGGCGTTAAGTAGAGATATTGGGCGGTAGGAGGCCCAGTCATCCGAGAGTTTACCAGGCTTTGGTACCGCCAGGATGGTAGCCAGTCGCTGATCTCAGGGCAGCTCCCCCTCTTCTAAACTATTTGTGTACATTTGCAAAAGATGTGGGGCAGTCAGGTCAGATGTGTGTTTAAAGAGCTCTATTGGGATTCCATTGGGCCCCACTGCTTTCCCCGGCTGTAGGGCATGGATGGCAGTCCGCAATTCATCAATCGTCATATCGGCCTCTAGTGTGAGAGCCGCTTCTTCAGACAGGGCAGGCATTTTAATATCATTAATGTATGTTTGCGCCTGCTCTGTTGCCATCTGAGAGTTAGAAGTGTATACTTGTTCAAAATAGCCCGCCAAGGCCTCTACTATATGTTCAGGGTCGGTCACCACTTCCCCTGTTTGAGTACGGAGCTGTGCTGTCGTGTTCTGTGCTCTTTCTTTCTTATATAACCATGCCAGAAGCTTGCCCGCTTTGTCCCCTACTTCGTATATGGTATGCCATGTAGTTTGTAACCGCATTTTAACCTGGTTGCGCTGATACTCGTTGAGTGTACCCCGCATAAGGCGAAGATTTTGTGCTGTTGAGGGTGGGGTCCTCCTCATGTCGGGCCTGTGACTCAGCCAGCTCCGCCTCCAGGGCCTCTAATTCACCTTTCGTCTGACGTTTATAGCCTGTTATGGAGGCGACGGCCTGCCCTCTCACCACTGTTTTAAACGCTTCCCATAATATACAAGGGGATCGCACTGAGGACACATTTTCTAGAAAATACTGTTTTGTGACGTTGACTATATTTTTGCGGATCGCAGGATCCTGGAAATAAACTGAAAAGATAGAGAAAATACACTTCCTCACCTTAGTGTTCATTGTGTAGGCCAGGGAAATGGGGTAGTGGTCTGAAATCCCACTTGGATGAATCTCAACATCTGTTAAATGGACCAGACTATCAGCTGACAGGAAAAAATTGTCTATACGAGAGAGGCTATTATGCACCCCTGATTGAAAAGTGTAGCTCCGTACATTGGGGTTTCTATACCTCCAAGCATCCGAGAGACCTAAAGCATCTATGAACCCATTCATATGGGAACCACCCGCTCCATTCGTCCTGCTTGGGAAGCGGTCCCTAGTGCCATCAATGACTGAGTTAAAATCACCTCCCAAAATCAGTTCTTCCTTTGGCAGTTTCAAGAGAAATGTACAAAGCGTCGGGAAGGCCAGAGTCTGGAGGGCCGGGGGAATCACACTACATTAAAACGCTTCCCCTCCCACTGACATGCTATAGCTGCAAATCGTCCCTGATCATCTGTCCAAGTCTGGTGTACTATCAGTGGGAACTGCTTACGTATCAGTATGCCCACCCTCCGCGAGCCCGAAGAGAACTCTGGTATGAGTGTACCACCAGTTTGTATCCTCAGCGATCCATAGCTCTACATGCTGAACCCATCAGGTGCGTTTCCTGTAATAATGCCCCGCTGGTGCATTGCGCCGTAAATACTGTAGCACCAATCCCCCTTTAAATTTTATCCCCCAGTCCATGCACATTCCAAGTAAGCAATGTCAGGGGAGACACCGGAGACTTTGGAGGGTTAACAGTACCTTCCCCAGAGCATGGCAACCCTGTTTCTACCGCCATAAACAGTATAGTAGCACCAAGCGGCCCTTCTGTCATGTGCCCTTAAAATGATGATCCGCATAATCCACATTGAACATTGCCCTAAACATAAAAACAGAACAAAAAACAATTTGTAAAACCCACCTTTCCCTTCCCACCCCCCTCCCTGCCTCCCTGCTCAACGGAATCAAAACTACCTCCCACCCACCAGTGTCCTCCTTAGACGTCACGTGTGGCTATGCATTTCAGGATTTAAGCAAGACCACTATCTTAAATCAACCATTCAACCAACAACAATTGTTTGATCCAGTAGTAGACACAGCCCTTGAAAAAATGAAAAAAAGACAATGACACAGCCAAGTCTATGGGAGCTCTGCAATCCACCCAAGCTGGAGGCTCCTTTCGTCGCTCCTTTTACAAAGGAGGCTCCAAACAAGCTGGAGCAGACAATTCAGCTTCCTTTAAGACAAATACACAAGCATCCTCTAATAAAGGATACTTTAAAGGGGGCTACAGAGGTAATAACAATAAGGTTAGAGGTCTAAGTAATAACAATCGATCCTCTTCCACCACTAAACAGTGACTTCCTTCAGCTCCTCCAACAGCATACCACTCCTGTAGGGGGGATATTAACACAGTTCCTACCTGTCTGGAACTCCATCACAACAGATGTGTAAGACAGATTATCCAGTATGGTTACTGCCTAGAGCTTACAGCTACCCGTCTAAATATACCACCCAGACAGCGTCCAATGTCCACAGAACATCTAACACTGCTCCAACAAGAGGTTCTCTCATTACTACAAAAAGATGCAATAGAGCTAGTTCCATTGCAACATCAAGGAACAGGGGTCTACTCACTCTACTTTCTAATACCCAAAAAGGATGGGACACTAAGACCAATTCTAGATTTGAGGCCTCTCAATCTGTACATACTCAGGTCATTTTCACATGATCTATTTGCAACAAGTGCTCCCATTATTGCAACAAGGCGATTTATTCGCTACACTAGCCCTCATAGACGCCTACTTTCACATTCCCATACATACTTCTCACAGGAAGTATCTCAGGTTTGTGCTAGAAGGACAACACTTTCAATTCAAAGTCCTTCCAATCAGGGTAACAGCACCAAGGGTGTTCACAAAGTGCTTAGCAGTAGTAGCAGTCCATCTCAGAAGACAACAGATCCTTGTTTTCCCATACTTAGACGATTGGCTGATAAAGGCCAAGTCATTCAATCATTGTGTTCAACACACCTCACACAATTCAGACACTGCACAAATTGGGGTTTACAATAAACCACACCAAGTCACATCTACAGCCCTCTCATGTACATCAATACCTAGGGGCTACCATAAACACCAGCACAGCTCTAGCTTATCCCAGTCCAGCCAGGATACAGAGCATTCAAGCCTTAGTCACAAAGATTCAGAACCAACACACTCTCCCAGCCAGAGTGTTCATGCAACTAATAGGCATGATGGCATCTTGCATTTTTATTGTACCATATGCAAGACTGCAAATGCGTCCACTGCAGAAATGTCTAGCACATCAGTGGAATCAGGCACAAGGACAACTGACCGACCTGGTGTTGGTGGACAGCCGCACACATAGCTCTCTGCAGTGGTGGAACACCAAAAACTTGTCCAGAGGGCGGCCGTTCCTCTAGCCTGTTACACAGAAAGTACTGACAAGACACATCCCTGACAGGATGGGGAGCACATCTGCTCCACCACACAACTCAGGGAAGATGGACTACTCAACAAAAGGGGCTTCACATCAATCACCTAGAGTTGCTGGCGATTTTCCTGGCACTAAAGTCTTTCCACATACACATACAAAACAAAGCTGTCTTAATCCGAACGGACAACATGACAGCCATGTACTACATACAGAAACAAGGAGGTACACATTCCCTGCAACTGTCCCAGCTCGCACAAAACATTTGGAGATGGGCCATTCCACAAAAGATATATCTGCTTGCAGAACACCTTCCAGGAGTTCACAATCAGATAGCCGATCAACACACAACAGATTCACGAATGGGAACTACATCTGCAAGTTCTTCAACCATTCTTTCACAAGTGGGGTCATCCAGACATAGACCGGTTTGCCACACACGAAAAAGCAAAATGCCCAACCTTCGCCGCCAGGTTTCCACACCCGTTGTCCAAGGGTAATGCAATATGGATGAACTGGTCAGGCAGATTTGCATACGCTTTTCCGCCAACCCCACTAATACCACTAGTGGTACGCAAGCTGAGACAACAGTCTCTCAAACTGATTCTGGTAGCTCCCACATGGGCACGCCAACCGTGGTTCACCACACTGCTAGAACTCTCTAGTTCCACACCAAAGACTGTCTCTCACACCATCAATGCTAACGCAGAACCATGGAGACATCAGGCATCCAGATCCAAGTCCACTGAATCTGGCGATCTGGCTCCTGAAGTCTTAGTTTGGTTACCTTAACCTACCACCAGAATGTATGAATATCATTAAAGAAGCCAGAAGACCTACTACTAGAGCTTGCTATGCTGCAAAATGAAGAGATTTGCCATTTACTGCACTAACAATCAAATTGATCCTCTAGATACTTGCATCCAAAATATCATCTGTTATCTTCTCCATTTACAAAGATGTAATCTAGCATATTCATCTATACGTTTACATCTTGCAGCCATTGCAGCATATCTACAAAACAGACAATATATGTCATTATTTAGAGTACCTACAATCAAATCTTTTATGGAAGGATTAAAGATAATCATTCCTCCTAGGTTACCACCATCGCCAGTGTGGAACCTAAACATTGTGCTTACAAGGCTCATGGGGCCCCCTTTTGAACCTTTACATAAATGTGAATTGCAATTTCTCACATGGAAAACAGCTTTCCTTATTGCTATTACCTCTCTTAAAAGAGTTAGTGAGATACAAGCTTTACTATACAAGAACTATTTTTACAATTACACCGTAACAAGGTGGTTCTACGGACTAATTCTAAATTACTTCCTAAGGCAATTACTCCTTTTCATCTAAATCAATGGATAGTTTATGTGAGAAAGTGGCTCTATGTATACTGGACAATAAGGCAGTACAGTGTGTATAGAGTCCACAAACCCCAAAGGTATAACAGAGGTTAAAGTCAGAACTGACCTTACTCTCCAAAGTGGTAGCTTGGTCAAGCAGTAAGGCAGTACCAGAGGACAGTGTAAAGCATTTGTTGTACACACTCAGTCAGCAAAAGGTTTCACACACTAGAGAACTGAACTCCAGGCCAGTTGTTGTTATATCCTCAGATATAGTTGTTTTATTTTTAGAACCAACAGTTATAAATATATACTTTGCAAGGTATGAGTACTCATGTAAATACTTTGCAGAGAAGCAATAAGTTTGTACACACAATAATTACAGGATAGCTAATAAGCAATACAGTTCTGAAACACATTCTAGCATAGAGTTCAATGGGTTTTTCATAGGAAAGTACTGATGATTACTTTATGGATTACTTTGGTAGTTCCAGGACTAGATCTTAGATTCAGTCCTGGGGGCTAAGCTGAAACCAGATTAGCAAAAACGTTTTATTTACTGTGATTAATTTTCCTGAATATAAAGCGGTTTTAAAAGTTCACACTTTGAAACTTTTCAAGGTGATTCTGACCATGTTATCCAATGGGAGGAAATTCAGGTTACAGGTAAAGTACGATTGTGTTACTTTTGTAATCCAGCGCTAGTCTCCTAGGGCCAGCACTGGGGGCTTAACTCAAAACCGGTAGGTAATTGCGTTTCAGTATTTCATACGATTTTTAAAGAATATTTGCAGTTTTCAAAAGTGGACACTTAGAAGAAATTTCATAGAAAAGCAGACAATGGGTTCCTATGGAGAAAATACAGGTTACTAGTAAACCCGCTAGGGATTACTTCTGAGGTCCAGTTCTGGGCTGAAAGGTACAGCACTGGATGCTCTCCTGATCACAGGTGATTATTTACGAATTCAGACTTTGGCTGATTTTATAGGAATATTTTCAGTTTTCAAAACTTCACAGAACATTTTTGAGTCAAAATGGGTCAATGTTATCCAATGGCAGGTAAGTGAATTACCGGTTTCCAGGTGAGTACTTGGTTGGTGAAGTTAGGGTTCTGGGCGTAGACTCAGGGGTCCCCCAGGGTCAGGTGAGTAGTATAGTTCAGTCCCAGCGGCACAGGGGCAGCCGGGTGCAGAGGTAGGTAGGCCCAATGTTATCCAATGAGGGAAAGGGGGCCATCGGTAGGTGGCTGCTGGTTAGCAGGCCACGCGGCTCTGGGAGCTGGGCTCCCGGTCACTTGCTCTGGGCAAGGGGGGGAAGTAGGATAGGGCAAAGAGGTCACAGCCAGCGGCACTCGGGCGGCTCGGTGCAGGGTGCTTTTGAGCCGTCGGGCGCTCAATGTTATCCAATGAGGATCTTGAAAAAGGAACAAAGGCTGCAGGCTCGGGGACTCTCCAGGGGCGACCAGCACTTCGAGAGGTAAGTTGGGATGATGGAGCACAGGTAGGTACCCCAAAGGGAGGTACAGGGGGGCGTGGGGCGCCGGGTTCAGGGGTGTCTTTGGGGGTCAGAAAAGCTTACCCTCGGCTGGTCGCGGTTGGGGTTGGCCCTGGTTCTGAGTCTGCAGGAGTCTGCTGGTTTACCGAGGAGGGTCTTTGGGCACTGGACTTCGGGTCCCAGTCGCTGGGGGCGACGTCCTAGTGGTCTTGGTTCGGGTTGGCCCGGCCCGGGCTCGGCTGGTGCAGAGTGGGCTGCTCCGGAGCTTCCTGGTGAGCGCCAGATGGGGTGTTGCAGCACAGCCTCTGCTGATGGAAGTCCCAATCTTCGAGAGGGTCAAGGCAGGCAGGTCCTCCTGGTGTCCCAAGGTTGCTGTCCGTGGAGGTCACCGGGATTAGGCAGGAGCAGGTTCCAGGATCAACAGGCCGGTAGGGCTGGGGCCAAGTCAGTTGTCGTTGTCCTGTTAGCAGCTGCGCGGCGGGTCTTCTTCT
Source organism: Lissotriton helveticus (assembly GCF_964261635.1). Lineage (NCBI taxonomy): Eukaryota > Metazoa > Chordata > Amphibia > Caudata > Salamandridae > Lissotriton > Lissotriton helveticus. The sequence goes on along the minus strand of NC_136068.1, from coordinate 639,738,995 downwards.
TCTTTATCTTCTTTCTTCTTTTGATATCTGGATCTGAGTAAGGAAGGTTCAGGGAGCCCCTAAATACTAAATGTGGGGGCGTTACAGGTAGGGCAAGGGCAGGGACCAATGGATCCCTGTCCTGGGTGAGGACACCCCCTAGCCTGCTCCTCTCCTGTGTGAGGGGGCAGGTGTCTAGCTGGGATTGGGCAGGGCTCCCCATCTACAAGATGGCCGGAGCCCGGGGTCGTGCTTCACCTCGCCTCCTCCACCTGAGGGGTGGAGTTGGCAAAGGTTGGCCCACCCTCCTTCCTGACGTAGTTTTCCCGCCAGTCTTCCTGCCAGAGTGGGGGTAGAACGGGTGGGGGGGCAGTTGCTGGGTACAGCAAATGGTCAGGAGAAGCTCTCACAGGCGACATGCCTTTGAAGCTTCCCCCTGTCCATCCTGGGGGAGGAAACCTAGCACCTCGCCCAGGATGTGCATTGTTGCAGGCCCAGGAGAGCGATGGGCTCTCCACCCAGGGGTCCAGCAACATGTCTGCTGTGTGGCAGCCTCTGCAGCCACTCAGCCCAGACGTGGGTTGTAGGTTTGGGTTTTGGAGGGCATCTCTAAGATGCCCTCTCGTGCATCTTACATTAAATCCCACACTGGCATCAGTGCGGGTTTAATATGGTGAGAAGTTTGGTGCCAAACTTGTCAGTCTTCAGTGTAGCCATTATGGTGCTGTGGAGTTCGTAATGACAACCTCCCAGCACCATATACTCTTAAATGGCATCACTGCACTTACAGTGCCTAGGAATGGCCCTAGGTACTGTAGGGGCACAGGGATCATGCACCTGTTTCCTCACCTCTGGCATAGGGCACCCAGCTAGAGGGGTGACTAAAGTATGCCAGGGCAGTGGGGTTTGTGGGCATGGCAAACAGGGATGTGTGCCATGTCGACTCTCATTTTAGTTCTGTACTTAGGCACTCAGCCTGCAAGAGCAGTGTATGGGTGTCACGGGTACAGGGCCCCTGAGGGTGGCACAATAAGTGCTGCAGCCCTCAGGGGTCTTCTCTGGTCACCATGCCCTGGGTACCTAGGGTACCATTTACTAGGGGCTGACAGGTGGTCAGAGATGCCAATTGGGTATTTTGTTTCAGCATAGCTTTTCTTTTTAGGGAAGGAACACATGCCCTGGGTACCTGATTGGCAGGGACCCAGGGCACACTCAGTCAAAGCACATCAGCAGTTCAGAAAAAAGTGGGGCATACCAAGGCAAGAAAGATTGCACTTTCTCACAAGTTACCAGTGTTTTTTCAAAACCCAGACTCTGTAGCAGAAAGAGCTCTACACACAAGATGTAAAAAGAGCTCTTCTCTATTACATTGATAGGACTAAGTCCTTTCATTAAACAAAGCAATTGTTTGTAGCTTTCTCTCCACCACACAAAGGCAACCCCATTTAAAAATCAGGAATTGCAAGGTGGATTGTTAAATGTATACAAATATGCTATCACAAGGCAAAACGCACAATAACAGTTCCTCCTCGAGCACACTCCACACGCAAACTAGGAGCCTCCATGGCTTTCTTAGGGAACATTCCCCTAGAAGACATCTGCAAGGCAGCAACATGGTCTACAATACACACCTTCACTAAACACTATTGTGTTGATGTGCAAGCTAAGCAGCAAGCTGCAGTAGGCTAAGCTGTCCTCAAAACCCTCTTTCAAACTACTGCAACAGATTCAGGTGACCACTGCTAGGGGAAGACACTGCTGTACAATTGATGCACAGTGTAAGATCTGCAGCTCATATGCCTCGAACGGAAAATGCTACTTACCAGTATGCATCTGTTCTTGGCATGTAGAGCTGCAGATTCTTACACACCCTCCCGCCTCCCAGGGGCCTGTATCTGTTCCAGTTCTATCTAAATTAGATATACACCCATGGACATCCTTTCTTCTTTGTACAAACTTCATCATTTCCCATCATGGCGAAAAACAATCTAAGAATGGAGCCGATGCCAATGCGCACTATCGTCCAAGGGAGGAGTCACCTATCTTGTGACTACAAAGACTTCTTCCAAGACGACAACAACATGCAATCATCCGAACCAAACACCAGGTGACGATCTAATGCACAGTGTAAGAATCTGCAGCTCTACAAGCCAAGAACAGATGCATACTGGTAAGTAGCATCTTCCTTTTGGTTGCAATCACTTCAGCTAGGAGGGTGAGTGAGTTGTAGGCTCTTAGCTCCAAGCCTCAGTTTACATAATTCCATGCAGATAAGATGGTTCTTAGTGTAGGCGAGTGGGGTCTGCAATCCCATGGCCACCCCAGATTTTTGCTTTTTGCCTCACTGATTTACGAATTTCCCTGGCTGTGGGCCTGCTAATCAGACCCACAGCCTAGTTGTTCTCTCTCTAAATTACAACCATGTACCCTAGGTGCATTTACCAATTGGCACTGGGCCACCTTATCAGTCCCTGTACAGTATACCTTAGGTATCCAGGGCATAGGTGTACCCAGGGCCTACCAGGGGCTGCAGCATGTATTATGCCACCCCTGGCTGGCCATCCAAATCTGACACAACTGGCTGCACGACAGCTGGGGCAAGGTGGTGTAATCACCCTTTGCTTTAGATATAGTATTCCTATATCTAACCCTAAAATGGACACATATATTCCTATCAGTCACTCCTATGGCAGGCCTTATCAATCCTGAAGGCAGAGTGCTTGGAATTATGTGAGATGGTGCTCTGGCATGAGCTGAGCCCGTTTGCAGCTTGCGGAACCAAGTCCTTATAGCTGTTCCATGATAACGCTATACCATATACTCTTAAGTGCATTATAATCCTTGCGGTTAAATGCTAACTTTGGCATAGCATTATCAAAACATGTCGAGTAAGGTGTAATACGAATTGGAATACTAACCCCTCGCCTATTCTGGCGACGGGCTTAGCATTCCACCCTTCTAGAGGGACACAACATGTATGTAACTGTAAACCCCGGTTAAAGTTAACTCAAGCCTCAGCATCACAAAATGGATGCTGCCACCACAGACACAAGTCTGACCTCCTGCTGCTGGGAGTCCTTCCAGCGAGGGAGGCTCAGACAAAGGGTTTCCTGCCTTGGGAGGTGCTAGCACCACCCCAGACAGGATTTTGTGTATTAGGTAGGCCAAGGCTGAAAGGAATGAGACATGCCTGGGGCACGCAAGGTGCCCTGTGCATACACCGGTTCCAACCAGTTGCTGGGGCACTCCAGCCCCAGCTCTGGCGGGAAACTGGACAAAGGATAGGGGGTGTAACCACCCCCCTGCCTGGTCCCACCCAGGGGAGGGACCTAGTCGTAGTGCAGCCCCCTTTAGCTGAATAAAGGTAGGAGCTGGTCCCATTCCAGATTAGATTACTCTTGACAACTTCCACGAAGAACTCTTGACCTTCGACCTCCTGAAACTCAGAAGACTGAAGAATCTCCCCTATGGTCAGGGAGTGACCATCCTGCTTCGCAGGCACCATCAAGCTTCTGTGCGGTTTGCTGCAAAGTCCTTCCAGCCCGGAATCCGACGATCCAGCTCGACAAGACCCGGACCTCCAGACCTCTCTGACCTCTACCCACATCCACAGCACAGCTGGGACCCGTGGGTGCGACGAGCAACGTGGAGACGGCCATCTTGAAGAAACCTGCACAGCGCTTCCAGCAACGACCCCTGAGGGTTCCTCGAGTGAGTGCATTGGGGACTGAGAAGCCCCACACCGACGCAGCTCCTGCACCAAAGACCAGCCCCCCAGCATCCCTGTGATCTGCGTGGGGCCCTTTTGCCTGGTTGCTGCCCTTCCTGTTGTCTGGTCACTTGCCGGCTGGCTAGTGACCTCTTAGACGACGACCCGAAGATTTCGACACTGCTAGTCTGGTCCCCTAGACTGGCCCTTGCTTCCTTGTGAAAGAGAAGCACCCCGGACCCTCCTGGTCCACTCAAGACGCCATCTTTGTTCCACCGCGTGGCTTGCATTAGCCAAGGCCTGTTGTCCAGATCGACGATCCGACACCGCCAACAGCAGCAGACTACGTAGGACAGCTCGTGCCTCCAGCCTGGTCGTGAAGAACAGCTCCTGGTCCGCGCAGCTACAGAGAGAAGCGACCCTTCCTTCACCTGAACGCAGCGACAGCATCTGGTTCCCTCCTGGTTCCAGCACCGTCACTGGCTAGTGACCAAGACTCTGTCCCCTTCCTTTTCAGGACTTCCTTCTTCCTAGTTCCATCCTTGGAACCACCGGACTCCTCCATCTGGCTGCCTGCCAGCAACTTCTTGTTTCAGGCATCACCGGGATCAACGCAGCAAACCCTACGCAACTTCAGCCCTATGCACCCGCAGCCTGTGGGTTAGGTAACTAAAGCTTCTAGGTGCTGAAGTCAGTGTTCACTATCCTAGTGTCCAGGTCCACTGTTGTTTTCCCTCCATCCAGCCGGGTTCGTCCGGAATCCGTAACTTTCTAAACTGTAGCATCCATAGACGTTGGTACGCATCCCGCGTGAGAGTTTCCACTCTGCACGTGAGTCCCGTGGGCCTCCTGCTCCTTACTTACCTAGTTTGTAGCGTAGTCCCAGCGATCCTCCAGCCTCTGGATCTCCTTACAGTACTTTCCTTCCTCGCATTCCATTGTTTTGAGTATATGGTTTGCCGTGCCCCTCAGGCACACTTGTAGATATTGTGCGAACTCGAATTTCTTTTGTAGTATTGTCATGTGCTTAGCCCTCTGACCTCATAAAGAGTTCACAGGTGTTGTTATTAATAAATATATCGTTTATTTTCATAACAACCTGTGTGGTGTCCTTTCATCTGGTATTCAAGGGGTTATATTGTGGTAAAACAGCTGGCTTCACATGCCAAAAGAGTTTAGCCTAAAGACTGCTTTTGTCCACGCTACTAGGATAGCTGGTCTATCAGGTTGACTTACAACCAATCACCATAAGGGTTGTTTGGACTGATACAAGGTGATCACTAGAATTATTGAGCATCATATATCAGGCCAACTTCTCACACTTAGGACCAGGGCTGCTTTCCTGCCTAAGATGGTCACTCCTTTCCACTTAGGGCAGTCCATCTTATCCACTTTATACCCTCACCCTTCAACGAAGTAGGAGAGGCTTCATCACCTGGACCCCAAGAGGACGGTCATCTTCGTCCTGGTCAAAACCATGGACTTACGGTTGGACGATAAACTCTTCATTGGATATGTAGGCAAGATGAAGGGCAAGGCAGTCCACAAGAGAATGCTGTCCAGTTGGATCATCCTCTGTATCAAGTTCTGCTACTCCTTGGCCAAGAAGGAGCCTCCTGAAGGTATTTGCGCTCATTCTACCAGGGCTAAGTTTTTTTCTGCTTTAGCTAGAGGTGGCCCGGTGGTAGACATCTGCAAGGCGGCAACTTGGGCCTCCCTCCAAACTTTTGCAAAACACTATTGCTTATATTTGGAGGTGAGGAGTGTCAGCCAGTTTACACGTTCTGTGCTGCAGGATTTTCTGGTGCCTGCAGGCACTCTCCGCCGGGAGCTGGACTGCTTGGGGATTCAATTCAAAAGGTTAGGAATCCACAGACCAATGTATCCATCAGCAGAACAAGTTTATTATCATTGGTAACACTTTTTTATTGTGGATAGAGTATCTGCCTTTAAATTCCTCACTGATCCACCCTCCTCCCTGTTGCCTGTCTGCTTATACCGAAAAATAATCCCTGTATATCTCATGTGAATTGTTGTTGAAATCATGTGATGCTTGGCACTAGGAAATGTCTATATTGAGGAATTTCTAGTTTTTACTGTTTGCAAACTGTGCTGTGTATACTTGTGAAAATATTGTCGGTTCACCCGTTCGCCTCAAAGGCACAGAAAAAATGGGTGGAACTGACCTCAGCACACCGACTAGGTCCTCTTGTGACTCCCATATTGTCACATGTGGGCCATTGCAACATCCTCGTTGACGTGGGAGAGATGAGGAGAAAAGTTTCAGTGGAATGCTCTGCATTTGGATAATTCAGAAGTTGAGGGATCCACAGGCAGATACTGTATCCACCAGAAAAAGCTTTACCAAATATAAGCAACTTGTTCTTTTTCTCACCTTAAAATTAGGAATCAGTAAATATAGGGACTTTAGTGAAACTCTTGTATTTTAAAACCCTTATAAATTTTTAGTAGGTTTATTAATATGTTGGCTTTTTCTTTCAAGGTAGAGCAATTGTTGCCTCTACATAAGCATTGTTTTTACATTTAACTTTTTTCCTAATGAAATTTTACGATATGTGGCACGTGCAGATTTTTTCTAATATTTATTAATTTACTGAAGGCTGATCGTTACTTGCATTTGTAAATCCCATACAAGTAGATGTGGTTTGCCTCCTGCAAACTTGTGCTCATTCTTTCAGAACAAAGGCAGCTTTATATGCTTTCAGCTTTGGTGAAAACAGTCTACATCCAGTTGCGAAGATGGGAGATCAACGATCAGGAACACTTGGAGTCAAAAGGACTGATTTCAGTGTCCCCTTTTAACGTTTGTTCTGCCCTGAGACTGACATATTAGTGTGTTATTGAGTGACTGTGCCTTTTATGTTTGCAGGTCGCCAAGCAAATCTCCTCCGCAAAAGAAGCATCGGGACCGTTCATCTTCCAGCTCCTCTTCATCTTCTGGCAATTCCCGAAGCAGGTACCCTCTATTCTAGACTTCAGGCTTTGGCAAAGAAGGGACACAGTACAAACACGGAGAGGTCTGCTACAAAAACCTTGAGATTTGCAACCTTCACCTCTGTCCATTCCTTGTGAGGTGTATAGTACCAACCCTCCAGCCCCCTGTGGTTTGTCGCTGTTTCTTTTTGATACTGATAATAAAGGCAATGTTGTGCAACTACCAGTTTGTAATTTTAATGTTAAATATATTCTCAACTGGGGACTTTTCTCATGGTGATTTGATTGTTATTCCTTTTTTGCACCATGTTTCTTTTCAGCCTTAGTTATGTTCTAATTGAATCGTCTCGAGAAAAGTTTATAATTTAGGCTCTGCTTGCAGCCTACATCACAGGGCATCTTAGTCTTGATTTGAGGTGCTGGATATGTACTAATTTAGCTAGGGGTTAGGGATTCAAGGCAAGGGCACATTTTAAATGTATTGTTGAACTGTTTGGTTTCCCCCACCTGTGAAGGCAAAAATGATCTCACCTTAGATGTGTTGGTGTGTGAGGGGAGCAAATGTGAGGCAGGTTGTTGAGCTGTTGGTCTGGCTTCCTCCATTCTACCTTGAGGTTTGAAGGTTGTTGAGCTATGCTTTGTCCTGCCCCACTAAAAATGGGGGTTTGAAAACATTGAGAGGAGTTGCTGAACCATCCTAACAAGGGTTCAACCAATGGTGTGAAAGAAGTTGTGGCACAATAGAGGACGTGTACATGCACTGCTGGGAATTTCTGGTCCTTGCTCTGTGAAGGAGTGATAGTAATGAAATTGGAAGTGAGGTACTGGCCAGTACATGACAGGAAACCCCATAGAATAAGGAGACCATAGTCATCGGATGTAGTCAGTGGGTGCCGATCTCTCCATCGCAGAAACAGAGTTGGAAGAGGTGCACACAGTATTCGCCCTCCTCCTTGAAAGTCGGAGTGTAACACAGACAACATTGTGGAGGGATTGAACTGTTGTGATCACAACCTACAGGGGTGATACAGAGCACTGTAGCAGACTTAGGGTAATGTGACTGCCCTCTAAATTTGATAGTTACATTTGGAAAAGATATACAATTGGGGAAGGGAAGTAGGAGTGTTGAGCCATTGCTTGGGTCATCAACTGCTTGAAGGTTATTACAAAAGGACTACAAGAATGAAAGTGGTGCTATTCTTGTATGTCCCTGTCCTACAAGTTAAAGGAGGGACAATGATATAATTGAGAGTTACAATTTTATGGGTCTCACTGCCACATCATTCATCAATATTTAATTTTCATAGACTGAAAGCATTCAGCGGTGTATGAATTGCCCCAGCCTTATTGAGAAGTAGTTGAATGGTGACGGTGGGATTGGTTCAGTTGTAGATACGCCTAACTCTTGAGGGTTTGTCGATCAGTACAGACATGATTTTGGAGCCAAGTAGACAATGCCTGACCAACAGGTGTTAGACGCTGTGAATGGAGAATGATTTTTTCAATCCACTGACCTGGTCTCCGGTTTGCCAGATCCAGAAGTGTGACCAACACAGCAATACCCCAGGGAGGGCGCAATGCTTCCCCTCCACCACCACTTCCGCCTCCGCCGCCACCGCCTCCTCTGCAGCAGCGTAAGAGGACAGAAACTGAGAGCACCAGAGATGAGAGGCAGCGGTCTTCATCCCCACCTTCAAAGAACACAGGGGGCAGGAGTCCTTCACGAGAGAGCAAGGACAAGCGAGATGTGAGTATCACCTTCTGGTAGCATGGCTCAGCCTCTGACCTGCCAAGTACATTTTCTAGGTTTATAAGAACCTGGAACACCATTGTCGGGAAGCATTACTTTTGCTCTGTTAGCCTCGTAGTAGCTTTATTGTGTGGGCTGTAATGGTGTATGATAATGTAATGCGGTCACAGCCCAGTCAATGCTTAATAGGCCCTTTTTTGTCAGTATGTGTACAAAAGTGAAATTTCTAAATGAGAAGTAGCTTGTGTTTTTTACCAAAATTCTGGATCCAGTGACGGATGTCTAGACTACACATAACAAAAGTAAGAGTCTATAGTATCACTAAGCTCCTCCTCAGTAGGGATTTCTTTCCATAGATTTACTTACATTCTTTTACCCCTAGTGCTGGTACAAACACTGTCAGGCCCTTCTGTAATTAGACCCTCATGACGATGCACCGAACCTCAAATTCTCCAGTAGGAATTTTTAAGCATTTTTTATAAAAATTGGGTTTCTCTGATTGACCCCATAACGCATATGTAAAATCTTTTATATTGAAAGTTAAAACTATTCAAAGTACAAAACTTGCACAAGAGTTACAATTTCTGTCTTTTAAATTGCCGGTTCATTAATCCAGTACTTTATACTTAAAACACCTTCTTGCCACTTATAAAAAAATCTGTGGAAAAATGCTGTAAAGGAGATCACTAAATAGTGTGCCATTATACTAAAACCTAACTCTTTTTAGGTCTCGGCTAAGCGCGCGGAACGCGTTCTCGCCAGAGACCTTTTATCGGCGTGTCTGCTTTCCAGCAGACAATCCTGGCCGCGCGCATCTCCTAGGAGGCGATTTGAAACTGGCACGCGCACAAGTACGAGCGCTCAATTGACTTTGTTGCAAGTTAGTTGCAATGCGCGTTTAGAGTGCGGCAATGCGCGTTTAGAGTGCGGTTAAACTTGTAACTTTCAGTTTCTTTTAAGCAGCGTGTTTCATGGCATGATCAAAAATGCTCCATATCGTAAGGTGTTCCGAAAGAAGCTAAATGGCATGATCGAAAATGCTCCATATCTTAAGGTGTTCCGAAAGCAGCGTGTTTCAGGACATGAGCGACGTTTAAGGAAATGCTGCGTGTTTGCCTAAAGGGTCTGTTCTTTATTAAAAAGCAAGGTGTTTCATGGCATGATCAAAAATGCTCTATATCGTAAGGTGTTCTGAAAGCAGCTAAATGGCGACGTCGTTTATAAAGACGTAGTTGTATAGTGTGACATTATTTGAGAAAATGCTGCGTGTTTGCTTTAAAAACACGTGCTTTAATGTGTGCAGAGAAGAGAGATGTGCTTTAAGATGACATGTTTAATAAAAAGCAGAAGCAGAAAACAGGCATGCATTGAATAGCGGCACAAGTCATGCATTGAATAGCGGCACAAGTAGAAAACAGTGGCATAAGCATACTTGAAGCATAAGCAGGGAACAAAGGTACATACAAAGAACAGATAGTAGGCAAGGACTAGTGGACAGTAGAGGGACAGCAGAGGCACAAGCAAGCATAGAATGGAGATACAAGCATGGAACAGAGGCACAAGCAGAAGCATGGAATAGAGGCACAAGCAGAGAACATAGAGACATGCATTGAAGAGCGGCATAAGTCATGCATTGAATAGCGGCACAAGTAGAAAACAGTGGCACAAGTATAAGCATAAGCAGAGAACAAAGGTACATACAAAGAACAGATGGTAGGCAAGGATTAGTGGACAGCAGAGGCACAAGCAGTGGTCAGTGTGGCAACTGATTTTGAATAGTGGCACAAGCATACAATAGAAGCATAGAATGAAGATAAGTAGAGAATATAGAGACATGCATTGAATAGCTGCAGAAGTAGAAAACAGTGGCACAAGTATACAATAAAAGCATAAGCAGGAGACAAAGGTACATACAAGGAACAGATGGTAAGCAAGGATTAGTGGACAGCAGAGGCACAAGCAAGTATAGAATGGATATACAAGCATGGAATAGAGGCACAAGCAGAGAACATAGAGACATGCATTGAATAGCGTCACTAGTTATGCATTGAATAGCGGCAGAAGTAGAAAGCAGTGGCATAAGCATACTATTGAAGCATAAGCAGGGAACAAACGTACATACAAAGAACAGATGGTAGGCAAGGACTAGTAGACCGCAAAGGCACAAGCAGTAGTCGGTGTGGCAACTGATTGCAAACAGTGGCACAAGCATATAATAGAAGCATAGAATAGAGATACAAGCATGGAACAGAGGCACAAGCAGAGAACATAGAGACAAGCGTTCAATAGCAGCACAAGTAGAAAACAGTGGAACAAGCATACAATAGAAGCATAAGCAGGGGACAAAGGTACATACAAGGAACAGATGGTAGGCAAAGACTAGGCACAAGCAGTGGTCAGCGTGGCAACTGATTGCCAACAGTGGCTCAAGCATACAATAGAAGCATAGAATGGTGATACAAGCATAGTACCGATGCAACGCGCGCTGTGGCCAGCTGCTGTCTCCTGGGAAGCTCCAAACACCACACACGCATGCGCATACACACGGACACACACACACGAGCGCCCACGCACATACAGACACACACATGAGTGCACCGCCCCCCCCCCCCCCCCGCACACATACACACACACACAAGTGCACCAAGACGCCCCCCCCCCAGCCCTTTTTACCTTACCGGGCCAATCTCGGGGGACTCCGCCCTCAGCACGCGGCAGGGGTAGGCACCAGGCATGTGCCTCGTGCCCCCTCTGCAGAGTTCACACTGCGGCTCTTGCCAGCTCGTTTCCCGGGGCTCCCTCTTAGTCAAGGGAGCCCCGCAACACTTGAGCAACCTCCTGCTGGCGGCCCCGGGGCTCTCCACCGCTCACAGGAGCCCCGGGTCGCGATACGCATTTACTCCGCCTGCCTCCTCTTCCGGTCCGGACGCGGCCCCACCCCGGTCACAGGCGACATTGCCTGACTTCCGGTGCGTGCGCGGCGGGATTCCGGCGGCATTTTCTGCCACACAAACCTTGTTTTTATTTAAAACCGGCCACAGTTATCTGGGGACTCTTGTAGTTCACTATCCCCATGATTGTGACCAGTCGCTGTTACCAACCTTAAATATTGATTTCGTGAGCTTTCTTTTGTGGAAAATAAGTTTCTGTTCGCCGATAACACATAGTAGTACATCTAGCGTATTGTTCGCAAAAGAGAAGTCGAAAAACACAAACACAACCCCTGCGTTATTGCATGAAGAGGAGTGTCTCGGGTCAAAGGTGAGTCGGGGTTGCAGGCATGGTTCATGACACCAACAGTCCTTGAACAGCAGTCTTGCCAACACAGACCTCATAAGCGGCTGTGGCTTGCAGAGAACACACATCCTGTGCGAGGATAAGGACCACTCGGCTTCGTGTAATAATTATGTAATCAAGTGTCTGGCTAAATCAAACTATTACTGTCTGTCAGCTGTTTCTTGTCCAACCTATACCAGAAGGTCATGGAAGCACGGGGCCTAACTTACATTCTTATACAAAGTACCCAGCTTCCTAGTTATAAGACAATACTCTCACCTGTGACACCGTGGTCCCTACAACATATCTGATCTGGAGAAGTTGCAGACAGAGCCGAAGAGCCGTAGTGAGTGTCAGGATGAGAAAACAAGCATTTGCAATACAATAGGTCTCACATTTGCGAGAGTTTAAACTATTGGCATTGTAATTGACAATGCCTTTTATTTAAGTTTTAAAAACCAACACAACAATGCCAATGGCTCTAACTCTAACAACTGCGAGACCTTTTGCATTGCAAATGCTTGTTTATTTAGGGAAGTCAGATACCAGAGGTGTAGCGCCATGCACAAAATTTTCTGAGGTTATTTATTTACTTTACTCAGTAAATGAGCTGCTTCTTTTTTCCAAAAGTTTTATTGCATTACTCTAATTCTTTTAGTGTTCTTTGAGAGCCCTTGTCATATATTTGATGATTTTATAAGCTCCCTCCTCCCCACTTTAATAGTGTTTCTTCAGTAGTAGATATTTCATAGTTTCACACGGTATAATCATTCAATGTTGTTGAGGTTGGAGTCCCACTGTATAATTAGAAAGCAGTACAGTTTAATACATAGCCTATAATGGCTAGAAAACTTTCACTTCTCTTCCAGTGGATCCTCATTAATGACCTTAGCATTAGAATATTCCCGCCTGTGTGTGGGGACCCCGGAGCAAAGATTAATTATATACCACATATGTATAGAATACTACATTTACGCAGTACTTTAATAGACACACGTGTGTGTGTGTGTGTGTATATATATATATATATATCAATCACCAATTTCGTCCAAACACGGAGGGCGCACTTCTCACAGCTGGTGCAAGCGGTGGGGACGGACCTTCCCTGAATTCAATTAGCCACCAAACAGAATACGCTTGCACTCTCCCAGATAAGTTATTCATTAAAGGTTTATTTCCAAGGTTTCTGCCATTAACAGCTCTCTCCACACCTAAGCGTTTCGACCGGCAGGTCTTGGTCACAGTGTAAAACATTTGTCTCACTTTCATTTTTTCATTTTATACCAGAAGTACCTGTTCGCACATTATATTACATTATGGGTCTGGTAGTTCAAAACATTACATATACATGGTCGTCGACGCTAACGGTTTCGGGAATCTCAGTAGCTATACTGTGACTTTGTTTCCTTTCTCTGTGTTTCCTGCTTCTTTGTTTCGATAAGATATCGAAGAAGACCGGTTTCAAGCCCTGCAGGGAGTGCGGAAAAACTATGTCCATCACGTATCCGCACGAGGACTGTATTTGGTGCTTAAGCTCCGATCACGACGTGGATGGATGTTTATCATGTCGTAAGATGAATCCGAAGGCCCTGCGGGAGAAGGAAACCAAGCTACTTGTGGCAAGACTTAAGGCCGACAAGGGTAAGAAGACATCAAGATCTCGCTCGAGGAAGACTAAGTCGAGGTCCTGATCTCGTGAGGGTTCGGCCTCGAAGTCTTCTTCGGACCATGCTGATCAAGGAAGAAGCACAGGAAGAGGAGACATGAGTCTCGACGTCACTCGGGTGAGAACTCTAGGTCGAGGTCGCCCAGGAGGGTTCGTTCAAAGGTGGTCCCTCCACAGGAGACTCCGGGTCAGGAAGGTGAGGCTTCGCCTTCGAGGTCGCAGGTTTCCTCTCCGACTCCGGAGTCCAATCCATCTCCGGCGCCGTCTCCAGCTCGAGAGGAGGAAGAAGTAGTCCCTGTGGAAGTTGAAGAATCTGCGCACTTTGTTGAGCCGGATTCGATCCCACCTCGAGGTCAGCCTGAGGGTGTTCAACCACCTTTTCCAGCGCCGGGCCAAGACCCTTCAGCGTTCTTGAACGCTGTGTATGGTGTGTTCTCAAGGGCGTGGTACCCCTCTGCACCTTCAGGTCCCATGGGTCCTCTGGCATTTAATTTGGGTGTTCCACATTCATATGCCCCGGCTCCATTCATGCCGTTTATGCTAGCCCCATCGACGCCGTGGCAGTTTCCGGCCTAGCCGAGGTCGTCACCGGCTCGTCCGAAGTCGACGACTCCAATGCCGACGTCGCCTGCTCAGAGTAGACATCAGGAGCATTCTTCTGGGCCATTGAAGTCGGTACCGACGTCGGTTCCGACTCCGTCTGAGTCGTTGATGGATCCGGTGCCGAGGCGTGTAAAGGAGAGGTCCAGAAGGGAATCTCAACGTCTCTTGGAGGAACAAAGTTATGCCGACTCTCACCCTGACTTAGAGGAGGGTGAGCTGGGTGAAGATTGTTTTGAAGAGCTGGCTGATGTCAGTGGCCTGGATTTTTCCCCGGAGTGGGAATTGCCCTCAGGGCATGATGCGCCTTCAAAGGATGTCCAGCCATATCATGTGGTAATGAGGAAGGCTGCGGGACTTTTAACTTTAACATTACCAACAGTTGAATTTAAGTCAAACCTTCTAACATAAGTTCTTCACTCACCGAGTTCGGCTGTGGAGCCTTTACTTCCATTTAATGAGGCATTAACTGAGCCCATTATGGAGGTGTGGAAGAAGCCACTCTCTGCTCCTGCTGTATCCAAGAGTGTGGCTAGAAGGTATAGGGTAGCTCCAGAGGACCCTGCATTCTTAACATCTCACCCTTCTCCAGAGAGCCTGGTGATTCAGGCTGCGTGTTCTAAGAAGTCTATAGGTGCATTTCCCCAAGTTCCTGGGGACAAGGAGGCTAAAAAGCAAGATCAGGTGGCCAAAGTAGGAGAGTGGGGTCTGCAATCCTATGGTCACCCCAGATTTTTTGCTTCACTGGTTTACGACTTTCCCTGGCTGTGGGTCTGCTAATCAGACCCACAGCCTAGCTGTTCTCTCTCTAAATTGACAACCATGTACTTTAGGTGCAATTACCAATTGGTACTGGGCCACCTTATCAGTCCCTGTACAGTGTACCATAGGTATCCAGGGCATAGGTGTACCCATGGTCTACCAGGGGCTGAAGCATGTATTATGCCACCCCTGGTTGGCCATTTAAAACTGACACAACTGGCTGCAAGACAGCTGGGGCAAGGTGGTGTAAACACCCTTTGCTATAGATATAGTATACCTATATCTAACCCTAAAATGGACACATATATTCCTGTCAGTCACTCCTATGGCAGGCCTGATCAATCCTGAAGGCAGAGTGCTTGGAATTATGTGAGATGGTGCTCTGGCATGAGCTGAGCCCGTCTGCAGCTTGCGGAACCAAGTCCTAATAGCTGTTCCATGATAACGCTATACCATATACTCTTAAGTGCATTATAATCCTCGCGGTTAAATGCTAACTCTGGTATAACATTATCAAAACATGTCGAGTAAGGTGTCATACGAATTGGAATACTACCCCCTCGCCAATTCTGGCGACGGGGGTAGCATTCCACCCTTCTAGAGGGGCACGACATGTATGTAACTGTGAACCCCGGTTAAAGTCAGACATAGCCTCAGCTCCACAAAATGGATGCTGCCACCACAGACACAAGTCTGACCTCCTGCTGCTGGGAGTCCTTCCAGCGAGGGAGGCCTGGACAAAGGGTTTCCTGCCTTGGGAGGTGCTAGCACCACCCAAGACAGGATTTTGTGTATTGAGGTAGGGAGGCCTGAAAGGAATGAGACATGCCTGGGGCACACAAGGTGTCCTGTGCATACACCGGTTCAAACCAGTTGCTGGGGCATCCCTGCCCCAGCTCTGGCGCGAAACCGGACAAAGGGTAGGGGTTGTAACCACCCCCCTTCCTGGTCCCACCCAGGGGAGGGACCTAGTCAGTAGTGCAGCCCCCTTTAGGAGAATAAAGGTAGGAGCTGGTCCCATTCCAAATTAGATTAATCCTGAACTACTCTACAAGAAGAAACTCTGGACTTCGACGTTCTGCTCCACAGAAGACTGAAGAAATCTCCCTTGTGGGCAAGGAGTGTCCACCCTGCAACTGCAGGCACCATCAAGCGTCCAGCGGCTTCACTTTGTCGTCTTCCCTCGAGGATCCAGACTTCAGAGCCCGACGAGACCCGGATTCCCAGACCTCTTCGACCTCAACTCACATCTGCAGCAAAGCTGAGACCCGTGGGTGCGATGAGACACGTGGGACCGGCCATCTTGAAAGAAACTGCACTTCTGATATACATCTGCCGTGTGGATTCCTCACCTTGTGAATATCCCCCTTGTGTCAGCAACATTCGGAAATTCTTTTCGTAGCTTCGCGCCGACGTGGACTCGGACGTCATAGAGGCACAGCATCGCACGCGACACCGCTGACGTCACCGACGCCTATAACAGGCCCACGCCGGCGTGATGACATCAGTTCCCTTTTTTCCGCGTCGTCGACGCTAACGGTTTTTTAGGGATCATCCGTAGCTTTCACTGTAACTTAGTTACTTTGCATTGTTATTGTTCCTTTATCTCCTCTTTCATCATGTCTTCGAAGAAGACAGGTTTCAAGGCCTGTGGGGAATGCGACAAGACTATGTCCATTACAGATCCACATGAATGCTGTTTGTGGTGTCTTAGCTCCGACCACGACGTCGAAGATTGCCGATCCTGTAAGAAGATGACTCCTAAGCCCCTCCGGGAGAGAGAAGCTAAGCTTATTGTTGCAAAGCTTAAAGGAAGCAAGGAGAAGAAGTCGAAATCGCTTACTCTACGCTAGAGGTCAAGAGCTCACTCGAGGTCGCGTTCAGATTCGTCATCAGCTCATGCTTCGAGGTCTTCGAAAAAGAAGCATAGAAAAAGATCTCATGAATCCCGACATCGTTCAAAGAAAGATTCGGGTTCTAAGCCGAAGTCGCAAGTAAAGCTGGTCGAGAAAGAAGTGGTGTCTTTGGCTTCGGAAGAACAGGACGCCGGAGGTGAGGCGTCGCATGCGAATTCACCTGGTTCGCCGAAGCAGACAGCGAATCCATCTCCGGTTCCATCCCATTCTCCAGATCGGGAGGATGAAGGTGAGGAGGTGATGATTGGAGAGGGAGAGGCTCCGTTACCCGAAGGTCTGTCGACTCCGGTACACCAGCCTGAAGAGGAGGTCGACGTCGTATCGACTCCACGCCCTCAAGAGCCGTCTGGGGGTTCATACCCAACCTTTCCCGGCTCCAGGTCAGGATCCGACACATTTTTTAAATGCGATGTATGGTATATACTCCAGGGCTATGTACCCCTCTGGGATGCCTGTTGGTTCCACGGGTCCGATGACATTTGGTCTGGGTGTCCCTGAAACCTATGCCCCTGCGCCCTTTATGCCATATGCCGGCTCCGGCGCCGCATTGGCATCTTCCGACACCGGCGAGGCCTTAGACTCCGAAGCCATCAACGCCAAAGTCGACGACACAGAATCCTTCGACGCCGGTTCCGTCATCTCTGATGCCGAATCCAGAACGACGTCGTGGAAGTCTTCCTCGGCCGGCGTCGGGCTCGACGCCGGCTCCGACTTCGGAGTAGACAGTGGATCCGACGGCTTCGAAAGTGAAGCAGAGGTCGAGGCGTGAAGCCCAGAGGCTTATGGAGGAAGAGTTATCGCGAGGAATATTTGGAGGAAGGTGAGCTTCAAGATCCTGATGACCCTTATGAGGATCTTTCGGTGGCCAGTAGTCTTGAACTGTCCCCTGAGTGGGGTTTAGTTTCAGTATCGGACGAACCCTCTAAAGATGTGGCTCCTTACCACGTGGTAATTAAAAAAGCAGCAAGTTTATTGAACATTGCTTTACCTTCTGCTGAGTTAAAGTCAAATCTACTCACGGAGGTTCTTCACTCTCCCTCATCTGTGATTGAACCACTGCTACCCTTTAATGATGCCCTTAGGGATCCTATTTTAGAGGTTTGGAAGAAACCTTTATCAGCTCCGGCTGTATCTAGAGCTGTTGCCAGAAGGTACAGGACTGCTCCAGAAGACCCAGAGTTTTTATCCACTCACCCTCTGCCTGAGAGTTTGGTGGTTCAAGCTGCCTGTTCCAAACGGTCTGCAGGAGCTTTTCCTCAAGTTCCAGCTGAGAAGGAGTCGAGAAAGCAGGATCAGGCTTCTAAAAGATTTTCTCCTCTGCTAGTATGGCACTAAAATCCACCAATGCGACCTGCCTGATGGGTCGTTATGTTCACGCCCTTATGGATACTGTTAAACAGTTGGTACCTAAATTACCTGAGGAGGATAGAAAAGACTTCCAAGAAGTTATATCTGATACTCAAGCTGCAGCAAGACAGGTGATTCAGAGTGGGTTAGACACAGCAGACTCTGTGGCAAGGATCATGGGCTCTTCTGTGGCTGCGAGGAGAGCTGCATGGTTGAAGTCTAGTGAATTTTCTTCAGATGTCCAATCTACATTGTTGGATCTTCCTTTCGATGGGTCTGGCTTATTTGGCAAGAAAGCAGATGCTGCTTTAGAATGTTTTAAGGACAGCAGAGCGACAGCCAAGTCATTGGGCCTTCAGTCCAGGGGCACTTTTGGAAGGCGTACTAGGGGATTTAGCAGGTCTTCCTTTCGATTCTACAAATCTACGCACCAACAGCCACAGCAGCAGCAGAACACGCTCTACAGATCTTATAGGGGCAAGCAAAGAGGCCGTTCTCGAGGCCGTCAAGCCTCCTCTTCCTCTTCCCAACCCCCTGCCAACGCAGCAAAGCAGCCCTAGATCCGCCATTCCGGATCATGTGGGCCCAGTGGGGGGCCGGCGTACCCATTTCCTACGAGATTGGGAATTGATAACATCGGATCTTTGGGTTCTCAATCTCGTGGGGAATGGGTATGCTCTTCCCTTTCGGGAGTTTCCCCCAAATTACCCTCCTTGCCAGGCTTATTGTTCGGAGGACCACCTGCTTCTCCTGCAAGAAGAAGTCCTGGCACTTTTCAGAAAGGGTGCGATAGAGGTGGTTCCGGAGCAGGAAAGGGGTCTGGGGTGCTACTCCCGGTATTTCCTGATCCCAAAAAAGGATGGCAGGCTTCGGCCAATTCTGGATCTCAGGATCTTGAACCTTTACCTGAAACAGGAAAAGTTCAAGATGCTCACTCTTGCACAGGTTCTTCAAGCACTGCTAGAAGAAGACTGGATGGTGTCGATCGACTTACAGGATGCGTATTTTCATATTCCCATCTTGAAGTCGCACAGAAAGTATCTCCGTTTTACGGTTGGGTCACAACACTACCAGTTTGCGGTCCTTCCGTTTGGTCTTACTACTGCGCCTCGAGTCTTCACCAAGGTGATGGCAGTGGTGGCTGCACATCTCAGGAGATCGGGGATACCTGTATTCCCGTATCTGGACGACTGGCTGATCAAAGCGGAGTCGCCGGAGAAGGTGATCCATCTGCAAGAGACAACTCAGTTGTTGCACAGGTTGGGGTTTTCGATAAATGTACCCAAGTCTCACCTGGTGCCCTCTCAGCGCAACCTGTTCATAGGTGCGGTACTGGACACTACTGTGTCATGCATTCCCTCCACCTCAAAGGATTCACGACATACAGGAAATGATTCCTTTGTTCTACAATGGAGCGGTCGTTCCAGTCCTGAAGGTTCTTCGCCTGCTCGGTCTGATGGCTTCTTGTATTCTGTTGGTCAACCATGCACGCTGGCACATGAGGGCACTCCAGTGGTGCCTCCGCAGGCAGTGGTATCAGCTCAACGGAGATCTCAGGGAGTCAGTGAGGGTCTCCAGAGAAGCTGCGGCGGATCTGTCTTGGTGGAGCGTGGAAGGCAACCTGTCGCAAGGAAAGCCTTTTCGACTTCCTCCATCGGTAGCCACAGTTATAACGGATGAATCCACTCTAGGATGGGGTGCTCATCTGGGGGATCTGGAGGTCAAAGGTCTTTGGTCTCCGGAGGATAGGTTGCTTCATATCAACCTTCTAGAATTGAGGGCGATACGTCTGGCCCTCAAGGCCTTCCTCCCTTCCCTTCCCGGTCAGTCGGTTCAAGTCCTGACGGACAACACGACTGCGATGTGGTACATCAACAAGCAGGGAGGAGTGGGGCGCAGTGTCTCTGCAGAGAGGCTCTGCGTCTCTGGTCCTGGGTTCAGGACCATCAGATCTGTCTCATGGCAAATCATCTGGCCGGACGTCAGAACGTTCGTGCAGACAGTCTCAGTCGGCAGTTCTCTGCCGACCACGAGTGGAGGCTTCACCCGGAGGTTGTTCACGACATTTTTCAGATGTGGGGGACTCCTCGGGTGGACCTGTTCGCCACTCGTGAGAATGCTCACTGCCTGTCATTCTGCAGTCTCCAGTATCCGATGCAAGGAGCCTTGGGGACGTGTTTCAGTTGAGTTGGAGCTCGCAACTCCTTTACGCGTTTCCACCCATACCCTTGATTCCTCGGGTTCCGAGGAAGATTCGCCAGGACCTGGCCCAAGTCATATTGGTCGCCCCGGGTTGTCCAAGAAGGGTGTGGTACACGGATCTTCTCCACCTCTCCTCTCACCCGCCGCTCAGTCTCCCTCTCAGGGCAGACCTCCTCTCTCAAATGGAGGGGCAGGTTCTACACCCCCACCTCCAGACATTACACCTTCATGCCTGGAGATTGAACGGGGCAACCTGAATTCCTTTTCTCTCCCGCATGACGGGGTGGATGTCATCTTGTCAGCCAGGCGTGACTCCACTAAGTCCATCTATTCTTATAGATGGTCAAAATTTGTCACTTGGTGTGGGGAGAGATCTATTGACCCTTTGAGAGCCCATTTGTCTGATGTTCTCCAGTTTGCCCTTTCTCTGGCTCAACAGGGGCTTGCTGTTGCCACAGTGAAGTGCTATCTTTCAGCACTGTCGGCATTTCTCTGCTTGCCTGACCAGCCATCTCTTTTTAAATCTCCTGTGGTTTTAAGGTTTTTGAAGGGCCTCACAAATAAGTTCCCTCCTACTCCTTTTATTGTGCCTCAGTGGGACTTAAATCTTGTTTTGACCTTTCTGATGGGTGCTCCTTTTGAGCCTCTTCACAAATGTCCTATGAGGCTTTTGACTCTTAAGACGGTTTTCCTCGTTGCAATAACCTCGGCAAGGAGGGTAAGTGAGCTTCAAGCTCTTAGTTCCAAGCCCCCTTTCTTGTCCATTCATGCTGATCGAATGGTTCTTTGTACCAGGGCTGCTTTTCTGCCTAAGGTGGTGACTCCTTTTCACCTTGGATAATCTGTTACCCTCCCTACCTTTTATCCTCCCCCATTCCCTTCCAAGGAGGAGTAGAGGTTGCATCGTCTGGACCCCAAGAGGGCGGTGTATTTTTACTTGGACAGAACTAAAGACTGTCGGTTGGATGACCAGCTCTTCATTGGCTTTGCTGACTGCAAGAAAGGAAGAGCGGTCCATAAAAGAACTTTATCAAGATGGATCGTCCTCTGTATAAAGATCTGCTACTCTGTGGCCGGTAAGGAACCTCCAGAGGGTATAAGGGCTCATTCTACTAGAGCTAAGTCGTCTACCTCTGCATTGGCTAGATGTGTTCCTGTAGAGGACATTAGTAGGGCGGCAACTTGGTCTTCCCTCCACACTTTCGCGAAGCATTACTGCTTGGATTCCGAGGTGAGGAGGGACGGTCATTTTGCACGCTCTGTTCTCCAGGATTTCTTGGTATAGAAGAGTGGACACCCTCCTCCGGGAGTGGGGACTGCTGTGGGACTCTATTCACAAGGTGAGGAATCCACACGGCAGATGTATCTATCAGAAGAACAAGTTACTTACCTTCGGTAACGCTTTTTCTGGTAGATACAATATCTGCCTGTGGATTCCTCACTGACCCACCCGCCTCCCCGTTGTCCACTCTTCTATGCCAGAGTTTCTATTATGTATTTGTTTTATTGTCAAGGAGTTGTTTATTTCAAATGTTTTATTGCATTTGCTTCACACTGTTACCTTGATATTTGTACTGCGTATACTGTGTATATGTCTACTGTCATTGGTCCGTCCGTGTGCCTCGAAGGCACGGAAAAAAGGGCGGAACTGATGTCATCACGCCGGCGTGGGCCTGTTATAGGCGTCGGTGACGTCAGCGGTGTCGCGTGCGATGCCGTGCCTCTATGACGTCCGAGTCCACGTCGGCGCGAAGCTACGAAAAGAATTTCCGAATGTTGCTGACGCAAGGGGGATATTCACAAGGTGAGGAATCCACAGGCAGATACTGTATCTACCAGAAAAAGCGTTACCGAAGGTAAGTAACTTGTTCATCTCGGCTATTCACCTATCTGGAGTACACAACGCACAAGTGGAAATGCACGACTGGCTTCTGCATGACTGTCGTGCCAGACATTTTTCGAGAATGGGCGCATCCGCAGATAGACGTGGTGGCAGATTAAAGCAACAAAAAATTCCCAGACTTCGCATCCAGGTTCTCATCACCAGGCACCAAGTGGAATGCCCTTTTGATGGATTGGTTCGGAATATTTCTTTGCATGAGTTTCCTCCCATTCTCCTGATACCGACAGTCCTCAACGAGCTGTACTGAGCTAGAACCAGAATGACCTGAATAGCTCCAGAATGGCCTAGTCAGTGGTACTACCCGGATCTCCTCCACCTGTCAAAAGGATCACACATTAAGCTGCCTTGCAAACCGGTTCTCCCCTAAAAGCTCGGAGGGATGATTTTCCTGCCCAATCTTCTCTCGCTGAGCTTGAAAGCATGGCCCCTGAATTCCTGCAGTATGGACACTTAAGCCTTTTGCAGGAATACACGGCCATTTAAATCAATGGTAACTGATAATAGACAAGTGGGTTTTAGAGCTAATCACCTACAGTCATACCTTTGAATTAATTCAAAGACCACCTAATATTCCTCTGAAGGGAGAACACCTGCGTCATCTACACCTGCTTCAGTGGGAAATCGTAACCATGCTCAGCAAAGTAGCAATAGAAAGAGTACCCCACACCCAGAAAGGAATGAGTTTCCATTCCCCATTCTTCTTAAAAAGAAAACAGGAGAATGGCGTCCCAATTTGAATCTACGGACTAAACATAAACCTTAGAAACCAACCTTTTCACATGGTTACTCTTCAAGACCTCCCAGATCTTCTCAATCATGGCGATTGCATGTCAACTATGGATCTACAAGATGCCTACTTTCACATCCCAATTCACCCTAAACATTGCAAGTTCTTAAGCTTCAGGGTGGTCGGCACTCATTACCAATTCAAGTTTCTCCCTTTTGGGCTGAAATCAGCACCCCATATTTTTACAAAATGCTTAGCTCCATTAGCAGCTCATTTAAGAGAGTTTTTCAGGTGGTCCCATATCTCAACGATTGGATGAAAAAGGCTCCAACTTTTAGCTCGGCAACGAAAATGAAAACCTCAATCAGCAGAAATCATTGATCAATTAATCCTTGAACAAAAGTAATGCTCCAGGGAGCAGTTCTGGATACAATTCAAGACAAAAAACAAATTATCCCTTGATTAACTCAATCAACAAGAACCCCCTGTCAATAGTGGAATTCTTAATTCATATAAAACACATAGATAAACTATAAGAATCTCAAAAGTCCCTGAAACACTCAAACAATGATACTACTATAACATGCAGTGAAAATAAGTCAATTTATTTCTTTAGTACATGTAAATATTAAAACACAAATATTATAAAAACACCTACAATAAAACACAATGCATCATTTCAACATAATTAAAAACAGTTGGAATAACTTGCAACCGATGCCAAACTAAAAATTAGATATTTGGGTATTCAGCTTACTCACAATTTGGGTGAGACTACCAAATGTAGTTGGCAGACGGCAGTAAAAGAAATTAGAAAGCTCTTGGCTAGATGGAATAATTTACCTCTGAACATTTATGGGAGAGTCAATCTAGTCAAGATGATAATACTGCCGAAGGTCACTTTTCTTTTTAATTCTATCCCCTTATATTTTAATAAAAAAGATATTTCTAATCTTCAACGGAGGATTGGCTCTTTTATCTGGGCGACCAAGTCCCCCCGAATTGCCTGGCGGAAATTAAGAAGGGGTTTAAAAGTGGGCGGATTGGCTTTGCCGGATTTACTTTTTTATTGTTATGCTTTTCAATTTAAGAACTTTACTCCTGACAAATAAACTAGATTCTTCCTCACACGGAAGACTTTTTCATGCAATGCTATCAGACCTGCCACAAGGGCGGGAGTTTTTTCTATATAAATTTGGGGACCAGAAGTTTTTTAAAAAGGTTAGACTGAAGCTTCTCGGGACAGCACTCAACACCTGGAGGGCAATACGTAGAATTCTTAACATACCCTATTATCACCCCCAACCTCCCATTTGGGACTCCCCAGGTACACCAGACTGCTTGTTAGATCGACTGGCTCTTCCTCTGAGAGCTGCAGGATTAAATAAATGGGGAGATCTAACCAATGACTCGAAACTACTAAGCTAGGAATCTATTCTAAATCGAACAGAGGGTTCTATCTCCAGGTTTAAGTTTTACCAACTATCTTCCTGGTGGGGCAGTCAAAGTTGGGTCAACGAGGATGATATCCCGATCCTGGGACTCATTAGTAGGGCGACTGGGAAGAAAGGGGAGGTTTCACTCTGTATAACGCACTGGTGGGGGCAAAAGATGAACTAGAAGGGGACATCACCAAGCTCTGGGCTAATGCCATTATCCAAGACCCGGAAGAGTTGCTGAAGATCTGGATAGACTCTTTCACAATTTCCCAAAAGACTATAAAACCATCCAATCTTAGGAGAAATCACCTATTTACAACCCATAGGGCCTATTGGACTCCAGCTAAATTATCAAGGATCTCAGCAGAAGAATATGTCTGTCCTAGATGTAGGTCACCAGATCCAGACGATAGACATATGTTTGTAGATTGTCACGAAATTGTCAACTACTGGGATCAGGTGATTGGGTTTCTAGAAGAGGTCCTATCAATACCGGTTGTAAAATCCCCCAGGTTAATATTTTTCGGCCTCCCTATGGAATATAGTGTCAGCAACAGTATTTCAGTTCATTTTCTACGTTATTGTTATTGCCAGAAGAGAAATATGTAGGGAGTGGAAATCGGCCAGTCCTCCTCGATTTGCAAACTGTCTCAATAACATTATGGCTGTTAGTCGTTTTGACCAACTATGTGGAGGAGAGAGCGCGGCAAATGTATGGTCCCAACTAATAGCATTGTCTGAGAGATAACGGACAAGGTATACAATAATGTCCAATGATTATGCCAGAGGTTCGTGGTCCGGTCCTCCCATGGGTCTCGAAACATTACGGAAGGGAGTGGGACTAGGTAACGACCTACCTCTGGGCGATCTTCGATGGCTATACACGGCAGCCAGGGCGTTAACAGTTATTCCGTGGTAAAGGCCAGGAGATAAGCCCATCTAGAGTTGATAATATCTGGTGGCATTTATGAGGACAAAAAAAATATAATAATAATTAAAAACAATACAATTCATCAGGACATAACATAACATCTTATGACACTTTTACCACAGAGAACCCTAAAAAATAGGGAGGACGAACAATGACAGTATGCTTTATCTGTATGCTTTATCTTTTAGCTCAACAATTCCCTGGGAGTCATTTTAGCAAGATTAGCCTGAATACATATACTCCGTTTTCTATCTACAGGTCCAACTTGTCCTCGGGATAATGTATAGAAATGTGTCGGCGCGTTTCAATGAGTATCTCGTTATTCCATCTTTATCAAGACAGTCATTATATTTCTTTGTGGTATATTTGATTGTTATACCCTGTACAAACAAGTATATATAGAAATAGGGTTTTTAAAAACCTTAAAATAATTCTATACATGAAATGCACAATGACATTCTACTAAGACAACTCATAATTCTATGATTTGTGTTATACATGCTCAAATGTGTTACGTCTCAATTTAGTCTCCTTATACGATATGCCCATGTTATTTACATCAAAAATATTTCTCCAATTATCTACACTGTATATAAACATTTCTTAAGGATATTTACAGCTTGTCCCTTCAGAGCATCACATTACTCCTGCTTACAATCTTCAAACAAGGAAACAGTTTTTTTGGTAAAGCACTTTTTAAGCTACCCCACATTTGTGTACAGTTTCTGGGTCAAAAAAACACTCCAGTCACCCACTGTATAACAAATGAATACACCTACCGTTTTACACTCTCCCTGCTGCAAATAACCCATTCGTCTGGGGAATATAGACCACTGATGGCACAATGTGCCTACATTGCTGTTTGCATTTCTTCGTCATCAAACTCAATTTGAGAGATACCTATACAGATCACTAAATTAATTTTTATGCCTCAAAGGTGCTCTTTTCTCACCTGAATGAAAGGGAGTTCATATTTGCACTTATTCTTGTACTTCTGTTGCAGACTCGAAGAATGGTTTATTAACTGGACCCCCTGATAAATAGAGATTTGTTTTTTTATATTACTATTGCTGTACCAGAGGATGTCTGCCATATAATCTAACTAAACACACTGCCGTACATCTCCTCTTATGTATTTTATGTCATACCTTAAACGGACTTGAATAATCCCCGTTTCCCAACTGCTGTATATTCTTAAACGGTTCAATCTTGAACCCCAGATTTCTAGTTTTGTGTCCAAGGGGTCCGCATTGGAGGTCCAAGGTAGAGGGGCTTTTAGTAAATACACCTCACCTGCCGATGCGCTTTCGTCACACTGTAAAATAAACACCCCCATTATATTACACCTACGTATGTATGTGCAAGGGAATTCATTTAAAAAGGCTGTTCATATGTCTATCCCATCTATTTTATAGGCTTCCTTTTCTCACCTTATTAGCTCAGGGATTCCCCGTCCTGCTTCGTCCTTTTGGAAAATGTGAATGGGATACTGCTACATTGTCCTCGTTTAAATACTGTCTCGCGGTCTCTCATTGGTTCGTACTGACCACATGGCCTGCATGCACTACTTGTGCTGATCTGCCACTCCAAACCCGGAACTAACCACATGGTTCTCATAGGTTTTAGCAACAATTTTTTTTTGTTTATATGAAATACTACTTTATTGGTTTGTATGCGTACGTCTGATAGGAAAAGGGTCTTGAGGAATCCCATACATTTTCGTGAATGACACCAGCTTTTTTTGTTAGTACAAGTACAACTATGTATACATTCATCTAACTCAAGCAGGGTTTAAAGGGATCCCATACATATAATTGCAGTACATTCATGAGTATGTCCAATACTGCTAGATTTTACTCGCAGAGTTGATCAATTTATACCCTCTAGTATACTTTAATAAATATCTATTTTTTATTCACTGTCTCAGAGCCACTCTAATCGCTAGTGGGAGGCAACTGCACTAGATAATTAACTCTCCCATTAATTCTAGCCACCGCTAATAAATTTGTGTCTGATTTAACAGCCTACCTAATGTCTGATACCCCATCGCAGGAACTAACTGCTGTGCATACAATATGTATAGATCTACACTGCCTTCTGTTTATTGATTGGCCACTATTTTCACCCAATCTTCTCGTTTGTTTAAACCATTTTCTATTGTGTTTAGATGACATCATCCACTGTTCTCGTGTTTTTCTTTTGCTGTTCAGATCTCCGCCTCTTCTATCTACACTGATTTTTTCCAGAATGTACCATTTAACTTGCTCACAATCGTGATTCAATTTGGAGAAAGGGTCCACTAGGGGGGCATTAGTTTTCTTAGTTCTTATTACCGATCCATGTTCAAGTAACCGGACACGTAGTTCCCTACCAGTTTCACCGACATAACCTAGTCCACACGTACAGGTCAATAGGTAGATATTTTTGCTACGGCAATTGTTCAGAGTTGTTGCCACTAGGGTTTTACCTGCTAACGTAATGCTCTTGCCTACAATGCCTTGGGGGCATGTTGAGCATGTTCCACACTTATAATTGCCTCTTGCCTTCTTTCCAACTAATGTCCTTTGAACTCCAGATTCTGACCTATACGTTCTCAGTAGAGTCTCTAATGGTCTTGTTCCACCTAAATTAAAAAAGCGTTTTTTGCATTGGCGCTATGGTTGAGAATCTTCCAATTTCAGTTGATTATATTCTTAACAATGTTGCTTTTGTTAGAGAAATCAGTCACAACGACCATTCTCTCGGCTCCTGTGTCTTTTTTCTCTTTGTTAATGTCCAGTAGATGGTCACTGTCATAAAACCGTGCCCTCTTAAGGGACTGTTTAACGAGTTTCCTTGGATACCCTCTATGCTGCAGTTTTTTGGACATGATATCAGAATGGTAATAGAAGTCTTTAAGGGATGTACAATTACGTTGCAGTTTTAAGAATTCCCCAAAGGAAATATTGTTTTTCTGGGATGATTGCTATTATATAAGAGTAGAGTATTCTTGTCTGTGGGTTTGGTGAATATTTCAAGTTGCAGTTCATCTTCAACACATTTCAACCTGATATCAAGAAACTTAACACTTGAACTGCTATAATGAGCTGTAAATTTCAAGTTACTTTCCCCCAAGTTGAGCCATTCAATGAATGAATTTAGTTCGCTGCTGGCACCATTCCAGACAAAGATGATATCGTCAATAAAACCGTGCCAGCAGGATACATTTTCATAGTAGGGTGCCAGCTCATTATATATGTCTATTTTCAAATTGACTCGCATACAAACAGGCCAGTCTGGGGGCACATGTGGCCCCCATGCTGGTCCCCTAGATCTGTTTGAATATTTCATCCTTGTATAGGAAGATGTTTTTAAGGCCCTTAATGATACATTCTATTATGAAGTCCTTGTTACCACCATTCAATTCCTCTTGTTCTAAAATTGACGTGATTGCGCAAATGGTGTCATCTTGGGGGATATTTGTGTATAGGGCTTCAATATCAAGGGTGACCTAAAATTGGGTCACCCTATTGAAGCCCTGTCCCTCAAAAATTGATATAGCATGTGCTGTATCCTTCAAATAGGATCTTCTTGTGGCATGTGAAATGTGGCAGTGGGCTCTACAGCAACAGATAACAATCAAGGCGGAACATGTTCCATGGACAAGCAATGTTCTAGCAGTTACGGTGGGCAGAACCAGGAACAGCTTTGACGAGTAGCTCAACTGAGAAATTTTGGAGAGCTTTTTTTTCGGTCTTTGTGGTAGAGCAAATCGAGGTCTGTTTTTGATGCAAGAAAATCAAAAATGCCAGTTTTGGGCAAGTTGCATGGGTCATGGGGGGAATCCGTTTTCGACCAGATGGTCAGGTAGCTTAATTTATGCTTTCCCCCCGATCCTCTTGCTTTTAAGACGTTTCAGCAAAATGAAGAGAACCATGATGAATAATTCTGATTGCCCTGATATGACCAAGGCAGCATTGGTTCACCGAACTACTATTTGAGAAGACTCCCATTTGGCTGAGATCTCTACCTAAATTACTGACAATGAACCACAACCAAGGGCTTCATCCGTACACGATATTCTTGCTCTTGATAGTCTGACTCCTGAATACAATAAGTTTGCAAGCTTTAAAATTCCACAAGATTGTAGAGAAATTCTAGCGAAAGCCAGAGCTTATGCTACCAATGGGACGTGTACAGTGAAATGGAAGCTTTTCTGTTTATTGTGCCGAAAATCAAAAATTCACCCTATATCGTACACCATCAGTACTGATTCTACCCTATGTTACATTTAGCAAAATCAGGCCTGGTTCATGGTTCAATTAAAGTGCACTTGGCAGCAGTTTTCAGATTTAGAAGATCGACTGGTTCACTAGCTGTATGGTTTAGTAGGGTGAACATTTTCTGAAAGGACTTTTTAGAGTCTTTCCTCCAATAAAGAAACTCCTCCATCTTGACAGCTAAATATAGTGCTTGCACAACTGATGAACGCTTCATACAAACCCATTCACAAAACCAATATGACTTTTTAAACTGTGAAAATTGCAAATCTTTTTTGGCTCTGACGTTGGCAAGCAGAGTTTGTGAAATATAGGCCTTCACAATTGGAGGCTTTTATGCAGTTCAAGAATAATAGTGTGGTCCTCTGAACCAAGCCCAAATGTATCCCTAAAGTCCCTGCGGATTTTCATTTAAAGCAACCTAATGTCCTGGAGAATTGTTCTCCGGATCCTCTCATTGCAGCTGGAAGATCACTACACATTTTTAAATGTTAAAAGGTGCCTGAAATTCTATTTACACCGGACAAGACAATTCAGGAGAACAGACCAGTTGCTGATTGCATATGGAAACCATCGCAAGGGTTTCCAAATTCCAAGCGGTGCTTAGCTCAATGAATTTCAGCAGCTATCCAACTTTGTGACAAAAAGGCTGGAAGACCTTTAATGGACAAAGTATGAGCTTACTCTACCAGAGCTGTCTTTACAACGACCGCTCTTTGCTCGAGGAAATATGTTGAGTGATCACTTGGAAGAACAAGCACATGTTCACACATTACCGCGTAGAGACTTCGGAGCAGAGTGATGCAGTGGTGGGACAAGCAATGTTGCTTCATTTATTCCAGTAACGTGACCTTTTGCTTATTCTATTATCCCACCATCTGCTATTGTCATTGTACTTCTAATTGTGCATGTGTTTTAACTGCTAGCTATTCTGATTCAAGCATGTGACTCTATAAAAGATCTAATACTGGAGAAGGAAAAAAGTTACTTATCTGTAACTGTAGTTCTCCTGTATTGGCATTTTTCATAGATTCAAATGCTCCCATAGAGGCGCCACTTATTCTTATGGGATTCTTCATTTTACCACTAGCGCTTGAAAATCTGAGCGAATGAAGCCTCTGTGGTGAGTATTACAGGGTGCTGCTGCCTGGCTGGCTTAAGTTTGGTTTTTAATAAATGATTCAGATGAATGAATTTTTTTCTAGCCCATTATAGGCTATATATTAAATTGTACTGCTTGTAATTGTACCGTGGTACTCCCACTTCGACAACTGGAAATGCTTCAAGCAGATGAGTATGAAAGATGGCAATACTGGAGAACTATATTTCCAGGTAAGTAACTTATTTTTATTTTTCTCTTTCTGAAATGTTCTCCCCCCTCTAGTCAGCACATTTGGGGCTTGCCCTGAATTCTGTATCATTGCAGCAGGGGTTTTGCAGATACTGTAAAGGCAAAGTCCAATGCTAAAATATTTATGGAACGTGCAGCCTTCCCACCAAAATATACCTAGAGGCTTATTTACTATTATGACTACAGTCCTGTAACACACTGGGGGGAAAAAAGTAAGAACTGGTTAAAAATAGTTGTGGAAAGTGCTGCCCTGAGAAAGCTGCTGAAGGAAAGACTAGAAATAGCACTTGTTTGAGGCCTTTTCTAGTGGCCCTAGAGCATTCTGGTGATAGGGCAGAAATATTTACGGTTCTTTTAAATACGAACCTCTTCAGTAGTCATAAGCATTGAATAATACCATCCATATATGGTGGAGTACCTTTAAAATCATAGATATAGGTATATCTGACTTTGTACAGTAGTACACTATATTAGCCTAGACCTAGAGAGAGGCTAATATAGGCTGAATTTCATTTAGTTTTCATTTTAAAAACTAACCTAATTACATACATTGGTAACTGATTACAATAAAATAGTGGCCATCGAACATCTTTCACAAGTCCTTTTTTTTTTTTTTTTTTTTTACGAACATTATTGTGACAGTATTAGATAATAGGCTGCAGTGCAAAGTATAGGAGAGAAAAACTGTCATTATGCTTTGAAGTTTCTCACAGCACCATGAATCCCATAATGTCTTGCATGTAACAGGTCAGTTAATTTTTCTGGCTCCTTTAAACCGGACCCTGGGGCAATAAGATCTGCGTTTTTAGGCAGAAAGTATTAGAAATAGTGAAACTAATTTAAATAAAGTTTTCTCAACCTCTTTTAAAACCTTTTTCTGACAGGAAAATATTTAGTTCTTGTCGAAAGAATAAGGTACAAGCAGTCCCACACAAGGTCTGTATCATTTATCACCCAGAGGGTCACCTTCCTGAATCCTACAGTCACTGCTAGACGTCAAAAAAGAACCCTGAAGGACAGACGGAAGATTAGGCTGCATAGACTGCAGAAACTAAAAGAGTTTGAAGACACGGCTTGATCTTTCAGGGATATAGAGGTCAGTCTTCCCCAGTGTCGTCTTCCCATCGACCTTAAGGAACATGACGTTAAAGACCAGCAATCTGCTTGCATGTTTGCCGTTCTCGGGTACGACGCTGAGACGTCTCTCGATAGCGAAAGAACCCTGGTGTTTGCCGTCAAAGTATTATCCAATGTTGACATCAAAAACTCCATCCAAGCCTCGTATGTCGCCAGGGCAAGGTTTTCATCACCATTGATTAATCTTTCACCGAGGAGACTACAAGCGCTGGAGAGAAAAGTGAATACCTGGTACTCTAGGCTCCGATATTACCGGACATACTCATCCTCTTGTAATACTCCTGAAGATGTCCTTTTTGGTACACGATCACCAGGGAGAGTGATCCCATCTACATTCTCACCAGGTGCAGTAACATCCCCTAGGCTTTCTCCTAGGATTTCTCAGTTTTGATCTCCTTATGTTTCCGAAAGACCCCAGGAACATAGTCTTTGTTCCCTTTATTCACACCATGGGTCTGAAAAACAGACCAGGCGTAGTTCAAGATCCAAATCAGACTAGATCTCAGATGAGGTCGAGAGGAAGAGCTCCATCCTCTCACTCTAGATCCAGTAAAAGACCTAGCAGATCATGATCTTGATACACCATTTTGGCCAACTACTTTGAGATCCTCCATCGAAAAATCTCAGATTTTGCCACACACACCTCCAGCAAGGATGTCACCAGTATCTGACTAACCACATTTAATGATAGTAGGAGGGGGAGCAGAAATGTTAAACATTGCAATTCTCACTCCTACTAATGTCAACCTCAGTAATTTTTTAAAAACTTCTAATCAGATGAGATCAGCAAGAACTCTCCTTCCTCTAGTTCCTGGCATTCTTGAGCCTGCAGTGCAGGTATTTCTTGCACCTGCCGGATTAAGATCTGCTCCATCTGGGCTCTTGAAAAAATACAAACCACCTGACTAGGGCTCTTAGA
The DNA here is from genome assembly GCF_964261635.1 of Lissotriton helveticus. NCBI lineage: Eukaryota > Metazoa > Chordata > Amphibia > Caudata > Salamandridae > Lissotriton > Lissotriton helveticus. Next base: position 639,706,167 of record NC_136068.1, on the reverse strand, counting down.
TCCTTATTTCAGATCCCCCACTGTATTAATTTTTTTTAGCTATAGCAAGGCAGTCACACACAATAGCTCCTTCTCTTACACCAGATAATGAAAGTAAAAAATATAGACTTCCTGATAAGGAAAATATGCAGAACATCAGCTTCTACTAGTAAAGCTGACAGTACTCCTGTTCTTTTGGGAAAATATGATTGCTCCCTTTGGGACTTTTCAAAGGTGTACTGACTAACAACTTCTTAAAGAGGACAAACAAGACTTTCATGAAATTCTTAATCGGGGTATGTTGGTCTCAAACCAAATTGCCGCAGATGCAGCCAATCTGGCCAATCAGTGTTACTGCTATGGTATATCTGCTAGAAGAAGCTCATGCTTATGGTAACCAGGCTTAAACCTGAAGTGCAACAAGAATCCCAAACTTACCATTCTCAGAGAATACATGCAGATGATGAATTGTCAAGTAGTACAACAGAGCCAGACACACTCAAAGCTGTGGGCCTAGTGGAGAGGAAGAAATATAGGAGATACAGGCACTAGGTCTACCCTCCGAGGGTTCAAGTCTCTGATTGGTCTCCTCACTAATAACAGAGGCAGCCTTAAAACCAACTTAAAACCTCTGGAGGGAAAGGAGGGCCACAAGAATAGCTTGTGAACTCAGGAAAGCCACCCACTAAAGAATGATTCTCTTCAATGCCATCTCAGTTTGTCACTCAGGTGGAGGGAAGCTTAGTTGGACATTTCCCAGAATACCACCGTTCGAGGCATGTGGGCTGCTGAATTCATATCTGTTGCATAGATTGCCGCCTAGTGTTGGGTCCGGATGATTGCACATTGTTGTCCTGGAAGAGTCTTCGAAGTATCACAAGATGAGTGGCTCCTCCCCTGGACTACAGTGCGCATGGGCATCGACTCCATCCCTAGATTGTTTTTTTCCGCCATTGGGTTCGGATGCTTATTTGATCACTCAAGTTCGGAATCAATAGAAACCTTTCTTTTTGGCCCAAAGGCCTTTACTATATCGTCGGTATTGTCTTGCGATCGGTGCCCAGTTATGTTCCAGCTCAGTTCCTGAGTCGGACATCCAGAGGAGTCGCGTGGCTCTTCGGCGCTGAAGGCCCGGTCGACGCCAGAGGCCTTATTCAACGAACCATCATGGAACGGAGCCGGTTCAAAAGGTGCCCCGTTTGCAACTCGAAGTATCCTCACATCGACGTCAACCCGGTGTGCAACAAGTGCCTGTCGCCGGATCACGATGAAGCCAACTGTATGGCTTGTTCTCGTTTCCGCTCCAAGAAGACGATTCGACTTGGGCGCGCAGTGCGCCAGGAGGCCCAGCAGACGGCACCTGACCCGGTGAACATTTTCGATACCGAGGAGGAAGAGGCAGACTAGCAGGAAGATCAAGAGCCGATGTCCAATCCAGCAGTGGAGATCGACTCCAGCTACGACGCTGATGTTGAAATGCTCGATACTGAAGAAGTCGTCGACTAGGTAGGAGACGACGATGGGGCCTATGGGGCCATGGAAGATAGCTCAAGCGAGGAGCTATGCCCAACCGTCGACACAATTCATACTGCTCAGGTCGAGGGATCGCCACATGGCCTTACCCAAGATCTTACACTGGGTTCTACAGCCTCGCCTCCAGACCCGGCTTTGGACACTTCTAACGAGCCACAAATGGTGAAATCGAAACCGAAAGAGAAAGCTTTGGGGTCTACACAACCGAAAGCACTAGAGGCGCCATCGAAACCGAAAGTGCGTGTTGCTTTGGTCGGCTCGAAGTCTTCTGACCTATCGGCGCCGACAAAGCTTAAAAAGGTTGTCGACCCGGTGAGGTCGATAACTGGTGTCAAGCCGAAGACGGGGACACCAAAGACACTGGTGAAGGTCGTCGACCCGAAGAAATCGGCGCCAAGGGCCGTTGACACAGACAAAGGACTCGGACCTCAAAAAGTTGTCGATCCTGCGCGTCGGCCGGACAAGGCCAAAAGCAGTACAACCCTCGAGTCCGCGCCTGGCGGTGGCTCGAAGGAACCAGTCGAGTCGACTCAGCCGTCCGCCTCCTCCTCGAAGCAAGTGTTGGAGTCGTTGAAACGCATTAAGGAGAAGGCTTCCGCTGTCGGTCCGAAGGATACTTCCACGCCGAAGCCTGCCTCCAAACCTCAAAAGTCGCCGGCGCCCATTCAGTTTACGCTACCACCAAAAGTGGTGCCGAAGGCCATCGCACCTAAGACGGTCGTCGAGGCGTCCATGAAGGTGTCCACGGGGCCGAAGCCTACACCTGCGGTTGTGGGCACAAAGCATTGACAACCCCTGCTTGAGGAGCAGTCGGAACAATTCATCGACGCCGACACGGGTAAACTTTCTATTTACAAACGAAAGATCAGCACAGCCTATGGAGTCCTACACAATTCCATTAAAGAAGAAGGATTCCACGGCTTCACCCGTTCTTGTCGAACTGATAGCTCCACGTGGACAGGACACTGCTCCTATCTCGCCCACTTACTCAGATGTGGAGGCTGGGGAAGGTGACTATGATGAGTACAACTACCCTGCCGACACTGATCCTGAGGATCAACATGACACATGGGCAGATGCTGCTGACCCAGGTGATCCACAAACTGCCCCAGACGATCCACAAACTGCCCCAGACACTCAGGTGTATAACGTGAAAACATCGCCTACTGAGGACTCAGCGGCATTTAATGCGCTTATTGAAAGGGCAGCCAAAAATCACGATGTCCAGCTCCATGCTGACCCTATTGAGGTGGATTTTTTGTTTGACACCTTTTCCACCTCTGAGAGGACCGTAAAGACTCTGCCAATGCTAAAGGGTGTCTTAAAACATGCTGGAGACATTTTTAAAGAGCCCAAAAGGGCCAGGGTTATAAACCCCAGGATTGAGAAGAAGTACAAGCCGGCACCTGGGACCCTACCTACATCAAGGGCCAGTTGCCTTTGGACTCTCTGGTTGTTTCCAATGCCCGGAAGAGGGCAAACTCACAAACTACTGGTGATGCTCCTCCTCCTGACAAGGAATCCTAAAGTGCTAGAAGCATCAGGGAAAAGGGTGGCGGCTCAAGCGGCCAATATCTGGCGCATTTCAAACACTCAGGCACTCTTAGCCAGATATGACAGGGCACATTAGGATACACTTGAGACCCTGTTACAACATTTGCCAGATGAATATAAAGAAGCAGCAGAGATGCTCATACAGGAAGGAAAGCTCATCTCAAATGCTTCTATTAAGTGCGCACTGGACGCAGCAGACGCCGCGGCCAGGGCCATTAATACCAGTGTGATGTTGCGGCGGCAGGCCTGGCTGAGAATCTCCGGGGTTCAAGCCGGAGATACAAACCACCATCCTAAATCAGCCTGTAAACCCTGATCACTTATTTGGACATCACCATAGAAAAAATCAAAAAGGACACTGAAACTGCGAAGTCTATGGGGGCTCTCCAGTCGCAGCAGTTCAGGGGTGGTTCTGTTCGTCGCTCAGGCAATAGAGGTGTTTCCAGAGGCCAGATGTCCCAGCAAACACAGTACAATAAGGGTGGTGCGCAAAACACGTACACCAAACAAAGTAGAGGTGGCTATCGTGGAAACAGCGCCAAAGGCAGAGGTCGTGGAAACAGCTCCCGATCCTCCGCCGCCAACAAACAGTGACGCCTTGTCACTGCCCCCCGACCATACAACACCGGTCGGGGGGAGACTCCAACAGTTCCTGCCGGTCTGGAAATCCATCACCACAGACAGGTGGGTCAAAAAGCTTATCCAGTACGGTTATTGTCTGGAGTTAACATCCACTCCACCCAACATACCCCCAAAACACCGTCCTATGTCCACAGAGCATTTGCACTTATTGCAGCAGGAGGTACTAGTCATGCTGCAAAAAGGGGCAATCGAGCTCGTGCCGGTGGAAGAAAGAGGCACAGGAGTGTACTCCCTGTACTTCTTAATCCCGAAAAAGGACGTGTCCCTCAGACCCATGCTGGACCTCAGACCCCTAAACCAGTACATTCTATCAGAACACTTTCACATGCTAACACTGCAGCAGGTTCTTCCGTTGCTCAATCAGGGAGATTTCCTCACCACATTGGATCTAAAGGATGCATATTTTCACATTCCGCTACATCCGTCACAAAGAAAATACCTCAGATTCACCATTCAGAATCAGCATTACCAATTCAAAGTCCTCCCTTTCGTGGTAACAACAGCGCCCAGGGTGTTCACAAAGTGCCTAGCGACAGTGGCTGCACACCTCAGGAGACAACACGTTCATGTCTACCCTTATCTGGACGACTGGCTTGTTCAAGCACGGTCGGCCCAGCAGTGCGCCGCCATGTCCCACACCGTTCACCTTCTTCACGATCTGGGATTCTCACTGAATTACCCAAAGTCACACCTTCAGCCCGCCCACGTGCGGCAGTATCTGGGCGCGACAATAAACACTCTGGCAGCCAAAGCACAGCCAAATTCAGTGAGGATCAACAGCATTCAATTGCTGATAAAGAAATTCAGACCGCAACACTCGCTTCCAGCACGAGTGTTCATGCAGTTGATGGGCATGATGGCCTCCTGCATCTTCATAGTCCCGCACGCGAGATTACATATGCGTCCGCTTCAGGAGTGCTTAGCACGTCAGTGGAATCAGGCTCACGGACAGTTAAAAGACCTAGTGTTGGTGACCGGTCGTGCATACAACTCTCTGCATTGGTGGAATCCACACAACCTTTGCAAGGGCCGACAGTTCCAGGAGCCTGTGCCACAGATCATCCTAACGACGGACGCATCTCTCCAGGGTTGGGGAGCTCATGTACTCCACTACACGGTGCAGGGACTATGGACAACGCAGCAAAAGAAGATGCACATCAACCTCCTAAAGTTGATGGCAATCTTCATGGCAATGAAGGCATTCAAGGTACATCTGTGCAACAAGGTCGTGTTGATCCGGACGGACAACATGACGGCTATGTACTACATTCAGAAGCAGGGAGATACACACTCTCCACAGTTGTCTCATCTGGCTCAGAGCATGTGGAAGTGGGCCATTCAAAGGAACATCTTCCTCATGGCGAAACACCTCCCAGGCAAGGACAATCAGATGGCGGACCTGCTCAGCAGGCACAGCCACCAAATGCACGAGTGGGAGATACATCCATCAGTACTCCACCCGTACTTCCAGCAGTGGGGTCATCCAGAGATAGACCTGTTTGCCACAAAGGAAAACGCCAAATGCCAAAGCTTTGCCGCCAGGTTCCTGCACCCACAGTCGCAGGGCAATGCGATGTGGATAAACTGGTCAGGCAAATTTGCGTACGCTTTTCCCCCAGCACCTCTAATACCGCTAGTGGCACGAAAGCTGAAGCAACACTCGATGACGCTCATCCTGGTTGCTCCAACGTGGGAACGCCAACCATGGTACACCACGTTTCTAGAACTTTCCGTGGTACCGCATCAAAGGCTGCGCCTCACTCCCAGGCTTTTGATGCAGAGCCATGGCGACATTCAGCACCCAGATCCGCAACAGCTCAACCTGGCGATCTGGCTCCTGAGGTCTTAGAATTTGGCTACCTCAACTTGCCTCCCGACTGCATGGATATCATACGGGAGGCAAGAAAGCCCACCACCAGAGCATGCTATGCGGCAAAATGGAAGCGGTTTGTCATTTATTGTGCAGACCACAACATCAACCCGCTTGACGCGTCTACGCACGACCTCATTTGTTATCTGTTACATCTTTACAAATGCAATCTGGCGTATGCTTCCATTCGGATACATTTATCCGCCATAGCGGCTTATCTCAAACAGGCAGCATCTCTCTCTTTTCAGAGTGCCTGCCATTAAAGCCTTTCTGGAAGGACTCAAACGAGTCATTCCTCCCCAGACCCCACCAGCTCCTGAATGGAACCTTAATGTGGTCCTCACCCGACTGATGGGTCCACCTTTTGAGCCTCTACATTCATGCGAGATTCAGTTCTTAACATGGAAAGTGGCTTTCCTAATAGCAATTACATCTCTGCGACGAGTTAGTGAACTCCAGGCACTAACTATCCAAGAGCCATTCATACAAATTCACTCCAACCGGGTGGTGCTGCGCACTAACCCTAAATTTCTTCCAAAGGTGGTTTCACAGTTCCATATCAATCAGACTATTGAACTGCCTGTGTTCTTCCAAAATTCTGAGTCTGTGGCGGAGAGAATGCTCCACACTCGACGTCAAAAGAGCTTTAATGTATTACATTGATAGGACCAAAGATTTTAGGAAGACGAAACAACTCTTTGTTGCCTTTTCAGCACAACACAAAGGCAACCCCATTTCCAAGGCAGGTATAGCCAGGTGGATCGTTAAGTGTATTCAAATTTGCTATCAAAAAGCAAAGAGCACTTTAACAATCCCCCCAAGGGCACACTCCACCCGCAAGTTGGGGGCCTCTATGGCTTTCCTTGGAAATATTCCTTTAGAAGACATTTGTAGAGCAGCCACATGGTCTACCACACACACATTTACAAAACACTACTGTGTAGATATGCACTCCAAACAGCAGGCAGCTGTAGGGCAGGCTGTTCTAAAAACACTTTTTCAAACTGCTGCAGCTGGCACAGGCGGCCGCCGCTAATGGAGGGACTGCTATGTATTCTATGCAACAAATATGAATTCAGCAGCCCACATGCCTCAAACCGAATATGCTACTTACCAGTATGCATCTGTTCTTGGCATGTAGGGCTGCTGACATTCATATCGCCCGCCCTCCTCCCCGGCGCCTTGAGCGGCTGCAGCACTTACAATTACTCTTAGCATGTGTGAGAAGTTGGCCTGATATATAGTGCTCACTATTCTAGTGATCACTTTGTATCATACCAAACAACCCTTATTGATGATTGGTTGTAAGTCAACCTTGTAGACCAGCTATCCTAGTAGCGTGGACAAGAGCAGTCTTTAGGCTAAACTCTAGAGGGCGTGTTAAGCCAGCTGTTTTACCATCACATATACCCCTTGAACACCAAGTGAAAGGACACCACACAAGTTGTTATGAAAATAAAGGATATTTATTTATAACCAGTCTACCCTGAACTCTTTGAGTCAGGGAGCTAAGCACAATACAAAACTCGTACGAAAATACTTTAAGTTGCACAATTTACACCAATGCCCGAGGGGCACGAAAAACCATATACACAAAGTGGAATGCGAAATACTAGCAGGTAAGTAACAAGATCCAAAGGCTTCAGGATCGCTAGGACTACACTACTGAACCTTAAGATTACGAGCAGGAGGCCTAGGGAGATGGGGTGCAGAGTGTGCACTCTCACGCGGGATGCGGGAAGAAGTCTATGGATGCTAGCGTTTCTAAAGTTACTGTTTCCGGACGAATCCGACTAGATAGACTGAAAACGACAAAGGATCTGGACACTTGGATAGTGGACCTGTGCTGGAGTACCGAAATACTCAAGTTACCTAGCCCAGGGGCCGCGGCTGCATAGGGTTCAAAAGACGTCGGGAATCCTCGTTGAAGTCTGTGGAGCCTGAAAGAAGTTGCTGGCAGGCGACCAGTGAAGATGTTCGGTGTGATCCAAGGCTGGATCAGTGAAGGAGACGACCTGAAAGCAGAGGGGACTCAGTTCTTAATCACTAGCCAGTGATTATGTGGGCACCAGGATGGCACCGGATGAAGTCACCTCGACCAGGTGAGTGGGCGACGCTGGACTCTGCAGTCACACGGGCTAGGAGGCGTTGTCGGCGTCCAGGCTGGAGGTGCGAGCTGTCCCACGAGGCTGTCGGCTGTCGGCGATGCTGGACTCAGGATTTGAGCAACAAACCTTGGCAAAGGCAAGCCCACGCGGTGGTGTCAAGATGGCGTCTGGAGTGGACCAGGAGGGTCCTGGGTACTTCTTGTTGGACAGGAAGCAAGGGCCAGTCTAGGGGACCTAGGCCAGCGGTGAAAACGTCGTGGTACGTCGTCAAGAGGGTCACTAGCCAACGGGCAAGTGACCGGACAACGCGGGAAGCAGCAAAGAGCAGAAGGGCCCCACGCAGATCTTGTGGATGCTGGGAGGCTGGACTTCGGTGCTGGAGCTGCTTGGGGTTAGGGCTTCTCAAACCCCAATGCACTTACTCGAGGGTCTCTCGGGGGTCGTGCTGGTGAAGCGTCGTGCAGGTCTTGAAGATGGCCGGTCCCACGGGTCTCGTCACACCCACGAATCTCAGCTGGGCTGGATGATGTAGGTAGAGGTCAGAGATGGCAAGGAATCCGGGTCTCGTCGAGCTGGGCAGTCTTGATCCGGAGGATGGACGTGCAGCAAACCGCAAGAGCTTCGATGGTGCCTGCTGGTGCAGGGTGGCTACTCCTTAGCCACAAGGGAGTGTCTTCAGAAGAGTCAAGAGTTCCTTTCGTGGAAAGTAGTTTCAAGATTCAAGATTATCTAATTTGGGAAGGGGGCCTGCTCCTACCTTTATCCTAAGAAAAGGGGCTGGCACGCGACTAAGTCCTGCCCTATGGGTGGGACTAGGAGGGGGGTGGTTACACCCCTCTCCTTTGTCCGGTCTCTCCCCAGCTCAGGGGCTGGTGTGCCCCAGGAACTGGTTTGAGCCGGCATATGCACAGTGAGCACCGGGGTGCCACTTGCAGTCACCTTCCTTTCAGCCCTGCCTACCTGGGATACACAAAATCCTGTCTGGGATGGTGCTAGCACCGCCCCTGGCAGGAAACCCTTTGTCCAGGCCTCCGTTGCTGGAAGGACTCCCAGCAGCAGGAGGGCAGGCTTGTGTCTCGGTGGCAGCATCCATTTTGTGGAGCTGAGGCTGTGTCTGACTTTAACCGGGGTTCACAGTTACATACATGTCGTGTCCCTCTAGAAGGGTGGAATGCTAACCCCGTCGCCAGAATTGGCTAGGGGTTAGTATTCCAATTCGTATGACACCTTACTCGACATGTTTTGATAATGCTATACCAAAGTTAGCATTTAACCGTGAGGATTATAATGCACTTAAGAGTATATGGTATAGCGTTATCATGGAACAGCTATTTGGACTTGGTTCCGCAAGCTGCAAACGGGCTCAGCTCATGTTAGAGCACTATCTCACATAACTCCAAGCACTCTGCCTTCAGGATTGATAAGGCCTGCCATAGGAGTGACTGATAGGAATATATGTGTCCATTTTAGGGTTAGATATAGGAATACTATATCTAAAGCAAAGGGTGTTTACACCACCTTGCCCCAGCTGTCGTGCAGCCAGTTGTGTCTGTTTGGGTGGCCAGCCAGGGGTGGCATAATACATGCTTCAGCCCCTGGTAGACCCTGAGTACACCTATGCCCTGGATACCTAAGGTATGCTGTACAGGGACTGATAAGGTGGCCCAGTACCAATTGGTAAATTGCACCTAATGTACATGGTTGCAATTTAGAGAGAGAACAGCTAGGCTGTGGGTCTGATTAGCAGGCCCACAGCCAGGGAAAGTCGTAAATCAGTAAAGCAAAAAGCAAAAATCTGGGGTGGCCATGGGATTGCAGACCCCACTCTCCTACAGCATGGTCATCACTCACAGTGTTACACTCCATCTTTGCCACAATGGCTATAAACAATCTGGGGATGGAGTCGATGCCCATGCGCACTGTAGTCAAGGGGAGGAGCCACCTATCTCGTGATACTTGGAAGACTCTTCCAAGACAACAATGTGCAATCATCCGGACCCAACACTAGGCGGCAATCTATGCAACAGATATGAATGTCAGCAGCCCTACATGCCAAGAACAGATGCATACTGGTAAGTAGCATATTCGTTATAACTGGAGACAAATTAGTTATGATTATTGTTCAGAATGGACATGGTCTTCGTTTCAAGTTGTCTCCTCCTTCTGATCCACCAGACAAAACATCAACCTATCAACAAGACCTATTGCAACAGGTCCACATCTTGTGGTCTAAAAATGGGAGGTTCTGTTTCATCAAAAAGAATTGTGCATTTATTCCTGGTACTTATGAAAAATGGAACGAAAGGTGTTCACACCGAATCTCAATCTTTTGAGTACTTAGCAAGTATAAAAACATAAGAGAAATTAATAATGCTTGCAATACACCAGTTCTATCCTCAACTACATCAAGGAGACTGGAAGTGTGCAGTAGACTTTAAAGATTCATATTTCCACATTCCGATAACAACAAATCAAACTTTTCTCTTATTCTTAATAGGCTCCAGACATTTTCAGTACAATGTCCTACCTTTCATAGTAAAGCCAGCTCCTCAATCATTTGCCAAATGTATGGCTGTAGTTGCAGCACATATAAGCAATCAAAAGATTTTAGGCTACCTGTACATAGATTACTGGTTAATGAAAAGGAACATGGTCAGAGGAGACATTGAAGCATTTTCAAATATGCCTCAACACTGTCCAAATTGGGTATTCGGGTGGACCTCAAACCTCAAGGAAGTCTACAGTTTACCCACTGCAAAGGACATACTACCGTGGAGCTATACTAGATACCCAGTTGGTAAATGTTTAACCTTTGGAGTAGAGACAATTTTCAGACCAACTGAAATGCCACAATCTACTGCAAACGCGTCAGACAGCCCTACAAGTATCATCCCTACTGGGTTCATTGGCCTCTTGCATTTTTCTTGTTCTTCATGCACGGCTTCACATGAGAACTGTATAGCAATATCTAGAGGACCAGTGGAACCAGTTTTCAGGTAGCTGAAAACAGAAACAGACTTATCAATCTTCAGTTAAGCACCTTCTGTGGTGGACAAGACCGACAAATCTGTTGAAAGGGACGTTATACCATCAGGATCTTCTATTACAAACTCTAATCACAGACTCCTTCCGCCAAGGATGGGGAACACACATGGGCCATTTAAGGGCCCGTGGTTTATGGTCTGAAAAAGAGAAAACCTACCACGTCAACCTGCGAGAGGTGAGAGGAGTTCATTTGTCTTTAAAATCCTTTGTCTTCAATCACAACTTCTCTGCTTGTTTAGACGGACACCACAACAATGTACTACAGGCACAAGCAGGGAAGGGCACTTTGAAGAATTCTTTCCATCGAGTGGCAAGCCATATGGAACTAGATCATTGCAAGGCGCTTAGCAATCATAGCATTCCATCTTCAAGGTGTTCAATACATTGACCCTGACTCCCTGAGCTGAACTTTCCAGGAAAATCGCATCTGTGTTGAAAACGAAAATGTTTTGGAGGCAAATTTCCAAAACTGGAGCTATCCTCAAATAGACTTGTTAGATGAGCCAAAAAAAATGCCAAGACTACGCTTCCAAATTTTACCAGCCAGGGTCAATGGGGAATGCCCTTTGGATAGATTATTTAAAAAAATGTATTTGCTCGCTTCCTACAATCCCTCTTATACTGACAGTTCTGATGTAGTTTTACTAGTCCGAGACCAGAATGATGATGGCACCAGAATGGCCTAGTCCATTGTAGCTCATGGATCTAGAAATCCTTTACTTCATCCAGCAAAGTCTAGCTTATAACGTTCAACAATTAAAGTACACCTTACGGCCATAGCCTCCTGCTGGATCCTCATTCTTAAATCTTCCTTTGAATACATTTGGCAAAGAATTTCTAGAAGGTATTAAAGTCGTCCCTCCTGTAAGGTCTCCTTCTCCTCCTTTAGAACTTAACATTGTACTATCTAAATTAATGGGATACCCTTTAAACCATTCACAAAGCCTCCTTTAACACCTTAAATGAAATGCAGCCTTTTTAGTTTCTGTTACCTCTGCTCGCAACATTGGTGCAAATCAAGCTTTATGTGCTAATAAACCATACACAGTATTGCATAGTAATAGAGTATCTGATGGACATCTAGCCACAGATTCCTTACCTTGGAATTCTCCACAGGCACCAGACTGGATCTGAAATGTTTTCAGCAGAATCTGTGTCGGTTGAGGGCGTCATGAAACGCCGTTGTGGTGTCGTCCACTGGATTTGATGTCGACTGAGTCCATATAAGCCCATGCCTGATGCGCAGATGTCAGTTTTTTATTTTCCGCACTAAAATGTGGATCCAGAGAAGCTGTTCCTCTGCCCGTTTTCTGGCATATGTTTTTTAGTCAGGAACAGTAAGCCATTTTTTTTTATGCCTTCTGGCTTTAAACCTTGTAGGTCTTGTACTAAACAGATCTCACCCACGGACCCTCATTCTGTCCGTATGTGGTGCATGGGCGAGCACCACGACTCCGAAAGGGGCAATGCTTGTCAACAATTGAAGCCAAAGTCGCTGCTGGGGCGACGGATGAAGCTCCTGACTGCAGTTAATGCAGTCCTCCAAGTCTCATCGAACTCGGTCTCCTCGCTCTAAGGTTCTTTTGCGGCGCCGTTCCCATGGACGTCACTCCCAGTTGATGGGCCACAGTAAGTCTAGTCGAAAGCATCGAAGTTGCGGCATCCCCCAGCTTCTTCGCCTCACAAAGTGGTTTCCCACAGCTCCTCCAACTCTCAGGGGGAGGACCCCATGCAAGAGTCTCTCCCGCGCCTCCCTGCTTCTCCTAAAGCTGGGGCGACTTTGATCATAATGAGACATTACTTTTGAGCTCTACACGCCATTTTTGAGTCTTCACATTCCTCTGGAGCGCTCCCGTGCCCTAAGGAGGAGTCTGGTGCCTTGACTATGCCAACTCCGATGGGTTTGCCCTCGGCTGCAGTTAGGCCTGTGTCTTCATCGACTCCGGTGCACAGCACTTTGGGGTTCACACCTGCGGCACCAATATTTCCACCTTTGCACCAGTACACGAGTCTTCACGACTTGCTCAGACGGTGTCAGTATCTCCAGTAGACTCAGACTCAGAGCTGGTATACGATCCTGCGGAATTCGCTCAGATGTTGTAGACCTAGTTGGACGTCCTTCCACTGTCTTCTTCAGACATCGGTGCGACGTTGATCCTCTGGTACAGAGCCAGTGCATCATGTTTATGCAGAACCATCACATGAACATTATTTAGACGATGAGGAGGGGATTGGTTTGGTATGGCCAATGTCTGCATTTCCTCCCATGACGGACAGTTGGTTAACTGAACTAGGTGAAGCAGGTGGGTTAAAGTCTTAACTTGCTTTTTGCCTTCGTTCTTCTCCGGGCCTAGCTACGGAGGGAAACTGTTCTTTGTCAGACATGTTGACAAGGGTGGCTGAGGTCTTGGATTTGTCTCGTCCTTTGGTAGCTAAGTCTACTGACCGCCCTCATTGGAGTTCTTCATCCAGGTTAGTCATGTGTTGAACCAGTGCTACCCTTTTGTGAGGCACTGCTTGATATTTTGCTGGTGCGTTGGGGTAGACCTGATTCTGGGGCTCGTGTGGACTGTTTGATTGCCCACAAGCATCGTCCTTCCCCCCACTTACCCAGCGTATCTCCTCCACCAACCGACACACTGCAGTTTCGTGATTGAGGCTGCTACAGCTTCCACATATTCTGGAGTGTCTTCCACATATTCTGGTATGACAGATTCCCAGCGGCAGGACTCTTGTTAAAAGTATGTTCAAGGCATGTGTGTTGTAAACACACATGCTTTGTAATGTTGGGTCCGGATGTTTGCAAGTTATTTTTCTTCGAAGAAGTCTTTTCCAGTCACGAGGTAAGGTGACTCCTCCTTCCATTGATGATGCGCATGAGCATCAACTCTATTTCTTAGGTTATTTCCGCCATCTGGTTCGGGCTCCGATTTGAAACAGTCAATCGGGATCCCTTCGGTTCGCAATTCACTCTACCCTTGTTGGTATTGTTTTCGATCACGTTACCATCTTCTGCGTTTGGAAGAACTTTTAAAAACTTTCATTATCATTTTGGGCCTAGATTTTTTCCTGTTTCTACTCTAAGATCCTGCATCTAATCTTCCGCAGATGGAACGGTCGCCATTCCAATTCTGTCCTAGGTGTCATTCTAAACACCCAGATCTTCGTACGGTCTGTAACCTTTTTCTCTCCCCTTAGCTTAAAGAGGAAGACTGCGACGCGTGTAGGTTGTTCCGTTAAAAAAAGACTGAGACCGTCCTGTTCGACGCAGAAACATGCAGCAATAGTCTATCGAAGAAACTCCCAATATCTTCGGTGAAAGAGATGGTGGTGTGGGTGGCGAAATAGGCCTTTTCTGTTCAGGACGCTGATTCGGAGTTGGAGATAGAACTCTAGTCCCTCGACGTTCCATCTGGAGAGGGTGCCATGAGTAGCAAAGCCCCGTTGCACATGAAACCCACTCCAATCAAGCCAAAGGCTTCTGGTTCACCACTGCAGGCTATGGTAGGCACAGAGACTCTGATTCCAACGGCCCGCCTTCCGTCTGTGCACCAAAACAGTCCAGCCTACCGGTTCGGGCTCGAACCGAGATTATACCCCCTTGAAAGATAAAAGACCAATCCAGCTCCGCTCTGAAAATTTGGGCACCGAAAGACCAAGATGCTCCTTTGAAGCCACCGGAGCAGATGCTAGAGAAAATGCAGTATAAACTGGACCCCAAACATTAACCATGCAACTGGAGACATTATCACTACACCAGTGATACCACCTCCAAAGAGAAAGCTAGACACAGAGTATGGAATACCTATGAAGAAGAAAAAGAACATAGCGACAAGTCCTATTAATATTCCACCAACCACTCCACCCTCTCCAGCACTACGTGCCATACCGCCATCAGACCCTTTACACATTACACCTCCAGGGTCTCCTGACATAGATCGATATAGCTGATAATGTAGATGATGAGCTTCCTGACCCGTGGGATGACTGTAACATTGATCCACCGGGAGACAAAGATCCTGATCTGTATCCAGCCAAACCTTCCCTTCCTGATGATAACACATTAAGAGTTAATTGCCAAAGCAGCCACTTATCTTGGGGTCACTTTATATAAAGAAGACCTAGAAGATTTCCTTTTGGAAACCTTAGGAAATACACACAAAACATCCGCCTTTGCCCATGTTAAAGGGCATGATGAGGCATGCAGACGAAGTCTTTAAAGATCTTGTTAGGTCACGTATCCTCACACCTAGAGTAGATAAAAAATACAAAGCTCCTCCATCTGACCCTGTATGTATCATGGGTCAGTTACCTTTGGATTCCTTTGTAGTTTCAAATGCATGCAAAAGAGTAAATTCATAAAGCTCAGGAGAAGCACCTCCTTCTGATAAGGAGTCCAAGTTAATAGATGCCTCTGGAAAGAGAATAACTGTTCAATCAGACAATCATTGAAAAATTTCCAGTACCCAATGGCTGTTAGCTAGGTATATCTGAAAGAAACAGGTTAGTATTAGATTCCTTACCTTAGAATATCCCCAGGCCTCAGTCTGGATCCGGAAACTTTTGCGTAGCAGTACCCCTGCGCGTCGGTAGGCGTCGTCTGCAGGCGTCCCCTGCGGCTCCGCGTCGTCGGCGTCGTGCGCCGTGATGACGTCGCTGGAGTATATAGACGCCGCCTCCGCGCGCTGACGTCAGTTCTTCTTTTTTCCGCGCCAGTTAGCGCAGATCCGAAGAGCAGTACTCCGGTCTTTTGACCAAGTTTTTGTTAACTCTAACTCTTTCTTCAGGTGCCGGTAGGATGCCCGGTTTCAAGAGTTGCGACGGGTGCGACCGCATGATGTCGGTCACCGACCACCATCGACTCTGCCTCCGGTGTCTGGGCGCGGACCACGACGTGGAGTCCTGCGTCGACTGCCGGGCCTTGACTAGTAAAGCTAGGCGGGAGCGGTCCCGCAAGCTGCTCGAGCTCCGAGTGTCGGCCCCGCGTCGAGAGCGGGTCCGGTCCGGTCGGAGGTCGAGGGAGCGGTCGAGGGAACGATCGCGGAGCCGCCATGAGCGCTCCGGGAGTCGCCACCATTCCTCCGGTTCATCAGGTAAGCGACACAAGAAGTCGGGGCGTCGTCATCGTACCCCCGACTCCCCCCGACGCCCGCGTGATGCGGCCGGGGGTTCGGGTGGCCGCGGCCCCGCGTGGATCGCCGTCTGCCCCATACCCGTCCTTCCCTGGGGAAGGCGTGTCGCGCGAGGAGATTGAGGAGTTCCTCATGGCTATGAGGGCGATGTCTCCTCCGGCGGGGCCTACGGCGCCTGCGGGCCCGTTGATCCCGTCTGGGGGCCCGAGCGGTTCGGGTGCTCCTGCCCCGACGCCGCCGGCGGCTCCGGCCCCGGCGCCGCTGGGCCCTTCAGGGTCGTCGCCGGCTGGTCCACCGGCCTCTCCGGCGCCGATTCCATTGGGCCAACCCGTGGTGCCGCCTCCGCGCGGCGCCGTGACTCCGCCGTCGGTTCCGGCCGGCGTCGGGTCCCCGGCGCCGCGCGGCGCCACCCCCATTCCCTCTCTGACTCCTGACGCGGAGTCGGACCGGCATCGTCCGACGCCGAGTCCGGCGCCGTTGGGGCCCATTGGCTCCGAGGAGCCGGTCTATATCGTCGACCCGGACTACGGCGATGAGGACGAGTATGGTGAGGGTTGGGAGGGGTCTGAGGACCCTTTGTCACGGGCCTGCCAGTATGACGTGGACTGGGTAGGTGACTTAGGTGATGCCAGTGGTCTGGACGAGTCGCCCAACCCTGGGTTTGTCTCGCCTTCCCCTGTGGCGTCGGAGGCGGGGGCTGCCTATTCGGTGGTCCTGATGAGGGCTGCCAAGGCCTTGCGCCTTGAGCTCCCCGTCGCTAAGGTGAAACCTAACATTCTCACCGAAGTGTTTAAACCGCAGTCATGCCCTCAGGAGCCTCTGCTGCCGTTTAATGAGGCCCTGACGGATGTCCTTTTGGGCACCTGGTCCAGGCCCGCTTCCGGTGCACCAGTTGACCGGAACGTTGCCAGGCGTCACCGTCCGTGTTCGGACAACCCTGCCTTCCTCTCCACCCATCCCTCCCCGGAGAGTCTGGTGATCCAGGCCTCCACTTCCCAGTCCGCATTCCCGTCGGCCCCGCCCGATCGGGAATCGAAGCGATATAACCAATTTGGCAAGAAGGTCTTTTCGTCTTTGAGCGCTGGACTGCGGTCTTGCAATACCGCGTGCCTCTTGGGCCGCTACACCCACTCTCTGTGGGATGCGGTCGCGGAGTGTCTGCCGCAATGCCCGCAGGAGGTGCGGGACAAGCTCAACCAGGCCTTGGTTGAAGGCCGGGACGCGGCGAGGTATTCGATCAGGTGTGGTCTTGACACGACCGACTTGCTGGGACGGGCTATGTCCACGACGGTGGCGATTCGTCGCCATGCTTGGCTGCGATCCGCCAACTTCTCGCCGGATGTCCAGAATGCCCTCATGGACATGCCGTTTGATGGCAGTCGCCTGTTCGGTGACAAGGCGGACAACGCGCTTGAGCGCTTCAAGGACTCCAGGGTCACGGCCAAGTCCTTGGGTCTTTCGACCCAGCGCCAGCAAACGGGTTCGTTTCGCCCCTTTCGTGGCCAAGGAAGGGGCGGTCCCACACGTGCTGCCAGCCACGCGCCGCAGAACGCTCCCCAGCGCGGTGGTGGCCGTGGATTCCGCCGTGGTGGCGGTAGGGGGCAGCGGCGAGGTCAGTCCACACCTCCCCCCGCAGCAGCCTCCAAATCTTCCTAGTCCGAGCTTTCGGGCTCACGTGACGCCAGTGGGTGGCAGGGTTTGCCATCACCACTCCCGCTGGCGCGCGATTACATCGGACAGGTGGGTGCTGCAGCTCGTCCGAAGGGGCTACTCCCTCCCCTTCGAGTCCACTCCTCCAGCCATGCCACCGCAGAACCACCGTGTGTCGGGGGACCACTTGACACTTCTGCAGGAGGAAGTTACGGCCCTCTTGGCCAAGGGGGCCATCGAGCGCGTTCCTGGGCCAGAAGTAGGGTGTGGTTGCTACTCCCACTACTTTCTGGTGCCCAAGAAGGACAAAGGTGGCCTCCGTCCTATCTTGGACCTACGGAACGTCAACGGCTTCCTCCGGAAGGAGAAGTTCAAGATGTTGACTTTGGCTCAGGTCTTGGCTGCTCTAGACCCACAAGACTGGATGGTAGCGTTGGACTTGCAGGATGCGTATTTTCACATCCCCGTCCTGCCGGCCCACCGGCGTTACCTGCGGTTCACGGTAGGCCACGAGCACTTTCAGTTTATCGTGCTCCCATTCTGCCTTACCAGCGCCCCACGGGTGTTCACGAAAGTGATGGCGGTGGTCGCAGCTCATCTGCGCCGGTTAGGGGTTTCAGTCTTCCCCTACCTCGACGACTGGTTGTTGAAGGCGGGCTCGCCCCAAACAGTCGTCCACCACCTTCAGATGACGGCAGACCTGCACGAGCTGGGGTTTTCCATCAATGTGCCGAAATCACACCTGTGTCCCTCTCAAAAGCTCCTTTTCATCGGAGCGGTTCTCGACTCGGCGCAGTTTCGGGTTTATCCTCCGGAACGGCGGGTCCGGGATATTCAGGCTCTGATTCCCATCTTTCAGCCGTTATCCCGGGTTTCGGTCAGGTTGACGCTGCGGCTTCTGGGGTTGATGGCCTCCTGCATCCTACTGGTGCATCACGCCAGGTGGCGGATGCGGGCTCTGCAGTGGGACCTGAAGTTTCAGTGGCCCAGCATCAGGGCAACCTATCCGACCATGTCCTGATCTCGGAGGGCACTGCGAGACAGTTGCAGTGGTGGCTTAGGGACCGCGATTGGGTCAGGGGCAGATCCCTCTCCCTTCCCCAACCGGAGCACGTAGTTGTGACGGACGCGTCCCTCCAGGGCTGGGGAGGCCACTTGGGAGAGGCGGAGATCAGAGGCATCTGGTCTCCGGCGGAGTCCCGGCTCCATATCAACATGTTGGAGCTGCGGGCGATTCGCCTAGCACTGAAGGCATTCCTCCCCTTTGTCAACGGGAGTGTAGTGCAGGTGTTCACGGACAACACCACCGCCATGTGGTACTGCAACAAACAGGGCGGTGTTGGGTCGTGGACCCTTTGCCAGGAGGCTCTGCGCCTCTGGCAATGGCTGGAACGTCAGGGCGTGGCTCTGACGGTTCAACACCTGGCAGGTTCTCTGAACGCCAGGGCGGACGAGCTCAGCCGTCGGTGCTCGGTGGATCACGAATGGCGTCTGAACTCGGACGTGGCGAACGGCCTCTTTCAGCAATGGGGAGAGCCTTGGTTAGATCTATTCGCCACAGAAGAGAACGCGCAATGTCATCAGTTCTGCGTGTTGGAGTTTCCAAGACGGCACTCACTCGGCAACGCCTTTCGGCGCGAGTGGAGTTGCGGTCTGTTGTACGCCTTTCCGCCTATACCACTTCTGCCCAGAGTGCTGAAGAAGATCAGGCGCGACCGGGCCCAAGTTATCCTTGTGGCTCCGGACTGGGCTCGAAGATACTGGTATCCCGAGCTACTCAGCATGTCAGTCGGTCCCTCGATCCGCCTGCCCCTTCAGGAGGACCTTCCGTCGCAGCAGCAGGGGACGGTCCTCCACCCGAACCTGTCCAGCCTCCACCTCCATGCGTGGAGATTGAGCGGGGACAGTTGAGGCCATTCGACTTGCCTCCTGAAGTCTGTGATGTGATTCTGGCAGCCAGGCGTCCCTCCACAAAGTCGGTATACGCCTGCCGGTGGAACAGATTTGTGGCATGGTGCACAGCAAAGGCTGTGGATCCCCTTTCTGCCCCTCTTTCCGAGGTTCTCCTCTTCCTTCTTTCTCTTGCCCAGCAGGGCTCTGCTCTGGGCACTATCAAGGGCTACCTTTCCGCCTTCTTAAGGCTACCTGATCAGCCATCTTTATTCAAGTCCCCTATTGTGCTGAGATTCTTGAAAGGCATCACGCACATGTATCCACCTGTTCCGTTCGTGATGCCTCAGTGGGACTTGAACCTGGTTCTGACATTCTTGATGTGCGCTCCCTTTGAGCCGCTTCATTCCTGTCCTCTCCGTCTGGTCACTTTAAAGACGGCCTTCCTGGTTGCCATCACCTCTGCCAGGAGAGTGAGTGAGCTCCAGGCTCTTTCTGTAAAACCTCCTTTCTTGTCCGTCCATCCTGACAAGGTGGTTCTTAGGACTAGGCCTTCTTTCCTGCCCAAAGTAGTTTCTGCTTTTCACATCGGGCAGTCCATCACCTTACCCTCCTTCTTCCCGCCTCCGCATCCTTCAAAGGATGAAGAGCGGCTCCATCGTCTGGACCCAAAACGTGCGCTTTCATTTTATATGGATCGCACACGCCAGTTCCGGGTGGATGACCAACTGTTTGTTGGCTACGTGGGTGAGAAGAAGGGAAGGGCGGTACAGAAACGAACCATCTCTCGGTGGGTCGTCCTGTGCATCAAAGCATGCTACTCTTTGGCTCGGAAGGAGCCTCCTGTTGGGCTGAGGGCCCATTCCACTCGGGCCACGGCGGCTACTACTGCCCTGGGCCGGGGAGTCCCTTTGCAGGACATTTGCCAGGCAGATACGTGGGCCTCGCTGCACACCTTTGCGAGGCACTACTGCCTGGACAGTCAAGTCCGGAGGGATGGCTTCTTTGGCCGTTCGGTCCTCCAGGACTTTCTGGTGTAGGTTTGTATTGGTTCGCAGACCCACCACCGGGGTTGGTATTGCTGGGGTATCTATTCTAAGGTAAGGAATCCAATACTAACCTGTTTCTTTCAGATGAACAAGTTACTTACCTTCGGTAACGATGTATCTGTAAGAAACAGTAGTTAGTATTAGATTCCTTACCGCCCCACCCATCCTCCCCGTTCTGCGAACTGATACCTAGGGTTAAGGACATCCCTTTCAGGGCCCTAGGTTCATATGGCACCAGTGTTAGTTCTCACATGGCTCTGCGTGTTCTGGCGCGGAAAAGCTGTGTGCAAAGAACTGACGTCAGCGCGCGGAGGCGGCGTCTATATACTCCAGCGACGTCAGCACGACGCCGACGACGCGGAGCCGCAGGGGACGCCTGCAGACGACGCCTACCGACGCGCAGGGGTACTGCTACGCAAAAGTTTCCGGATCCAGACTGACGCCTGGGGATATTCTAAGGTAAGGAATCTAATACTAACTACTGTTTCTTACAGATATATCGTTACCGAAGGTAAGTAACTTGTTCGCTTAGCAATCTCAGCTCTCGGAGGTTACTGCTTGCTATTCTATTCAAGCATATGAATCTATGAAAGACACCCCTAATACTGGAGAAGAACAATTGTTACTTTCCTGTAAACAGGTGGTTCTCCAGTATTGGTGTCTTTCATAGATTCACATGCGACCCACCCTCCTCCCCTCAGAGGCTCTCTTCTCCTCATGCACTCTTGGTCACTTGGTGCTACGAAAATCTGAGGGCTTGAGCTTCTGAGGAGAAGGTTCTAGAGGGTGCTAGCGCCTGATTCGCTGTAATTTGGACTAACATAATGACACTAATGTGTTATAAATAGTTTTTTTCTCTTTACCATGCATTCATATGTAGGAATTGTTTTAGAGTTGTATTTCCTCTCTTTTATTATGTATTATGTTTTCATATATATATATATATATATATATATATATATATATATATATATTTAGCCATATTGCTATTTTATTTACCGTGGGACTCCCACTTCGACGACGGGGAATATTCAAGCATGTGAATCTATGAAAGACACCAATACTGGAGAACCACCTGTTTACAGGTAAGTAACAATTGTTCTTCCCTACTCATGGTGCACAGCAAAGGCTGCAGATCCCCTTTCTGCCCCTCTTTCATAAGTCCTTTTGTTCCTTCTTTCTCTGGCCCAGCAGGGCTCTGCTCTGGGCACTATTAAGGTGCTACCTTTTTGCAATTTCAGCCTTTCTCAGGCTCCCTGATCAGCCCTCTCTTTTCAAGTCCCCTGTTGTAAATAGATTTCTCAAAGACATTACTCACCTTTTACCTCCTTTTCCGTTTTTGATGCCTCAGTGGGACTTGAATCTGGTTCTTAACTATTTGATGTTCCATCCCTTTGATCTGCTTCACAACGGTCTTCCTCGTTTAGTGACTTTAAAGACTGCTTACCTGGTTGCTGTCACCTCCGCTAGGCATGCGAGTGAGCTCCAGTCTTTCCTGTAAGCCTCCTTTTCTATCGGTCCATCTGGACAAGGTTGTGCTTCGCACCTGCCCTTCCTGCTTGCCAAACGTTGTCGCTGCCTTCCACTTCGGGCAAACTATCACCTTGCCTGCTTTCTTTCCACCTCTGCACCCTTCCAGAGAGGGAGAGGCTCCACCGTCTGGACCCAAAACGTGCACTCATTTTACCTGAATCGCACACAACCGTACCGGGTGGATGACCAGCTACGTGGTAGGTTTGTATGTTTGATACGTGGGCGCCAAGAAAGGCGGGATGTACTAACTCCCACTGGGTCGTCTTGTGCATCAAGGCATGTTATTCTCTGGCTAAAAAGGAACCGCCGAT
Organism: Lissotriton helveticus; assembly: GCF_964261635.1. NCBI lineage: Eukaryota > Metazoa > Chordata > Amphibia > Caudata > Salamandridae > Lissotriton > Lissotriton helveticus. The sequence continues at coordinate 639,683,871 of NC_136068.1, read as the reverse complement.
GAGGTTGCGCGCCCATTCTACTAGGGCGACAGCAGCTACTACTGCATTGGGACGTGGTGTCTCCCTGCAAGACATGTGAGGCAGCCACGTGGGCCTCGCTGCACACTTTTACTAAGGATTATTGCCTTGACCGTCAAGTCCGGAGAGACTGCTTCTTTGGTAGTTCTGTTTGCAGTGACTTTCTGGTGTGATCTTTGTTCGCAGACCCAACACCGGGGTTGGTATTGCTGGGGTATCTCTTCTAAGGTAAGGAATCTATCACTAACTAGTTTCTTTCAGATGAGCAAGTTACTTACCTTCGTTAACGATATTTATCTGTAAGAAACATAAGTTAGTGATCGATTCTTTACCGCCCCACCCATCCTCCCTGTTATGCGAACTGATTTCTACGGTTAAAGTCATCCCTTTCAGGGCCCTAGTTTCAATGTACCAGTGGTCAGTATCTTGCATAGCTCTGCGTTCCTGGCACGGAAAGTCGTGTCCAGAACTGACGTCAGTGCGCGTGGGTGAGTCTAAGTAGCTCCAGCAACTTCATCTCGGCGACTACGATGCCGACATACGCGGAGCAGCATGACGCCTACCGACGCGTAGGGGTACAGCTGACGAAAACTTTCCGGATCCAGTCTGACGCCTGGGGGTAATTATAAGGTAAGGAATCTAGCACTAACTAATGTTTCTTACAGATATATCGTTACCAAAGGTAAGTAACATGCTTTTCAATTACTGGGGGCGTGAGGGGGGAGCGCACACACTTTCATTAATATCCCAGTCATGATGAAGATAAAGTATTTTAATAAATGGGACTGAAAGTACTTTATCCTGGTGAGAGCCAGAAAGTACAGTTACCTCACTTCCACTTGAGCTAGCATGATTGAATCAATTGTAAAAAAAACACAGGCTTGGCCAGAAAAACATTACAGAGCATAACAGCTTAGATTTACCAAGCTTAGTGGAAGTGTCCCTCTGCAATGGTATAACATCTTGCAGGCATGACTATAAGGACATTTGAGATCATATCTTGGTTCCAGCAGGTAAAACTAGCACCCTCTCGTTCTGCATCTCCTTTTGACCGTTTTAATCCATGTGCAAATAACCTTTTCTATTTAAATATTTTGTTATACTATAGTCTGAGTTTTTAGATTCTCCCATGTCTTAAAGAAAGCCTTGGTTGCAGTAATGTTGTATTCCTCTTTTGCAGAAGTCATCAAAAAGAACAAAAGAAGCTAGGCAAAAGTCTTTATCCCCTGTGAAAAAAGACAAAAGTTCTGCTAAAGTTCTAGATCGGAGAGAGTCTCCTACTCTTGGAGAGCAACACCGGCGTGCTGAAAATGAAATGCAGAAGGAGTCGGACAGACATTCACCAAGTCATAGCTTACCTTCCCAGAGAAAAAGAAGCAAAGATAAAAGTGAAGTGCTGAAAGAATCATCTTGCAAAAACAGATCTCCTAGTTCAGCCAGGGCATCTCCAGAGAAGATTTCAAAGGAACCTGGAAGTTCACTTTCAGGAAGGATTAGATCACCAGAGCAGAGAAAGTCTGCTACTCAGATAGAGTGTGACTTGCTAAAACATCATGAAAAATTGCAGAATGCAGCTAAAACCTTGTCCACTTCAAAGTCCTCACCAGGAAAGAGGTCAGCTTCAAAGAGGACATCTCCTGTGGAAAACTCTTTCAAAAGAACAGTTTCACCTGTGCGGAGTGGAAGAGTTGCATCTCCCAATAGTGAGAACTCTTCTTCAGAAAGTGAAGATTCTTCTAGAGATCGTAGCAATTCGTCAGACCAAAAGAAAATGAAATCAAAGGCCATATCCCCAGCAAGAAGCAGATCTCCTTCTGGACCTTTGGTTTCTACCACCAATGAGGGCAAGTTAAACTCTTCCCAAAGACTTGCAAGATCTAGATCTCCTTCTGAGAAGGAGCGAGCAAAAACACCCCCTAAAAAGACCTCTAAAATATCCACTAAACATGACCGATCAAGCAGTTCCCCAAAGCGTGCTCGTTCAAAGACTCCAAGGAAGGGAAAGTCTAGATCAAGAACTCCAAAACAAGGAAGGTCTAAATCTTCACCAAAAGGAGCAAGATCCAAGTCTTCTCCCAAACGAGGTCGGTCAAAGACCCCCCAAAAACGCAGATCTAAATCAAAAACACCACAGAGATGGAGAAAGTCCAGGACGCCGCAAAGGTGGGGAAGATCTAGAACACCACAGAGATGGGGCAGGTCCAGGTCTCCCCAGAGGTGGGGCTGGCGCAGATCTAGGTCTCCACAGAGATGGGGTCGCTCTGGATCCCGCCAGCGATGGGGCAGGTCAAGATCCCGTTCCCCAAAACGCTGGGGTAGGTCTAGGAGTAGATCTAGGTCTAGGTCTCCGAAACGATGGGGTAAATCTCGGTCTAGAACCCCACAAAGAAGAGGCAGGTCCAAGACACCCCAGAAAAGAGTACGATCAAGAACCCCTCAAAAAAGAGGTAAGAGTAGGTCCAAAACACCTCAGAAGCGTGGCAGATCTAAATCACGAACTCCTAAGAAACTAATTGTTTCTAAAACCAGATCACCACAGAAACGTGGGAGATCTCTGTCAAGGACACCGCCAAAGCAAGGCCAGTCAAGATCCAAAACTCCTCCAAAAAGTGAAAGGTGTAGGTCTAGAACTCCAAAACGGTTAAGATCTAAATCTGTAACTCCACAAAAGCGTGGAAAATCTGGTTCTTCTCCAAGAACTGTAAAATCTCAGATAATTGCAAGGAGAAGTAGCTCCATCTCTTCTCCAGAGGTGAGAGCAAAATCAAAAACTCCCCTTAGAGGTCACAAGGCAGGGTCTTCTCCCAGAGCCAAAGAAAAGTCTGAAACTCCTCCAAGGAGACCTCGATCAAGGTCTTCTCCATTCATAAGAGTGAACTCAAAAACTCCGCCAAGGCAAGAGCGTTCTGAATCCTCTCCAGGATTAAAAGAGAAATCGAAAACTCCTCCTAAACGAAGAAAACAATCAAAAACTCCCACAAGGCAAGATGGGTCTGGTTCTTTAGGACGAGAAGAGAAATCTAAAACACCTCCTAGGTGGCACAGGTCTAGTTCTTCTCCAGAGATGAAGACAAAATTAAAAACCTCTCCATTGCGACGTAGGTCTAGCTCTTCTCCAGAGATCAAAGCAAAATCTAAGATTTCTCCTAAACCACAAAAGTCAAGCACTTCCAGGGTGAAAGAAAATTCTAAATCACCTAGACGATGCAGGTCTGGTTCTTCTACAGGGGTGAAAGGCAAATCAACGTCACCTCTGAGGCGTGAAAGGTCTGGGTCGTCTCCCAGATTAAATGTAAAATCAAAAACACCCCCACAGCGAAAAAGGTCTGGATCTTCTCAAATGAAAGACAAATTGAAAGTTTCTCCAAGACTACGCAGGTCTGGTTCTTCCGCTCGGAAAGAGAATTCGGCGTTGCCAATAAGAAGACTTGATTCTGAAGCGTCCCCAAACTCTAAGCAGAAACCTAGAAGTGCGCTAAGGCATGATCGGTCAAGCTCCTCTCCAGAAGTAAAGGCCAAATCAATAACTCCTCCAAGGCGACACCGCTCAGAGTCTTCACCTGAGAGAACTGTTAAAGCAAAAACTCCACCACGGCGACTGAAGTGTGGTCCTTCACCAGATAGGAATGACAAATTGAAAATTTCTCAAAGGTGTAGTAGGTCTGACTCTTCTTCAGAAGAAAAGATTAAATCTAGCACACCTCCACGACGAAGTAGACCCAGTTCTTCCGTAGAAATGGAAAAATTGAAATCATCCAGAAGGCAAAGCCAGTCTCATTCGTCTCCTGAGGTTCAGGAAAACCTGAGATCGCCCCCTAGAAGAAACCGATCTGATTCATCTCCCGAGCAAAAAGAACCATTGAAAGTGCCTCTAAGACGTGGGCGGTCTGGAGGTGCTAAATCAAAGACACCTTCCAGGAAAAGCACATCTCAATCATCTTCAGGTAGCAGCAGTTCTGACTCTTCACCAGATGGGAGGGGATCAACAAGAATAACTGCTTCTCGTAGCAGATCTGCATCCTCTCCGGAGGTGGCAAATAAATCAAGAAGTCCTACAAGGCGCCGGAGATCTGTCTCCTCTCCTGAAATTAAAGAAAAATCAAGAACACCCCCACGGCGAACCCCTCCAAGGCACAGAAGAGCTTTATCTCCTGATCAGAAAGGCAAATTAAGGACTCCCCCAAGCCGAAGCTCCTCGGATTCCTCTCCAGAGCGGAATCAGAAATCACGAATGCCTCCAAGACGTAGGGAGACTGGGTCTTCTCCAGAACAGAGAGTAAAATCAAAATCTCCTTCCAGGAAAAGCAGCTCAGCATCCTCTCCTGAATGTAAAGAGAAATCAAGAACTCCTCCAAGACGAAGAAGATCTAGCTCCTCTCTAGAACCAAGCAAGGAATCCAGATCACCTAGGCATAGTAGTTCTAATTCTTCTCCTGAACCACTTGAGAAATCAAAATCTCCTCCAAGGCGAAACCTGCACAGGGTTTCTCCACCCCTGAAAGAGAAAGCCAGGACCCCCCCAAAAAAGAAAAAGCCGGAGGCTTCATCGGGGGGAAGCAGTTCAGATTCATCTCCAGAGCTGAAAGGTAAGACTAGATTATCTCAGCGACGAAGTCGGTCTGGGTCAGTGGAAAGGAAAGACCGATCTAGATCTTCTCCATTAAAATCTCGTACTGGGACTTCCTCATTAGTGACCAAACAAATGTCTTCTCCAAGAAGCAAATTAGCATCCTCTCCAGGGTATAAAGAAAAATCTGGGAACTTCAAAAGGCACCCTCCGTCAAGTTTATCACCAGAACATAAAGAGAAATCAAGAGAAATGTCACAGAAAACAAGAGCTGGGTATTCTCCCGATAAGAAAGGCAAATCTAGAATATCACCATTACGGGGCAGAGCGGTCTCTTCACCAGAACATTTAGATGTATCAGTAAAAACTCACATACGTAGCAGATCACCTCCAATGCTTGATAAGTTACAGACCTCACCAAGGCATTCGGTTGCAACTTTGCAAGAACTAAAAAGCATTCCTAAATTTTCTCCACAGGGAAGTGGTACTTCTACAACTCCAGTCTCAAAAGTAGGATTAAAATATGTGTCTTTGAGAAGTGGGTCTGGTTCAGTACCAGAACAGGATGCTAAATCAGAGGCAGCTGCTAGTCTTAACCAGCTTGGCTCCATTCCAGGACACACAGAGCGGCACAGCAAGTCTGGTTTATCTTCATCCGTCAAAGTGAAAACACCACCCCAATTGTATAGTCCTGAGTCCTCGCCAGAGAAAAAGTTAACACCTCCACGTCATGAAAAGTCTAGCTTATCCTCTGCATCAAAGGAGTTATTGGGTACATCTCAGTTGAAAATCAGTGCTCTACCCATTCCAGAAAAGGGAGAGAAATCCCAGAAATCTCTACGCCAAAGATCTCGTTCCCCAAGAAAAGAGAGACCAAGAACACCACCTAGACGTAGTGGTTCTAGCTCATCCACCATTGAGAGAGAAATTAGTAAAAAGCAGCCAAGACAAAACATGTCACAGTCGCCCTCAGAGCAAACTGCTAAATCCAGAAGTCCCCCAAAGCAGGAAAGAACAAGGTCTCCAGTTGTTGCGTCAAGAGCTTCCTCAAGAAGCAGTAGTTCTGGTTCGTCTCCAGATCGTGTTAAATCTACAGCCCTGGTTGGACGAAGCAGATCTCGTTCACTGCCTGTGCAAGAAGAAAGATTACCATCTCCTCCCAGGCAACGTGGGCCTGAGCGATCTATGTCCAAGGGTAAATTTGTGGCATCACCACCACAAAATAAGTCTAGCTCCTCTATACTTCAGGATAAAACTTCATTGCCAGTAAGGCGAAGCAGGTCCATTTCTTCTCAAAGGAAAGCGAGAAGTGCATCATCTGGGCAATGCAGTACCACATCATCAGAAGAAAGTGGCTCTGGGTCATCTACAGACAGGAGCCGATCTAGGTCATCTTCTCGGCTTAGGAAAGCACGTTTGGATATAAATCGAAGCCGTTCTGGATCCTTTCCAAGGAGTCGATCAGTGTCCATTGAGCAGGTACCAAAGAAAACTCTATCACCTTTAAGACCTGCAGAGTCTTCACCAAGGTCTGAGAAATCTGTGGACTATTCACGACCAGGGTTTCCTGGGTCATTCACTAAACAGGAGAAAACTAAAGGAATTCCAAGAAGAAGCAGATCTTCCTCCCCTAGGAGGAAATTAAAATCCTCTATCCAAGAAAAGTCTGAGATATCCAAAGTGCCTGAAAAGAGTGAGACTACAAAGTCAAAAGGCTGGCCCTGTTCTCCTAGGAGAGATAAATCTGAATCCCCTCGTCGCAGACCTGAAAAACTGAGAGCTTCTCCAAGGCGGAGGTCCGGCTCTTCTCCAAGGCGAGGTAGGTCTAGGTCTACATCAAGAAGAAACACTTTTAGACATTCTCGGAAGAGGTCTGGGTCCTCCACAAGAGGAGGAAGGTCTAGGTCAACATCCAGGCAAGATGGATCTAGATTTGGTCAGAGGCATCGACGTAGGTCACTGTCCTCTCCAAGAGGGCGAAGGTCTAGATCCTCCTCAAGGCAAAGACTTCAACTCTCTCCACGCCGAGGAAGATCTGGTTCATCTCCTCGGCGAGTCCGATCCCGCTCAAGATCAAGACGAGATAAATACAAATATTGTCGAAAGAGGTCTGGATCCTCTTCAAGGGGACGTCGGTCTAGGTCTACATCCAGACAGGAAAAATGCAGAAGTTCTCCAAAAAAAGGTGCTGCCTTGTCTATGAAGAGTGGCAGATCCGGGTCCCCACCTAAGCTTGATATGTCCAGGTCATCGTCTAAAAAAGGCAGATCAAAACTTTCTCCAGGTCCAGTGAAATCAAAAGCATCACCAAGAAGGAGATCAAGATCATCTTCAAGGCCAAAACAAAAACAAGCCTCACCAAAGACAAATTCCTCAAGAACTCCAACAAAGCAAGTACAGGCTCGATGGTCTCCAAGGAAAGACAGGGGTGATTCTCCTGGGAAAAAGAAATCAAGGTCACCTCCACTCTTGGACAAATACTCAAAATCGTCTGTGCAAGAAAAACTGCTACCCACACGGCAGAACAAATCTAAGCCCTCTCCAGACAAAAAGATTGTGTCCAGCACAAAACGAAGATCTTCTAGAGAGAAACTTATTTCCATTGCTGCAAGATCTTTGTCCAGGGACAGCAGCTCACCATCCCCATCAAGAGAAGAGTCTCCAAAACAGAAGCAGTTGGCTTTAAAAAAGCAGCGACCCCGCCCTATTCGCGTGTTACCATCCAATAGATCATCTTCAGAAAGGAGTGTATCCCCACCTGGATTAGTGAGAGTTTCTCCAAATGGTGAGCAGTCTCCTCAGAGTGGTAATACAGTGAAAAAAGAATCTCCTGCATTTGTAAAAAAAGATAGCTCTCCTAACTTAATAGAGAGGGGGCGAAAGGCACAGGTGCTACCTATAAACAGTCCTAACCGGTCTGGTCTGAGAAGGAACAATTCTTTGACTGGTTATTCCTCCAGCAGTTCCCGTTCCAGTTCTCCTGCAAGCCATGCTTCCCCTGTTAAGTCTCCTCCACGTTTGCCTGTAACAACTAGGAGCTTCACTGCATCTGAACAACTAAAATCCCAGCTGTCCTCTACAACTGGTGGACTAAAGTCCCAACCATCGTCCACCACAGGTGATTTTAATTCCCAGCTTTCTTCTTTGCGTGACAATTTGAATTCAACAAAATCTGTAGAGCAAATAAAATCTTTGCAACCCTCTGCAAAATCTTTTGAGCGATCAAAATCCTTGTTATCCTCTACAAAGCCTGCACTGCAGGCAAAATCATCCTTGTACTCCATAAAACCCACAGAGACACAGAAACCTCTACTGTGCTCTGTAAAACCCGGTGAGCAGCCAAAGACCCCATTACTTTTGACAAAACCTGAAGAGCTTCCAAAGCCACTGCCACTTTTGAAGAAGCAGGAAGTTGATATGAAATCCATAAAAGATGACGAACAACCGAAGGCACTACTATCACTGAGAAGACATGAAGAGCTGACAAAGCCTTCAGTTAAACATGATCAGAAAAAGGCAATGCTTTCTTTGTCAAGACACGAAGCAGATGTGAAATCTCCACCAACCTTAAGACTTGCAGAACAGCCAAAATTTCTTCCTTCCTTAGTAAAAGCTACAGAGCACACAAAGTCACTTCTATCCACAAGAACTGAAGACCAGCAGAAATCTCAGCCATCTCCATTGATACCTATAGAACAATCAAAATCCTTGCCAACATTAAAACTTTCTGAGCAACCAAAGTTTTTGTTGTCCTCCTCAAAACTTACTGAGCAATCAAAATTCCAGTTCCACTTGCCTTCTGCAAAGTCTGAGCCATCAAAACCCAAATTCCAATTTCAGGTGTCCTCAACAAAATTGATTGAGCAATCAAAATCCCTGCTCGCTTCTACAAAACCTCTTGAGCATTTTAAAAATCCTCTTTCTTCAGCAAGATCTGTAGAAAAAACAAAATACCCTTTATCAACAAGAACGAGTGAGCAACCACCAAAATTTCAATCCCATCTATACTCCACAAAAGCTTTTGAACCACTGAAATCTTTGCCTTCAGTAGAACCTGTTGAGCCTTTAAAGCCGCAACCATCTTCAACACAACTTGTTGAGCAGCAGAAATCTTCACTGACTGGAGTAGAGCCTGTTGAGCAACCTAATGCTCAGCTGACTTTGGAAAATGTTGAACATCACAAAACCAAGTTCCCAACAGAACATCTTGAGCAGAGGAAGGATAGTCTGGTATCTGTGGATTCTACTTCACAGTTGCATCCTTGTGTGACCTCTAAAGATCCTGTGGAGGAGCTGAAGGACCCACTTTCTTTCACTGAACCTGCTCATCAGCTGAAGACACTGCATCCTTCCACTGAATCTATAGAGACTATTCAAGTCCACCTGTCCTCTACAGAGGTTGCTGAACTGAGGACCCAACCCAAACTCTCCACACCTTTTGAGCAGAATACCCAGTGCTCTTCGGTGGAGTTTGTTGAGCAAATTAATGCGCATATTTCATTCACACAGCCTGTAGTGGAACAGAAGGCCCAATTCTCAAGGGATTGTGAGAATGCAGTGAATGCCAGAATGAATTCTATGGAGCCAGTTGACCAACTAAAGCCCCTCATGACCTCACTGGAGAAGTCTGAAGAATTGAAATCCAGACCAATGTCTGTGGATATTGTAGAGCAACCAAAGCCCCAATTGCCAATGCATTCTTCTGCGCCATTAAAAGCCCGTCTGGCCTCGGAAGATTCTCTCATGGAGCCAAAGCCCCAGCTGGCATCAGGAGAACCCCAGGAACACCTAAAGCCTAGAATGATCTCAGCAGAACAATCTGAGCAACTGCAAGACCGTCTTTCTTGTATGGGACCTGTTGTGCACCTGAAGCCAAATGTGTCCTTTGTGGAACTTGGTGAGCAATTGAATCCCAGTGTGTCTTCCACAAATGTGAATGAGCTGCCCAAATCCCATTTACCTGTATTAATACCCTATGTGCAGCAGAAATGCAGTGCAGCTAGCCCAAAACACTTATTAGCAGTTGAGCAAGTGAACCAACAATTGTCCATGTTGACATCTATCGTGGAGTGCCAACTTGCTGACAATAGAAGCCCAAGGAAAAGTCCCCAGTACCCAAGCAAAGGTGAACATTCAGGTGACTCCAATCTTGGTCTAAAACTATGTAGATTGCCTACCCCTCCTCAAGACACTCAAACAGATACACCCGATGAAAAGAAAGGTTCATCAAAGCCGCCATCTGCAACCTCTTTGTCTCCTACTCTGCCTGAGGAAAATAGAACTCAACGAAGAAGGAGCTCATCATCATCATCATCATCATCTTCCTCATGCTCCTCTTCCTCATCTTCTTCCTCCTCCTCCTCTTCCTCCTCTTCTTCATCGTCTTCAGACTCAAGTTCATCTGATTCTTGCCCACCCTCACCAGAGGGCAAAGAGCACGTGCAGAAAAGGTAAACTGGATATTCTTTTATGACAAGTTTGTTTTATCATTTGACATTTTTTTATGGCTTGTTTGAGTCGTGTGTCCAATTATAGCTTAACCTGTTCATTCATTACTGTTGAAATGTGTCACTGCTTTATCATAGTCTAACGTTTTTTCATTATCTCCAAAAACATAACATTAAACAGTTTCTTCCAAGAAAAGAGAATTGTTTTGTAGTATGAAGATGTTCTAGATTCATGCTTTATGTATCTTGCCATTGTGTGTTGGATGTGGAAAGATTTCCGAATAAGCATAGTATGGTGTTTATTTAGCCTTGAGGGTTTGTTTATTTATAATCCATCACTGTCAATGACCTAGATCAAACCCAATTTTGCACCACAGTCTGCTCCACTTCATAGGTCTTTATGCTGTCAGTCAGCAAGGGGTGACTCTGCTCTGATGACTGGTTTCATTGTGCTTTAATGATCTTTGGAATTAAGGTCCGAGCACCGAAACATTGATAATAGGAATTGTGTTGGGGGAGTGTAGCTGTCTTCAACTCGAGTGAAAATGGGGTCGGTATACTAGTACATTTTCCCATCTAAGTTCAATTTCTGTGGAAAAGTGTGCTTTCTGTGTCCCTTCAGTCTTATAGATGAAAGGTACTCCCGTAACCTGGTTGCCGAGAGTGGGTCTTCGAGTACTTTGATACATTTCAAAGCTTAAACTGTTGGATGACTGTGTATTTCCACTAATTTCTGATGGCTATTTTTAACTGCAGATTCCTCAAATTGTGAATGCTCTAGAGTACACCCGGAAACTTGCAGAGCATTTATCTTGCTTTCTGACAGGTGATGGCTGTAAAAAGGTGCCCTCTTTTTGCATAGTTGCCCCCACTTTTTGCCAAACGTTGGATGTACTTTGTGTGCGCCCTGGGTTCCTGCCAACCAGGTACCCAGGATCTATGTTCTTTTCCTAAACTGCGTTAATACAAAACCAAATTGGCACTCTAGGGCCACATGTCTGTCCCAACCCACTGCCCTGGCATACATCAGCCACCCCTCTAGCTGGGTGCACTATACCAGTGGTGAGGGTACAGGTGCACGAGGCCTATACCCCTACAGTGTCTAAGCCAATTCGTAGACATTGTAAGTGCTGTAATGCCCTTAAGAGTATATGGTACTGGGAGTTTGTCGTTACAATTCCAGAGCACCGTAACAGCTTTACTAAAGACTAGGAAGTGTGGCATCAAACTTCTCAGCATATTAAGCCCACACTGATGCCAGTGAGGGCTTTAATGAAAAATGCATTTAGAGAGCATCTTAGAGATGCCCCCTGAAAAAATGACCTAACTCGAGTGTCCAGGCTGATACACTGCTTACCAGCTGCCACCACCAGACTCTTTTCCGATTCCTTGGTCGAGAGCCTGCTGCTCTCAGGGGTCTTTAAGAATGTACATCTTGGAAACAAGGTGCCACGCCTCCTCCCCCAGGATGCGCAGGGTCCATGAAGGAGAAGGTTCAAAGGCTTGCCACCTTTGTGAACTACCCCAGCCATTTGCTGCTTCTAGTAACTGACCCCCACTTTGGGTTGGAGAATCGGCAGGAAAACCAAATGAGGAAGGGAGGTGTGCCCACCTTTGTCAGCCCCACCCCTCAGGTGGGGGAGGCGAGGTAAAGCACAAATCTCAGTCCTCGCCATCTGGTTCTTGTTCCAAGGCTTCATATAAATGAAAGAAAAAGCACAAGAAATCCATGTGGGAATCTGCCCCTTTCTGTTACTCTTGATCTACAGAGAAGGCATGAGGGTATCAACTTGCTTCACTGTCTCGCTCCCGAACTCCATCGGAGCAGATTCAGAGTTTTTATCCAAACTCATCATGAATTTCCCAATCTGTGTGCTACATTTCAGTAGGTAGAAGCCTTCTGGAAGGGCATACTAGACATATTTGCCACTTGACCAGCACCCTCTGTTGCTGCTTGGGTCCCTAAGGATCCCCAAGGGCCTGCCTTTGCCACCGAATGTGCCTCTTGGACTTGCATCTGGTTCAGCACCACCTTCAGTGCAGACTTTGGTCCTGACGCTACTCCTTGTCCCAGTTCCTCTTGCATTGATTCCAGTGCCAATGCTGCCAATGCTGAATGAGGATGCACAGCCCATAGTGCTATCTGGTGCCAAAAAAGAATCCACCACATCCTTAACCAGATTTCCACAGAACGCTCTGGCCTCGGAATGCTTCAAGGAGAGCAGATCCCAGTGCGTTTTTTGGGCCTATTTGCTATATAGTTCCATCAGCAATTTTTCTCCCCATGGTTACAGTGTTGGCTTCCCTCTTAGCTTGCACCAGAACCCTTCTCTCCCCCAATCCAGTCCTGAAGACCTTTCAGCCCTTTTGTGGCATAAATCTTTTGGGATGTCCTAGCCATCCATTTTTCAATGCAGGCCTCTTCTGTTTATAGATAAACAGGAGAGAGAGGGAAAGTAACTGGAGCCACTCTTGGTCCCCCTAAACAATATCAATTCAACAACAAACGAGTGCAACCAACAAAGGAAGAGCTAGCAAGAGGAATCACTATAGTTATTTAAAAGAACACTCACTCACCAGCCTAGTTGGTGACATGCTTCATCATTGGGTTCCCACCAGTGTGCCTCTCTGGTGTGCTACGACGCCGGATTACAGCCGGATTACAGCAGAGCAGGTTTTCTAAAAATGTATAGCGTGAGTGCAATAAGTGAGTGAAAAAGGGTGGTTAAAAAATTCCATTGTTTTATCCAAAAGAATTTTTAATGGTGGAAAACTAGGCACCGTTAAAAACAAGTGCGTCGGATGTTTGAATAACTGGCTTTAATTGACCAGGTACATCCTAATGTGAAAAGAAACCAATTGTTTTCACGGCGGAGAGGGGTAGGTTTTGACGGCACAATTCCTGGAACCCAATGGGCTTTACAATGTACTAATCCAGCTATCCTGCTGGCAACTGATAGATGTGATACTTTACTACTAGGTCGCTCTAAGATACTCGACTCAGTTTTGAGACGTGGTAGGTAGTTTGCAAACCAACCACTGAGTGTAGATAGTCCAACCACTAGGTCCTGATGAATTGCCATGGATCCTCCTGACCCAACGGCATGAATCATGTTGACCCATAGAGTAGAGCATAGTTGAATGGAATCATTAAGTTGATAACTGCCACTCTTTTCACGTTTTTAATCAGGTGGATAGCCAGTCTGAATAAAAGTATCTTTGGACTATCCAACTTGTTTTAATCACTCCTCACCCATCTACACTTTATTAGGCCCCTCACTGCCACGGCACTATACGGCAAGGAACAAAAGATCTCCGTAAAAGAGCCCCTCTATAGGTGCCCGTCTGGTATTGCAGCGCTGACCCGACGAGGAGCAGGCCCATATGATTAAGCATCACACCTAGCTGGCTGGGTGTGTGAGGGCCCTAGTTCTGACAAGAGGAATTCCTTTCCTCATAAACTTTCCAGAACAGCACACAGACTTGGGTGCTGACGGACATATATCTCTCTCCTTCGTCTTACTCACTAGAGGAACAGCATATCCTTTTTTTCCTACTGCTCCAACTACAGCGCCATGAATACTAATGCCTTGTGGGAGTGAGCTCTCCCGCTCATGGCTGCTTGGCCTGCGGTGCGACGACACTCTAGGTCCCAGGAGCGGTCGCTTAGTCTGAGTCTCGTCCCACTGCAAATCCTCAGGACATTTGGGTATGTCTGGACACAAGTAGTAGTCGTCAAAGATCTTCGACTTCTCCTAGTCTGTCGACTGACAAGATTAGGTAAGGTCTACATTTGCGGCCTGGCTCCGCACCTCCCCGACTTTCTAAGAGCCGAAGCAACCTCCACCGAACTAAAATTTTATGAGGCCAAGTGTCTCATTTTTGGCCAGCCCGACCCTACAGGCACGTCTTAGGGGTTGGAGAGATGCCCAGCTGCTTCTGCACCAGCTGTTCTGGCCCCGGTTCTAGTTTGGCCCCATGGATCAGTTCCTAGATCCAGACTGGTGCTGGTTGTACCATCTCGACCTTCCCAGATGCAAGTCCCAATGCCGCCAGCTCCAGTCTTTCTCTTCCAGGGGATCTTCATCAATAGTCATAAGTACTAGAATTTTCCTTTCCATACGCGGGACCCCGGAAACACAATCATATATGTGCCCCACATATATGTATCTATCTTGTGTGTGTGTGTATATATATATGTTCGAGGCATATGAGCTGCAGATTGTACACTATGCATTAGATTGCCACCTGGTGTTTGGCTCGGATGATTGCAGGTTGTTGTCTTCTTGGAAGAAGTCTTTGTAGTCACGAGATAGGTGACTCCTCCCTTGGACAATACTGCGCATGGGCATCGGCTCCATCCTTAGATTGTTTTGTTCCGCCACTGGGTTCGGATGAAAGTTTCTCCGCTCCGGCCAGAAAAATACTTTTCAGCATCTTCTAAGCACAGAACTTACACAAACTTCCAATAAATACCTTCGACATCGACTACAATACTTTTCGGCACCATCGTTTCCATTCCGGTCATCGAAGTGGGCCGTTAGGCCTATCGACGCCGTGCAGCCTACACCACATGGAACGAACTCCGTTCAAGAGATGCCTGGTATGGTAAGCAAAGTTTCCACATAGCGACCACCACGAGGTCTGCAACCTCTGTCTATCGCCGGAACACGACGAGTCGACCTGCACAGCATGTGCAGCCTTCCGATCGAAGAAAACCACCCGGGATCGGAGAGCACGTCGACACGAAATGAGGAGATCAGCTCCAGTACCGGAAGACATCTTCGACAAAGAGGTTCCTCTCGTTCCCAAAGAAGACTCACCTGATCTCCAGATCGTATCAGAGGCAAACGACTCAGCGCGTGAGTACTCCTGCCCCTGCATCACATATTCTGCCCAAACCGAAGGCAAAGGTCAGCACTCCGCCCAAAGGGCCCAGTCGAGACCGAATACCTGCTTCGAAAGCCCGGCTCCGAAGAAACCACCTAAGCCTTCTAGTGCCTCAACACCGAGCAAGCCTCTACCATGGGCACCAAAAAATAAAGACGCCTCCGCACCGAAGCCAAAAGACCCTTCGGCGCCGAAGCCAAAAGACCCTTCGGCGCCGAAGCCAAAAGACCCTTCGGCGCCGAAGCCAAAAGACCCTTCGGCGCCGAAGCCAAAAGACCCTTCGGCGCCAAAGCCAAAAGACCCTTCGGCGCCAAAGCCAAAAGACCCTTCGGCGCCAAAGCCAAAAGACCCTTCGGCGCCAAAGCCAAAAGACCCTTCGGCGCCAAAGCCAAAAGACCCTTCGGCGCCAAAGCCAAAAGACCCTTCGGCGCCAAAGCCAAAAGACCCTTCGGCGCCAAAGCCAAAAGACCCTTCGGCGCCTAAGCCAAAAGAAGCTCCGGCTCCGAAGCAGTCTACTTCTACACCTTCAATGCCGAAGAACTCAAAGCCTGATTCCGAGGTGCCCAAATCCTCGAACATGCCTACAAAGCCGAAAACAACACCTTCGGCACCAAAAAATATGCCACAGGACGTTGTAACACCTCCCAACCTCCTCTGGAACCGAAAAAATTGATGCCCAAGCAGGTTGTAGTGCAGGAAGAACTTTTTAGACCAGATCCTCGACAAAAGATCTACATAGACCCAAAAACAGGTCATGTAGGTGCTAAACCTCACAAGAAGAGACCAGCAGATGCACCACCCACATCTGTGGTTCCTGCCAAAAAGGACTGTGCAACATCTCCTATGCACCCTTTCTCTCCTACACCTTTCTTTCTTCTCCTGTTCCTCCTCACATGTCACCTCAAATCTCTCCTGTACATTCTCCATTATCATCACATTCCCCACAGCAAAATGATGATGAATACATTTTGGGTGGAGGGGAGAACATGCAACACCCTGATTCATACCAGGGAGATGAAGGTGTATGGGATTTTTCAAACCCAAAAAATTTACCTATATGGGATTTTACAAACCCACAAAATGTGCCTGACATCCCTGAACCTCAGTCATACCCATCAAAGCCTTCCCCTCCAGAAGATACCATTGGTTTTGGTCAGCTGTTAAACAGAGCTGCTGTTTACCATGGAGTCCCTATGCATTCAGATAGCATAGATTTTCTCCTAGAAACCTTTGAGTAGTCTCAGCGGTCTGCTCAAATTATTCCCATGATCAAAGGGGTTATACAACACGTTCCAGAGGTATTTAAAAACCCTGTACGTTCTAGAATATTAAACCCTAGAATCGAGAAAAAATATAGACCAGCACACACATCAGTTGTGGCCAATGCTAGGAAGAGGGCAAACTCTCAAACTTCTGGCGGTCTGGCGAAGCACCCCCACCTGACAAAGAATCAAAAGTAATTGACGCGTCAGGTAAGAGAATAGCTGCACAAGCTACAAACATCTGGCGTATAGCAAATACACAAGCCCTCCTCTCTCGTTACGATAGGGCTCATTATGACCAATTAGAAAAACTACTTGAGCACCTACCGGATCAGTACAAAGATCAAGCAAATTACCTTATACAGGAAGGCAAATTAATATCCAATGCCTCAATAAAATGCGCATTAGATGTCGCAGACACAGCTTCTAGAGCTGTAAACACCAGTGTCCTACTCAGGAGACCTGCGTGGTTACGAATTTTAGGGTTTAAAGAAGTGCAAACCACCATTTTAAACCAACCATTTAATCAGAACCAGTTATTTGGCCCAGAAGTGGACACTACGCTGGAAAAAATGAAGAAAGATACGGTCACCGCAAAGTCTATGGGGGCTTTATAGTCCACACCAGCTAGGAGCTCCTTTCGTCGCTCCTCATACAGAGGAGGCTCCAAACAGACTGTAATTTGTAATTCCCAAAAATGGACGGAACACTAAGGCCTATTCTCGATCTCGGCCGCCTCAACCATTACATGCAATCAGATCATTTTCATATGATCACTTTACAACAAGTGCTTCCACTGCTGCAACAAGGTGACTTCCTTACAACACTAGATCTAAAGGACGCCTACTTCCACATTCCGATACATCCTGCTTACAGGAAGTATCTAAGGTTTTTACTGGAAGGACAACATTATCAATTCAAAGTCCTTCCATTCGGAGTTACAACAGCACCAAGAGTATTCACAAAGTGCCTAGCAGTAGTAGTAGCACATCTCAGGAGACAACAAATACATGTCTTCCCTTATCTAGACGGTTGGCTCATAAAAGCCAAGTCATTCGATCATTGTGTTCGACACATACATCAGACAATTCAAACATTGCACAACTTAGGGTTTACAATAAACTACACCAAGTCGTACCTGCAACCCTCTCATACACAACAGTATCTAGGGGCTACAATAAACACTTCTACAGCTTTAGCGTATCCCAGTCCAGCAAGGATGCAGAGCATTCAGGACTTAGTCACAAGCTTCCAACATCAACAGAGTGTTCATGAGACTAATAGGCATGATGGCTTCTTGGATCTTCATAGTACCATATGTCAGACTGCAGATGCGTCCGTTACAGGAATGTCTAGCACAACAGTGGAACTAGGCTCAAGGGCAACTAACAGACCTGATGTTGGTAGACAGCCGCACACATCGCTCTCAGCAGTGGTGGAACACCAAAAACTTGACAAAGGGACGGCCGTTCCTCGAACCTGTTCCACAAATAGTGCTCACAGCAGACTCATCTCTCACAGGATGGGGAGCCCATCTCCTACATCATACAACTCAAGGTCAATGGAACATTCAACAGAAATTTGTTCCATATCAACCATCTAGAGCTGCTAGCAATATTCTTAGCACTCAAAACATTCCAAGTACAAGTACAAAACAAAGCTGTTTAAATCTGGACGGACAACATGACCGGTATGTATTATATACAAAAACAGGGGGGGGGGGGAACACTCTACAACTGTCCAAGCTTGCACAGAGCATTTGGACATGGGCCATGCCACAAAATATATATCTGCTAGCAGAGCACCTTCCAGGAGCTCACAATCAGATAGCAGATCTGTTGAGTCGGCAGACACAACAAATTCACGAATGGGAACTAACATCTGCAAGTTGTTCAGCCATTTTTTCACAAGTGGGGTCATCCAGATCTAGATCTGTTAGCGACACATGGAAACGCAAAATGCCCAACCTTCGCCGCCAGGTTTCCACACCCGCTGTCCAAGGGCAATGCGATATGGATGAACTGGTCAGGCAGATTTGCGTACGCTTTTCCGCCAATACCACTAATACCATTGGTAGTACGCAAGCTCAGACAACAGTCCCTAAAATTAATCCTGGTAGCTCCCACATGGGCACGCCAACCGTGGTTCACTACACTACTAGTACTCTCTAGTTCCACACCAAAAATTACAACTGACACCTTCCCTGCTAACGCACAACCATGGAGACATCAGACATCGAGACCCAAATCAACTGAAACTGTCGATCTGGCTCCTGAAGTCTTAGGGTTTGGTTATCTTAACCTACCACCAGACTGTATGAACATCATTAAAGAAGCCAGGAGACCTACTACCAGAGCTTGTTATACTGCTAAATGGAAGAGATTTGCCATTTATTGCAACAATACCCAAATTGATGCCCTGGATGCTTCTATCCAAAATATCATTTGCTACCTTTTACATTTACAAAGATGTAACTTGGCATATTCATCCATACGCCTGCACCTTGCAGCAGTTGCAGCGTATTTACAAAACAGACAACATCTGTCTCTTTTTAGAGTACCTGCTATTAAAGCATTTATGTAAGGATTAAAAAGAATCATTCTACCCAGGTTACCACCTTCTCCAGTATGAAAATTAAACGTTGTTCTTACAAGACTCATGGGTCCCCCTTTTGAACCTTTACACAAATGTGAACTGCAATTCCTCACATGGAAAACAGCTTTCCTTATTGCTATTACCTCTCTCAGAAGAGTAAGTGAGGTACACAATTTCACAATACAAGAACTATTTTACAACTACATCGCAACAAGGTGGTTCTAAGAACTAATCCTAAATTCCTTCCAAAAGTCATTAGTCCATTTCATTTAAACCAATCTGTAGAATTACCTGTGTTTTTCCAAAATGCGGACTCTGTAGCAGAAAGAGCTCTACACACACTAGATGTTAAAAGAGCTTTTCTCTACTATATAGACAGGACTAAATCTTTTTGAAAGACAAAACAATTGTTTGTATCTTTCTCTCCACCACATAAAGGCAACCCCATCTCTAAGGGTGGAATTGCAAGGTGGATAGCATATTTGCATACATTTTACAATCAAAAAGCAAAACGTACATTAACAGTTCCTCCTAGAGCGCATTCCACACGCAAGCTAGGAGCCTCGATGGCTTTCTTAGGAAACATCCCCCTAGAAGACATATGCAAGGCAGCAACATGATCTACAACACACACCTTCACTCAACACTACTGTGTTGATGTGCAAGCCAAGCAGCAAGCTGAAGTAGGCCAAGCAGCAAGCTGCAGTAGGCCAAGCTGTCCTTAAAACCCTCTTTCAAACTACTGCAACAGATGGGTGACCACCGCTAGGGGAGACACTGCTGCACAATCGATGCAAAAGTGTAGTATCTGCAGGTCATATGCCTCGAAAAGAAAATGCTATTTACCAGTATGCTATGTTCTTGGCATGTAGAGCTGCAGATCACTACACGAACCTCCCGCCTCCCTGGGACTTGTATCTGTTCCAGTTTTATCTTACTTGGATGCACACGCATGGACATCCTTTTTTCTTTACTTCTACTAACTCCATCATTTCCCATCATGGCGAAAAACAATCTAAGGATGGAGCCGATGCCCATGTGCACTATCGTCCAAGGGAGGAGTCACCTATCTCGTGACTACAAGGACTTCTTCCAAGACGACGACAACATGCAATCATCCGGGCCCAACACCAGGTGGCGATCTCATGCAAAAGTGTAGTGATCTGCAGCTCTACATGCCAAGAATAGATGCATACTGGTAAGTAGCCGTTTCCTTTTGTTGGATGTAGAACTCTGCATACTTTACTCCTGCTAACTAATAGTGCTCGTCCCACCCGCCTTTTTAGTATGTTGAAATTGGTATAACATTTATTAGCATTTTTAACTTACCTATAAGTCCCTAGAATATAATAGTGTACCCCAGGACCTGTAAGTTATGTCACTAGGGGACTGTAGCACTTATTGTGCCACCCAGCAAACCTGTGTCCAGGCCTATCGTAGCCTGGCTATGACGTTTAAACTGCCAATTCTATGGCTCAAAATGAAGCCTTTTAGACCGGTTAAAATATTCCTTTTAAATATTAATATGGCACCTTTAAATAGGCCATATTGTTCATAAGGCAGGGTGCAATGTATTTATAAATGATATGTAAAGGTTTACTGTTCCGTGAAATGTCCCAATAGCTATTTTCACTGTTGCAAGGCATTCTGCTCCATCGGAAAATGCGGAGCTACATTATTACATCTAATAATGCTAATTTCACGTTATAGGCAGCTAATAAAATAGTTAAAGGTTTTTTATTAACAAAAATTCCGTATGGAATTAAATTCACAACCGCCCCCTCCCAGAGCTTTAGTGGGAAGGTCTCCATTTCTGTCTACAGAACTGGGAACATACTAATCCAAGCATGAGACCTACACCTCACTATCTTTAATAGACACTGTCACTCCTTGCCTTATTAACACAGGCTGGTTCTACTACTAGCCCTCCCCCTCTCTTAACAGACCTCCAAGACTCCTCTACCACTCAGTCCACCACTTCCCCCCTCCTTAGTCACACGCCTTAGTCCAATGAGCGTCTGTCCAACCAACACCTCCCACACCCTTGCACTCAATCACACTGCTACGCAGCCCCTTGACATGCCCACCAAACATGAGAGCGCCAACGCAACTTATAATCCTTACACCACTGTTCCCACCCCCTCTACCATGACTCACCATATTCATCCCTCCCAACCAAACCACCCTTTCCAACTGATGACACTGCCCCTTCCTCCTCCGCTGTGGATCACCCACCCACCTTTGACTCTGGACCCTCCGTATATCCACGGGCCCCAAAACAGATAGCCTCCTTGATATTCTCAAGCAGTGCTTAACACAAAATAGAGCAAAAAATTTACTCTAACTAGTATCCCAGTAATCTTGTGCACAAACCGATTCTCCCCAAACCAGCACATCACCCAGATCTCCTGCTCAATACACCACCATCCAGACCATACACTCCATGACTATTACTACTAGCTCTCTATCCTGCATGCTCCTTAACTGCAGATCAGCAGTGAGACATGCAACCGAACTAGCCAAAATGGTACTAGAGGCCAATATTGACATTGCATTTCTGACTAAATCCTAGTTCAACGATCACTCCACGCCACTGCTAGACCTGCTCATTCCTCCTAGCTATTCTATACTCAGACAGGACAGTCCTGGTCAGTCGAGGGCCTGACTAACGATCATTCACAAAGCAATTCTACAACCTATAAACTTCTGGACTTTCAAATATCTTGGGGTCATAGTCACAACCAAAGCCACCACTCCCGTCAATCTCATACAGTCTACAACCCCCTGGTGATCGCACAATCTTCGCTGAAGAATTAACTGACCTCATTACTGAGCACTCTTACTGACTCCATTGCCGTTTTTCTTGATGACTTCAACCTGCACTGGAACCTTCAATGCTGATGACATAGCCTATAACTTAAGCAACCTTCTTGATATCAGGGACCTCCAACAACAATGCAATGACCCCACCCAAGAGAAAGGCTCTACTCTTGATGCTATAATCGCTAGAAAAGAGCTAGTCTCCCTCTGATGCATCAAACCTGTCAACTGGTCTGACCAGCTCATACTGTTCAATCTCCATTCCCTTCCCAAACTCCTTCGAGCCCCTGCTAACAAACCCACGCACTGGGCAAGGTGTTGCAGAGATTCTGCCCAGTCACAGAACTGTGCACAGAGACTCAGGACCTCAGTGAATTAGGATGTGCCAGAACTCACCTTAGTACCTAAAATCCCCTACCAGACTAGCATTCACATTAGCTCTTCGTCCTATACCAAAGTCACCAATGATTAGCAAACCCAGAACATTGGACTTGGGATACCTCAGGTAAGGTGGGAAACATGAGCACTCTTTCGTTATACTCTCATACCAGTCCAGAGAGTAAAGAAAGACACGATCAAGTTTAAAATATTTATTTCAACGCCGTGATCTCAGGTGCAGCATCTTAGCTAATACAAGCAGACATATGATAAGAAATAAGATTGTCAGCATAGTTACTATTCCATAAAATACAAAGGGAGAAAGCATGTTATAGTGCTATATGGAAACAGGTTAAATATATACCTTTATTTCACCCTCCCTTGCTAGTAGGTTATTTTAGAACTACAGAAGGTCTCTTAGGCTTGCATAGGCGACCCCATGCCTCAGAGTTTAGCAGGAGTGAATGACATCGAGTTCAGCACAAGCTCTCAGCATACGAATGTTCTCCAAGATGTTCAATCATGCCTACACAGTGTATTATTAAAGGCGCCAGTATCTGAGCTGTTCACAGCTGCATATGTTATGTCTAGAACGTACGCTGATCAGTTCGAACAAAAGCAACAGTGTTGATAACCTTGAAGCCCTCGGCATTCACTGTTCAGACTATGCTTACGAGGCAAGTCTAGCAATGTGGAAAAAATAAGTTATTCCATGGGTGAAGCAAAACTCTCAGCCTAGCATGAAACAATAACTAACGTGTGTCGTGTGCAAAAGAAAGCAAAAGGGTAAAATGGCGTATGAACTGTTAATAAGCTCATGTAAACTCAGCACTGTATGAATGCAAGGCTCAGCCCCACTACACCCTTCCTTGATCGGAGCATGGATAAGAAGCGTGGGCAAAGCAGGAACGCAGAGTTAAAATTCGAGAGAGAATCTGGTTCAATTTTGCCATAATGGAAAAACGGGAGCAAACTCCGAATTTTGAGGGAAAAAATCCCTCAAATTAGTAATCCCTTTCGGGCGTAGTAAAGCCAATAGGCCTAAAAAAAAAAATAGCAAAAATCTGATGTCCAACATGTGACTCCAGCCGTGAAAGAGAGTGCAGGAAATGCACCTCACTTCAATAGTGTATATGCACAGTACGTTGCAACAGCCTCCAACAGGAAGTCATTGTTCTCATCTGAAAACATTTTAGTAACTGGAATGAGCATACATGTTCAATAACCGGAGCCTCTAGCACCATCAGAGGGCAACTCTGATTTACTTCAATATAACTGCGTGCCAAGAAATCCTGCGCCGCTGCAAAAATATTCCAACGTCCCAAGACTCCATGCATCGCTGCAAAGGCCATAATCCCGCCGCCAGAACAAAGCAATTCATGAGCAACTAAGGGGCTCATCAGTTGATACTAATCTGCGTTGGGATATACCGTACTGCAGAGACACAAATCCAGAGCCCATTCAAAATCACAGCTCAGGCAATGAAAGACAGTCTGGACGCATCTGAAAAAGGAAAATTGAAACGATAATCCATAAACCGCACTCAATGTAGCAAGAGGCAGCACTCCATAGAAATTAAGCATTCAGTTGCGGAGCAGCAACAGCCGGGGCAAATCATCTTGTGGCACAGGATGTGCATCCATTCTGAAACAAGCAAAGCAGTAGAAGCACTCCGCCAACCAGAGCAAGCATCAATGAAAATCCACCAAAGAGGCTGGAGAAAATCGAATGAAAAAATTCCGGGAACACACCAAATATAGTTTAGAAAGAAGTGACAAGGCCACTACTAACAACAAAAGTGTGCCAGTCCTGTTGTCGAAGAGGCATTAAAGATAGTGTGAATTAACTTTCCGAAATGCAGGGGCAGATCTGTATTTAATAAGGCATGCACTTTTGTGCGGGTGTTTGCCACGTGAAGGACAAATGTTTCACGGGCAGAAGTAAGGGGCACCTCTTTCTGGGACAAAAGAGCTCTTATTCGACTCATCTTGTTGAACTCTGCCTTCAAGGTCGGAATCGACGGCCAGATGGAAACATCCAGCATCCCATGTGTAGGAGGAAACACTACGTTTTTACAACAAACTACACACTGGGAGACTGTAACGATGTAAGGAATTCCTGCCAGCATCCCACAACAATCTTCATTATTTAAAAGTAAATAACTACCGTTTGCTAGTAATATGAACGTGGGTGTAATAGCAGGTGTTGGTGTACCTTTCAAGACACAAGCCAAATTAGGCGCATTCTGATTACATGAGCCATGCAATTGGATATTCCTACACACTAACGAGTGATCAGGTGTTGTTGTGCAATCTTCACCATTCAAATAAACCTCTGTTCGAGGCATGTGGGCTGCTGAATTCATATCTGTGCATAGATCTCCGCCTAGGGTTGGGTCCGGATGATTGCACATTGTTGTCCTGGAAGAGTCTTTGAAGTATCACGAGATAGGTGGCTCCTCCCTCGGACTACAGTGCGCATGGGCATCCTCTCCATCCCCAGATTGTTTTTCTCCGCCATTGGGTTCGGATGTACTTTCCTACTATCCAAGTTCGGAATCAAAAAAACTTCTCAAAAGGCCTTCGGATCCGTCTGTATTGTTAAAGCGCTCGGTGCCGATACATCTTCTACAGCTCGGTTGCACTCCAGTCCTCGACTCGGGCCGTGAGGCTTTCTCGACACCACGTGGACCGACCGTCGATGGAACGAAGTCCATTCAAGTACTGCCCTCAGTGCAACTCGAAATTCCCGCACACAGACAAGCATCCAGTGTGCAACAAATACCTATCTCCAGATCACAATGAAGATAGTTGCCTAACCTGTGCCCAGTTCCGATCCAAAAAGACTATTCGGAATCGACGGGCGGCGAGGCAAGAACTTCGACGGGCGGCGCCAGAGCCCGATAACATCTTCGGGACGAAGAAGATCTAGCGAGCGCCGAAGACTCAGACCGAGACGACGGACAATACTCGGAGCCCGACTCCTAATATTACCCCGAAGAGGGAGAACTGATAGTCGATCTCGATGAATATGATCAGGACATCATAGCAGTTGAAGACGACTCCGATGACTGCGAGGGGCGAACCGTGAGTACACCGCCCCATATAGACACTACACCTCTATCAGAGACTCTGGTCGAGGCATCGCCAGCAGGCCTTAGCCGAGACCAACAACCTAGTTCTACAGCCCCGCCATCACGCCTGGCTAAGAACATATCGAAAGAGCCCTCTGAGACACGTCCCACAACATCGGTTCCATCAAAACCGAAACTAGTCGACAATACTGTCTTCGGACCGAATTACGTCGACCCGAAGGTATCGAAGCCAAAAGGCATCGACCCGAAGGCCACAGTACCACTGCAACCTTCGAAACCGAAGACCGCCGAGTCGACCTCCAAGACAAAAGAAGTCGAGTCGAGCTCCAAGTCGAAGGCCGTCGAGTCCACCTCGAAGCCAAAACACGTTGATTCGACATCAAAACAAAAGCACGTCGAATCGACCCCCAAAAAGCATCGAGAAGGGGAAGACACAAGTTGACGACAGAACAAAGCCTACGCCCAAACCTGCCGTCGAACCTAAACCGAAGGTAGACGAGAAAAGAACAGTCGAGCCGAAGCCCATCGACCCGAAGAAGGGCGTCGACCCGAAACAGCAGGCTCCAAGACAACATAAAGAGACTGTCGAACCGACAAATCCGCTCGGTCCGAAAAAAGTTGTAAAGCCAGCAAAAGACGTTAAACAAACTGTTGAAACACAACCGAAATTGATACAACCACCAAAAGCGGTCGAGGCACCAAAACCCATTGACCCAAACAAACAAAAAGCAAAGGTTGTAACACCAAAACCAAGGACTGTGGAAGAGGAGCTTCTTCACCCAGATCCCTCCACAGATAACCAGTCAAAAATCTACATTGATCCTAACACTGGTAAAGTGACTGTCTACCCTAAAAAGAAAAGGCCTCTACCAACTGAAGACCTTCCCAGGATCCCCCTTAAAAAAAAGAGACTGTGCTACCTCTCCTATACTCTTTGAACCAATCACTCCTGCTATGCCTACCACTCCTTATACCCCAACCTCACCAACACGCTCTGACTACGACCCTGATGAAGATCAGGACGCAGATGTAGGGTTTGGTTATCCACAAAACCCATATACAGAGCCAGACACACAGCCATGGGGCGGAGGAGGGGAACCAGACAATGAAGGGATTCTGCCTATTACAGAACCTGCAGTATACCCTACTAAGCCATCACCCACAGAGGATACAGTTGCATTTAATTCTCTGTTAGATAGAGCAGCTACCTACCACAATGTAGAGATGTACTCTGATGCTATTGAGGAAGACTTCCTCTTTGATACACTCACAACATCTGAAAGACACATTAAAACACTCCCAATGCTAAATGGGGTGTTAAAACACGCAGGTGACATTTTTAAAGACACTGCTAGAGCCCGGGTCATAAACCCTAGAATTGAGAAGAAATACAGAGCTGCACCTATAGATCCTACATACATCAAAGGACAGCTACCCCTAGATTCCTTAATGGTATCAAACGCATGTAAGCGTGCAAACTCAGACTACTGGTGAGGCTGCACCTCCGGACAAGGAATCTAAAATATTTGAGGCATCGGGCAAAAGAGTGGCGGCTCAGGCAGAAAACTCCTGGCGCATAGCCAATACACAGGCCTTGCTAGCCAGATATGATAGGGTGCACTACGACAGTTTGAAAGAAATTATCCAACACTTACCTGATCCCTACAAACAACAAGCAAATGAACTTATACAAGAGGGTAAGCTCTCACCAATGCATCAATTAAGTGTGCACTAGACGCGGCAGACACAGCTGCCAGATCCATCAATACCAGCGTGCTCATAAGGCGACACGCGTGGCTTCGTACATCAGGCTTTAAAAATGAAGTACAATCTACAATTCTTAATCAGCCAATCAACCCAGACTTTTTATTTGGTCCAGCAGTTGATTCAATTCTGGACAACATGAAAAAGGATGCAGAAACTGCAAAATCAATGGGAGCCCTTCAGTCCCAACAACACCCGGGCTCCTTTCGTCGCTCCAGTTATAGGGGAGGAGCGCGAGGAACATTGCAGCAATCCTCCAACTACAAGAGTAACACACAAACCACATATAACAAAAACAACAGCAGGGGTGGTTATAAAGGAAACCATAACAAGGGCAGAGGTCGTGGAGTCAATGCAAATAGATCCTCCACTAACACAAAGCAGTGACTTCTGGACACTCCCCCAGACCATATAACACCAGTCGGGGGAAGAATACAACAATTTTAACAAGTCTGGTTAAATATCACCACATACTAGTGGGTCGGACAAATTATCCAACATGGCTATTGCCTAGAGCTCACCTCAACTCCACCCAACATACCACCCATGCACCGTCCTATGTCACAGGAACATATAACGTTACTTCAGCAAGAGGTTGTCAGTATGCTGCAAAAAGGGGGCCATAGAACCAGTCCCACTGCAACACCAGAGAACAGAAGTATACTCACTATACTTCCTAATTCCAAAGAAAGACGGGTCTCTCAGACCAATATTAGACCTCAGGCCCCTCAACCTTTACATTCTGTCAGAGCATTTTCACATGCTCACTCTCCAACAAGTCTTACCATTGCTTCGCCAGGGAGACTTCCTAGCAACTTTAGACCTCAAAGATGCATATTTTCATATACCAATACACCCTGCTCACAGAGAGTATTTGAGGTTCACCATTCAAGGGCAGCACTACCAATTCAATGTCCTGCCATTTGGTGTGACAACAGCTCCAAGAGTGTTCACCAAATGTCTAGCTACAGTAGCAGCACATCTCAGAAGGCAACACATACATGTGTACCCTTATCTGGACGACTGGCTAATACACGCGCCAACAGCCCAGCAATGTGCAAACATGTCAAAGACCATACACCTACTGCAGAGTTTAGGGTTCTCACTAAACTACCCAAACTCACACCTACAACCCTCCCACGTCCAACAGTACCTGGGAGCGACAATAGATACACTGTCAGCAAAAGCATATCCCAACACAGCACGAGTCCAGGGAATGCAAACACTGATACAAAAGTTCCAACCCCAACACTCACTAACAGCTCGAGTGTTTATGCAGCTAATAGGCATGATGGCCTCCTGCATATTCATAGTCCCTCACGCCATACTACATATGCGCCCGCTACAAGAATGCCTAGCAAGGCAGTGGAACCAGGCTCACGGGCAATTAAAGGACCTAGTGTTGGTGACCAGTCGGGCATACAACTCTGCATTGGTGGAATCCACAAAACCTTTGCAAAGGTCGACTGTTCCAAGAGCCTGTACCACAAATAGTGTTAACAGCGGACGCATCCCTACTAGGATGGGGAGCCCATGTCCTACACTACACAGTGAAGGGACTCTGGACTGTACAGCAAAAGAAAATGCATATCAACCTCCTAGAGTTGATGGCCATCTTTCTAGCCCTAAAAGCTTTCGCGACACACTTACGCAACAAGGCTGTGTTGATCCGGACGGACAACATGACCGCTATGTATTCCATTCAAAAACAGGGAGGAACACACTCGCCACAGCTGTCGCACCTTGCTCAAGCAATGTGGAAATGGGCCATTCAAAGGAACATTTTTCTCATGGTAGAACACCTACCAGGCAAGGACAACCAAGTGGCCGACCTCCTAAGCAGGCACAGCCAACAGATGTACGAATGGGAAATTCACCCTAAAGTGCTCCAACCATTTTTCCAGAAGTGGGGACACCCGGAAATAGATCTGTTTGCCACAAGCGAAAACGGAAAATGGCAGTACTTTCCCTCCAGATTCCCACATCCGCAGTCGCAAGGCAATGCGATATGGATGAACTGGTCAGGCAAATTTGCGTACGCTTTTTCCCCAGCTCCACTAATACAGCTGGTGGGACGCAAAATGCGCCAAAATTCGCTGACGCTAATCCTAGTTGCTCCCACGTGGGAGAGGCAATGTACACAATGTTCCTAGAACTGTCAGTAGTGCCTCATCAAAGACTGCGACTAACACCCAGTCTTCTAACGCAGAACCATGGCGAATTCCAACACCCAGATCCCCAACAGCTGAACCTAGCGATCTGGCTCCGGAAATCCTAGAATTTGGATACCTCAACTTGCCTCCAGACTGCGTGAATATTATCAAAGAGGCAAAAAAAACACTACCAGAGCATGCTATGCAGCAAAGTGGAAACATTTCGTCATTTATTGTAATAACAATGACATTAACCCTCTTGATGCTTCCTTTCAAAACATCATTTGCTACCTATTGCACCTCCCAACGCTGCAAGTTAGCTTTTTCTTCCATCCGAATACACCTAGCTGCGTTAGCAGCATATCTGCAAAACAGGCAACACCTTTCACTATTTAGGGTGCCAGCAATTAAAGCATTTATGGAAGGACTCAAACGCGTTATTCCTCCAAGACACTCACCTTCACCAGTCTGGAATCTAAACGCTGTTTTAACCAGACTAATGGGACCACCCTTTGAGCCATTGCACTCGTGAACTACAATTTCTTACTTGGAAAGTGGCTTTCCTTGTTGCTATTACTTCGCTTCGAAGAGTTAGTGAGCTGCAAGCCCTAACTATTCAAGAGCCATTCATTCAAGTACATGCAAATAGAGTAGTTCTTAGAACAAACCCTAAGTTCATGCCAAAGGTGGTATCCCATTTCCATATAAATCAGACTATAGACCTGCCAGTGTTCTTTCAGAACCCACAAACAGTAGCTGAAAGGGCCTTGCATACCCTTGATGTCAAAAGAGCTCTGCTATATTACATAGACAAAACTAAAACGTTTCGCAAGACAAAACAATTGTTTGTTGGCTTCTCACCACAACACAAGGGTAACCCTATTTCAAAATCAGGTATAGCCAGATGGATAGTTAAGTGCATACAATTGTTATTTGAAGGCAAAACGCACCTTAACTGTCCGCCCCCCCCCCCCCCCTAGAGCGCATTCCACACGTAAGCTAGGGGCGTCCATGGCTTTCCTGGGAAATATTCCTTTACACGAAATTTGCAGAGCAGCCACATGGTCAACCACACATACATTTACAAAACACTATTGTGTAGATGTACATTCAAAACAGCAAGCTGCTGTAGGACAGGCTGTTTTCAAAACTCTTTTCCAGACTGCTGCAGTGGCACAGGTAGCCACCGCTAAGGGAGATACTGCTATACATTCTATGCACAGATATGAATTCAGCAGCCCACATGCCTCGAACGGAATATGCTACTTACCAGTATGCATCTGTTCTTGGCATGTAGGGCTGCTGACATTCATATCGCCCACCCACCTCCCCGGTGCCTGTCGCAGCTGCAGCATTCACTCTTTGCATGGACATCTCTTACTGTACTATACTCCATCTCTGCCACAATGGCGAAAAACAATCTGGGGATGGAAAGGATGCCCATGCGCACTGTAGTCCGAGGGAGGAGCCACCTATCTCGTGATACTTCGAAGACTCTTCCAGGACAACAATGTGCAATCATCCGGACCCAACACTAGGCGGCGATCTACGCACAGATATGAATGTCGGCAGCCCTACATGCCAAGAACAGATACACACTGGTAAGTAGCATATTTCTTTCCCTCCCTCAGGCACCTATAGGTAAATGGTAGTGACCAAGCTTCATGGAGATAAGCTTTACCCAGCGGTTCATACCTGCCTATAGCATAGTACTTCGTGCAAGCTTCGAACTTGAACAGAGGGAAAGGTAATGTTATTAGCCCATGTACGAGCCACACAGCAGAATTTGTTTCGGCCACAGAAAACTGTAAAGGTTCTAACTTTTCAATATGTAGCATAGAAAAAGTTGCATCTTTCATAGACATAAACTGTTTGTGTCAGTCAAATTAAAAGGGGCAAATAATGAGGACGTGTTCATGTAGTCCCAAGGCACTTTCCCAGCCTTTAACGTTTGTAAAGTCCATGTAAACTGCATAATAGAACGCAATTGGTTTTGTCCATGGTACAAGACAGACATCTTCTTGCACAATATCAACAACGGATGAAACAATGTTATCTAATGGGTAAATGAAGGAAGAAAGCGTGTTAATGCTATTTACAATTGCTAGCACTTTTTCTAAATTAGCTTGATCTATAGCTCGTAAGCGGGAAGCAACTTCAATTTGGGATAGTTTCCAAACTTCGTTGTGAATAGCATATATTCACCTTTTGGATCTGTCGGAAGTAGTGCCCTTGATAAAATCATTCAGATCAACATTGTCAGTCAATTTAGACAAATAAAGCTTAACTGTCACTAAAGTGGAGTGTTTGAGCCAATCCTGACACAGCTTGCCTACAGAATAGGTAGTCACTCTCGAAACGGGGATCCACCCTAACCTGGATGTAGCTCGGGGCTATACCCAGAAAACGATGCTGGCAAGAAACTGCACTTCTGTGCCATAACAGCCAACCCTTAGGATCCAAACTGGATATGTTGAAAGTAGAATTCAGCAATAGGGTCTGTAATTCTCTAATAGAAATACTGTTATTATTATCCCAACCGGGGTACTCTTCCAATTCTGGTAAAGGAGCATTTCATTTTTTAGTTGTCGCAATCCAAAGCAGGTGGTTTGTGAAATAGTCTAATTCAAAAACAACATACGGTTCGGGATGAGACCAGCACGATGCAAAGCCTCTGTGCCTTGCACTTGTCAACTTTTAGAACCCCAAACAGATTTAAGATCAATAGTATCCTTCCACAGTTCATAGCCTCTAATAGCCAATTGGTCGAGAAAAGACTTGGAATATAATAATTTAGTGTGGGTCAGTCTAACTTTGGAATAGACCTTCTCGGTCATCTTAAAATAAAGCTCATTAGGATTTTACTGATTGAAATCAGTAAAATAAGTGAATCTCTTTAAAAGGGAATTAGAGCTGCCTTCCATCAATCAGGAGTTTGTTAAAGCGCGACTACTCACCCGTAAGGGTCTCAAGGCGCTAGGGGTGGGGGGGGGTTGGGGGGGGTGCAGGTTCCATTCCTTCAAGGAGGGGGTCTGTCGAAGAGCCAGGTTTTGAGGTTTCTTGTGAAGATGGGGAGCGATGTTGTCTGTCTGAGGTGGAGCGGAAGGGCGTTCCATGCTTTGGCCGCGAGGAAGGAGAAGGAGCGGCCTCCCGATCTGGTCTTTCTGGTGCGGGGGACCACAGCGTAGGAAAGCTGGGCTGATCGTAGGGTCCTTTGGGGTGCGTGGAATTTGAGTTGGCTGTTCAGGTATGCTGGTCCGGTGCTGTGGAGGGCCTTGTGTGCGTGGGTGAGCATCTTAAAGGTGATTCTCGCCTCGACGGGGAGCCAGTGGAGTGTGCGCAGGTGCTGGGAGATGTGGCAGTGTTTTGGCAGGTTGAGGACCAGTCTTGCGGCGGCGTTCTGGATGTTCTGTAGCTTGCAGATGAGGTTTTTGTTTATTCCGGCGTAGAGTGCGTTGCCGTAGTCGAGTCTGCTGGTGACCAGGGCGTGAGTGACTGTCTTTCGGTGTTCGAGGGGGATCCATTTGAAGGTCTTACGAAGGAGGCGGAGGGTGTGGAAGCAGGAAGATGAGACAGAGTTGATCTGGCGGTCCATTTTGAGCTCGGAGTCCAGGATGATTCCCAGGTTGCGTGCGTGGTCTGTGGGGGTTGGCGGGTTTCCGAGGGCGGTGGGCCACCAGGTGTCACTTCCATAGGAGCGTGGCAATGTTCCCATTGTGTATAATTGACCATATTCTTCCTTGTGTTTGCCTTATGCAGGTAGTGATTGCCATTGTGTTGATAACAGAACAGATCACCATAATTAACAGAATCTAAGTACAAATCCTCAGCATCAAAGGCAGCATAATATTTCAAATCTGAAAATAAAGCCTCTACTGCTTGAACATCCCAATCAGAGCGTATATTTTGTTTTATTACAACCCCCATAGACACTCTTTGGACATTAGGGACATTAATAATCTCTGTGGGACCATGGATTTGAAATTTAACAGCATCCCATACAATCCCATCTAAAACGGGCCAAGCAGTAATGTTTACAAAGCTCACATCCCGTACTGCTCACATCCATCTTCAATCTGTGTGATGAGGAATAGGGTGCCAATGTTCCATTAATATGTTGAATAGCAGTCCTCTCTTCAATGTAGTGTCCATTCACAAGACGGAAAAAATACACCACAAATCCAATTGAGATAAACGCAAAAACTGAAAAAAGGGCCAACCAAATGTAAGTCCAAGGAGGAATCAAAAAATGTTTTTTAAACCATGTTGCAAAAACAACGTTTTGAAGGGGACTTTGAGGTGGTAGTCAGTTTCAAATGAAAATCTGGACTCAGTGGCCAAACAGGTTTGTAAATCGGGCATCGATAAGTCAGTGGGGTAAGTATACCCCAGTCTCATCAAGTTGAGCATCAGGTGGGGTAATCAATAAAGGACTTGAAATTGCAGGCATCGCAAAGGCAACGTCGGGCCTGTTAGGGGCAGGAGCCAAAACAGAATTCCTCAGTATTGATGGACAAGAGACCGCAGGATTCATACTAAGAAGAATCAGCCACTCTGTGTAATTTGACATTGTCAATGGAGATGTACCTTTTTTCTTTTCAACCTGGAAGTGGTGGTAAAATGACTGTTCGTGTGCCCTGCACACCAAGTACAGGAATCGGAGCTCGATATGAGGGACCAAAATCTTTCTTGTTCTCTATCTTCTCTCGTACCAGTTCTCCAACTCTGGGTAGCCAGCCAACTACCGGCAACTGCAACGCAGCATCAGATGTGGAGGACAAGTGTTCCTTTGCAAGACGGTCTCTCGTCTCTTGTAGATTCTGTAAAACATCACAATGTGCATCTACGTCAAAGGGGGCAGCAGCTGCCGCCTGGTCTAGACCTTCAAGGTCCGAATGAACATTTTGATACCAAAGAGCATCTCGTATGGGGTCCGCCCACCCAGAGACCTTCTAGGGAGATTATTAAGTGCAGGCGCTGTATGCTATTGAGATGGGCCAGCCAGTTCCTGTGTGTACCTATAACCCTGGCTGTCAATGATTGCTTTAAATCTCGTTTCATTCGCTCCACAACACTATTACCCTCAGGTCGGTATGGAGACGAAAATTTGACCTGGACCCCCAATGAACTCATGGCATCCTTGTACATCTTAGAGGCGAACGCTGGACCCTGGTCCAAATGGAAGGTGCCACATGCAAAAATTCCCACAAAGGCACGCAAATTTCTTATGACAGTTCGTGAATCAGCACTCCGGTGGGGCCACACCCATACAAAGCGCGTGCAAGAATCAACTGCAACTAAGATGTACTTATACGCAGTATCAAAAGAAAAGGGACCGCAGTGATCCAAATAAACACAACCAAGTGGTTTATTGAAAATGTACAACTGTGTTTGGGGTGGACGCGCAGCAGACGAAGGCTTGATCTGCTGACAAATGTCACTTTGAAGGACATAATCATGCGTCTGTTTGTACAGTCCCCGCCACCAAAAGCGGAGTTGTAGCTGAGATACAGAAGGCGAAATCTCCGCATGTGCGGACGGAGCACCCTTGTGGGCAGCTGTAATCAGCGCCGACCTGCGGTCCGCGTTGGGTTTCAGTCTGTCACCAACGTCTGGTATTTTCACATAAGGAACTTTATCAGGACTCAAATGATAAGAATACTTAGAACGGAACCCCTTAGGATATTTACTTCCTTTCTCAGTAGCGGCAATTGCTGCCAATATGTCATCATCAATCCTACTTTTGGAACGTGTAACTGCTGCAACCAAATATGTCGAAAGTGCTGTCTTTGCGGCCTCATTGGCCAACCCATTGCCAACAGCATGAACTCCCACACGCTGATGACCAAGAGTATGAATTACATACACGAGTGGCAGGTGCTATTTAAGTTCAGCCACTCGAACCCAGATCATTTTGTTTTATTGTGCTACCTTTGGAGTCACGATAGTAGTTTTGAGTCCAAAAGAACAGATTCTCATTGTAAGACTGGACACAGTAGTAAGAGTCACTCACAATAAGAGTAGTCACACGGGGGGTCTGCGTACTCCAATGCAAGCATCAGAGCATGGAGCTCTGCTTACTGGGCGGTAGAGTCCCCTAATATCTGTGTATGCACGACATCGGACTTGAATTCTCCATCCACCATGATACCAACCACAATAGCGCAAGCAGAGACGTATGCGTGCTTCGACCCATGCGCAACTTGCGCAGAACCATCAGTGTAAATGATACAATGGAAATCTTCCAAAGGGCGCATAGTCAAAGGGGCAGGATGAACAAATTCATACAGCAAATACTCCTGCGACCGTAAGGAGGCATCAAAAATAAAAATGACATCCGGAGACGTCAATGATGTCGCCCATTGTATCCACCGTGGGTGCAAAGCTTTAGAATTTGGTACACTGCCTTTCGTCACTGCCTCCAAGGCAGGATACGGGGTAACAACCAACATGCGTTTTCCCTGCGACAGTGCTTGTTCCTTTAGAATCGCCATTTGCACTGCTGTCAACTTTTTTTAAAAGT
Source organism: Lissotriton helveticus (assembly GCF_964261635.1). Taxonomy (NCBI): domain Eukaryota; kingdom Metazoa; phylum Chordata; class Amphibia; order Caudata; family Salamandridae; genus Lissotriton; species Lissotriton helveticus. The sequence goes on along the minus strand of NC_136068.1, from coordinate 639,648,360 downwards.
AAGGTATGTGAAACCCACCGCCCCAGGGACAATCCTTATCACCAGGTTGGTGTGGTTATCCCGAGTCATCAAAAATTTAAATTGAAGCAGATCAGCCTGCAAAGATTGCAAAATGGCTGAATGTTCAGGCAGCCAGCACGATTTGGTAAAAGTAGGTTGTATCAAAGCATATAAAGGCTTGATACGCTGAACATATTTGGGAATATAAGTACGCCCGAAATTCAAAAATCCCAGCAAGGACTGCAATTTTTTCAGTGTTGTAGGAGCGTGCAGTTGTGCGCATTGCTTCAAGAAGTGAGGAGCCAAACCTTGACCTTCATTGTTGAGCTCATAGCCCAGGAACAACACCGTGTACTCTGCAATGTGAGACTTTGCAAAGTTAAACTTGTAACCGAAGTCCGCAAAATTTCAAATTATGCAGTCAACGCGGCACAGATGTTCCCGTATCTCGTCGTCTGTGAGATAAATGTCATCCACATACGAACACGCATCTGGGTCGATTCTCTCTAAAAGAGAAACTATACGGGCAGCAAACACACCTGGACTATTCTTATAGCCCATTGCCAATCATCTGAATCTTTGCTGTGTGCCACTACTAGTAAAAGCAGTCCATTGACTACTTAAACCCGAAAGATTGTGGGCAAAAAAAACATTGGATATGTCAAGTGTTGTTTTAAACCTTTTACGCACAAGACCATCCACCAGGGCAGAGCCGTGGGTATTCTGTACTGCACAGGTACAGCAATGCGAGTTAAGATGGCGGTAATCCAATACCAAACGGTAAGAACCATCAGGTTTGGTCACAGTAAAAAGAGGGTTATTCATCGGGGAGACACAAGTTTCAATTACACCTTGATATTCCAATTGTTCAAGGATCTCTGCGACCGAAGCCTTCGCTTCACGCCGTATGGGATATTGAGGTTGAGGCTGTGCCATAGACCGCAAGGGAATCTCATGTTGGGGGGAGAATTCATCCCAACCACAGTGAGTGCGGTACAAAGCAGGCGCAAGCGCCTTAGCCCACTCTTCTGCAAAATTCAGGCATGCTCCTCAGACACTGTTTGAGCGAAACTAGGGAGGATTACCTCCTCCCCTCTCGGAGCTGCGAGAACAAAAGGCGGGGGCCAGTCAGCCTCCGCTAACAAAATATTGTATGTAGTTGTAAGATTTTCCCAAAATACCCCTTTAATGGTACGTTCTATGTCACCTTCAATTAAAAGGCCGATTTCAAATAACCTATCAGGGGGAGCTGCTCTAGTATCAGTTGTCTAAACAAAAACACATTTGTCAGTCGCTGTCACCTTCAGTAGTGGCCGCAGGGCCTCTCGCACTATGGTATTCTCCGCCTCGCTGTCCAACAGCGTCAGCGCCCACGTCTGATTCCGAAGTTGCGTTCTCACTATCTGTGGCATATCTCGCTGTTAAAGCGGCAACTTTCTTTTACTGAAACCGGGGTCTTTTCTGTGTAGATTTGTCCTGCTTACCTTTTGCGTCTTTCGGGCGGGGCTCATCGCGACTCTGCTGGCCACACCTTCCTCTGCCGCAGCCTCCACCACCTGACGATGAGGCCGATGTGTACTGCAAAGAACGAGGAGAACGTTGATCAGGAGCCAGAAATTAATCTGGTGACTTAATCGTAGCGCGGTCGCGCAAGTCTTAAGACCGCTCACTGGACGCAGGCACTGGTGAAGCAGGACGGGACTCCTGTTTGTTGTGGTTTACCCTGTTTCTTGATTTTGTTCCAATTTTGCTTTGGAGCTTTGGGTTGATAGTCTTTATCAGACTTCGACCCCTGAGTTTGTTTTTTATCTTTAGCAGAAAAGGGCTTGACACCTAAACTATTGCAGCCTATGGTTTTGTAAGCCGTGGTAATAATTCTTGGTAACTGACTGGGTTTATTGACATCGGGGACCTCGCGCAAGGCATTAGACACTTGGAAGTTCACCGCATCTCCCTTTATATTAGAAAGGATAAGATCGGAAACCACATCAAACAAGCCTCATTTCCAATTCAATTGCAGCGTCGGGTCAGTGTTCATCCTGAACACGGTTGATGACCTTCGGCAGGACAGCCATTGACGGAGTGCCGAAGCACCTAGTGTACACTGCCGCAAAGATTCTACCCCATGACTCTCAGTCACCAAGTCCTTGTGCAAACTAATTGTAAGAGATCTGTGTTTTTCTACAGGACTCGAATTGGGAAAAACCGCTTCCAGCTGGTCAAATTTCTCAGCAAGCCAGAAAGGCATATCCTTCTTATCCTGGGGACGCTTGCCCAAAACCGCATTAACCATGACGGGACCAAGCTTCATCCTGCTCGATCCAGCTGGGAGCGCCGCAACACCAGGGGCCCCGTCCTGAAAATTGCGGGTAATATATTGGACCAAGGCCCTAATAACTCCAATTGCGGAGTTGTATAGGGGCCTCAATTCAGCAACGGGGACTGTCCCCGCACGAGGATGCGGGGTAAATCCAGCCAAAACAGGTCAAGAAGCGATTGGAATGGACAAAGGACCTAATCTAGTCGCCGTTAAACTGTGGGAAAGGGCGCCATTAAACCAAACACGGTGCTGCCATGCAAAAATCGGAATTTCCAGTGTCCTATAAGGTACATATTCCACGGGCACAACTGTGTTGAGTGTAAGTGTTAAACACCTGAGTAGCCGCATCCACTGCTGGAAATATCACCCATGAGTAGAAGATCTCAAACGGGTAAGCTACCTCCGCACTGACCACCAGAATAACTGCTATGCCCTCCAAGCCAACCTTATAAGCCTGCAAATGATTGCGGACCGCAATGCGACTATGCTGCTTTATGTCAACGTCCGCCATAACGACACAGTGAAGAAAGATACAATGTAGCACAACTGGGTAGTAATTCAAAAGGAAACTGTTTTGAAAGATTCAAGCTTGAAAAGACCTGTGTAACTATATGTAGGTTTATCCGTCACCACCGTTAACCCGAAACAAAAGTGAGGGGGTTAAGGACTGATATAAGCACTACACAAGCGTCCTGAAATAAGGCCACCAACGTATGGGCGCCATGTTGCAGGGATTCTGCTCAGTCGCAGGACTGTGCACAGAGACTCAGGACCTCAGTGAATTAGGATGTGCCAAAACTCACCTTAGTACCCAAATTCCCCTACCAGACTAGCATCAGTATCACATTAGCTCTTCGTCCTATAGCAAAGTCACCAATGATTAGACAACCCAGAACATTCGACTTGGGATACCTCAGGTAAGGTGGGAAACATGAGCACTCTTTTGTTATACTCTCATACCAGTCCAGAACAGGGAGTAAAGGGAGACACGAGCAAGTTTAAAATATTTATTTCAAGCCGTGATCTCAGGTGCAGCATCTTAGCTAATGCAAGCAGACATATGATAAGAAATAAGAATGTCAGCATAGTTACTATTCCATAAAATACAAAGGGAGAAAGCATGTTATAATGCTAAATGGAAACAGGTTAAATATATACCTATATTTCACCCTCTCTTGCTAGTAGGTTATTTTATAACTACAGAAGGTCTCTTTGGCTTGCATAGGCGACCCCATACCTCAGAGTTTAGCAGGAGTGAATCACATAGAGTTCAGCAAAAGCTCTCAGCATACGAATGTTCTCCAAGAGTGTTCAATCATGCCTACACAGTGTATTATTAAATGCGCCAGTATCTGAGCTGTTCACAGCTGCATATGTTATGTCTAGAACGTGCGCTGATCAGTTCGAACAAAAGCAACAGTGTTGATAACCTTGAAGGCATCGGCACTCACTGTTCAGACTATGCTTACGAGGCAAGTCTAACAATGTGGGAAAACAAGTTATTCCCATGTGAAGCAAAACTCTCAGCCTAGCATGAAATAACTCATGTGTGTCGTGTGCAAATGAAAGCAAAAAGGTAAAATGGCGTTTAAACTTCTAATAAGCTCATGTCAACTTAACACTGTGTGAATGCAAGGCTCAGCCCCACTACAAAGGAATATCAAACTCATCCCCCTAACAGACCTGGAACCCAATCGCACCGCTTAAACTTAAGCGATCTAGTAAAATTCAATCCAGATCTTGGTTCAACTCTGACCTCAACTTCACCAGGAGACAACTAAGACTAATGAGAGGCACTGGAGATAAAAACCATTACCAGCTCACCTCTCACTCTTAAGATCTGATCCGCTTGCCTACAAGAATCACATCTTTAGAGAAAAAGCCACCCTCTTTCGCAATCAACTGGACTGTGCGAAGAACAGACCCAGGGAGATCTTCAACATAATCAAACATCAAATGACCACTGCTTCTCATTCGGATACACCTGCCACTGTTGAACGCAGTGAAGAAATTGCCAACTACCTTACTGACAAAATTGCAAAAATCCAACTAACTCTTATCCATGATTCTAGTGTCGTCCCTGTCCACCCGCGTCATTGACCACTCGTTTGCCACTGAAACCCCCTCCCAGGGCTCAACCAATGACCAACATGTCCCAACTAAACCCGTATTAAATCAGTTTCACGCTCCGCTGAAAAACAATACTAAGTGGTCAGACTTCAAATCTATGACTGAAAACGAAGTCTTCAATAAAATAGCATCCTTTGAAGCCCACACTTTAGACCCACTGCCCTCCACCCTAGTACAGAACCTCAACCATATTTCCCTGTTCTGGACCAAAATCATTGACACTCTCCAGGCTGCGTTTCTAATTCCCTCCAAGTAGGTCACCCTAATTCTCGGAAAGAAATCAGAGATGGACCACCATGACTTCAACAACCTCAGATCTATCACAAACCTTCCCTTCCTAGCCAAAACACTAGAGAAATGTGTCCTCCTTCAACTAAACTGACACATAGAGAAATTCAACCCCTCTAATACTTTACAATCTGCTTTAAGGACAGGTTGTAGCACAGAAACAGCTATGCTCCGTATTTCACATGACATTCACAGAAACCTAGATGAAGGCTCCCAATCCTACTTGACATGTCCGCATCATTCAATACAGTAAATCTCCCTGCTCTACTTGAAACTCAGTTCTCTTCCAGGGGATACTCATCAATAGTCATAAGCACTGAATAGTCCCGCCCACGTGCGGGGACCCCGGAGCAAATGCCAATAATAGGCATATATATATATATATATATATGTTCGAGGCATGTGGGCTGCTAAATTCATATCTTGTGCATAGATCGCCGCCTAGTGTTGGGTCCGGATGATTGCACATTGTTGTCCTGGAAGAGTCTTCGAAGTATCACGAGATAGGTGGCTCCTCCCCTGGACTACAGTGCGCATGGGCATCGACTCCATCCCCAGATTGTTTTTTTCCGCCATTGGGTTCGGATGTGATTTCGACGTCTCCTGTCGGAATCGATAAAAAACAGTTCTCTGAAGGCCAAAAGGCTTTCTAACCTCGTCGGTATTGTTGGCGTACGGTCCTTGTGTATACTCCAACTCTTCGAGTCGGTTTTCTGGGGAGTCGTGTGACTCTTCGGTCATCGAGGCCCTTTGACGCAGCAAGACCCCGACGAAACTACAATGGAACGAAGTCCGTTCAAAAAATGTCCCGTGTGCGGTTCGAAGTACCCACACATCGACGTGCATCCTGTATGCAACAAGTGCCTGTCGCCGGACCACAACGAGGCCGACTGTATGGCCTGTTCGAAGTTCCGGTCAAAGAAGACGCTCAAGATTCGGCGCGTGGCGCGCCTTGAGGCCCAGCGATCGGCACCTGTACCTGTGGACATCTTCAACGACCCCGAAGCGGACGAGCAAGAGCTTCAGCTTCAGATATCGCCTCCATCGGCAGAAGTCGAGCCCGACTACGGAGAGGCCGTGGAGGGCCTGGACCTAGACGAATACGTCGAGGAGGTAGGGGACGACGAGGAAGTTTATGGGGCCGCGGAAGATAGCTCGGAGGAAGAGCTATGCCCCGTCCGCACCATAACTAAGGCTCAGGTCACGGGATCGCCACTCGGCCTTACCCACGACCCTCCACCTAAGTCCTTCTGGCCCGGCTACAGACATTTCAGCGGAGCCTCCGTTACAGAAAACGAAACCGATACCGAAACCATCGGCTTCGACTTCTTCTAAGATGGCCGACGCACCATCGAAACCGAAGACGGCAGACACGGCTTCAAAACCGTCGTCTTCGGAGGCTTCCAAGCCTAAAAAGGCAGTCGACAATGCAAAGGCACCCAAAGGGGCCAAGGAGGCCGGCTCCAAGAAGGTCGTCGAGCATGTGTCTAGCAAGGTGGTGGAGTCGACATCCAAGAAGACTGTCGAGAAACCTTCACCAAAACCTGCTGTGCCTACCTCTGAACGCACGACGCAAAGGGGAGGAACTGCCGATCCGAAGCCGGCGGCGTCAACGCCTAAGGCCAAGACAGGGGAACAGACCCTTGCTGTCGAGGGTGCGTCCGTACCCCAACAGAAGTCGGCAACGCTCGGATCCTCACCTGGTGGTGGCTCGAAGGCCTCGGTCGGATCGACGAAGCCGTCCGCTTCTTTTACGAAGCAGGTCGCGGACTCCCTGAAGAGGATACGGGACAAGGCGTCGGAACCGAAAAAGTCCTCGGTACCAACGGTGGCTGTCCCGCTGAAGAAGACTTCGAAGCCAATCCTCTATACTCTGCCGCCAAAGGTAGCGCCGAAGGCTTTCGCACCTCGTACGGTGCCCGATGACTCGGAGGGGCTGCGGCAGACTCAGCGTGCTGGAAGCTCTGCTCAACCACTTTCGCAGGACGACAATGCGGAGCATTTTATCGACGCCGACACGGGCAAATTACTGCTCTACAAAAGGAAAATTACATCCCAGCCAGTGGACTCCTATGTAATTCCTCTAAAAAAGAAAAGGCCTGCACCAGGTACTCCAGAGCTTGTGGAACCCATTCCTCAACAGCCTAGGAGGAGTCCGACGCCTTCACCCACCTACTCAGATGGGGATGGGACTGAACAGGATGATGAGTATACCTTCCCGGTCAATAATGACCCTGATGAACAGCAGGACTCATGGATAGACACTGGTGACCAGGGTGACCAACAAGTGGTTAGTGACCCACAGCTTTATGGAATAAAAACTTCTCCTACTGAAGACTCGGCGGCATTTAATGCCTTGAACGGGCGGCTGCGAATCACAAGGTGGAGATGCATGCCGACCCTGTGGAGGTTGACTTTTTGTTTGATACATTCTCTGCATCAGAAAAGACTGTCAAAACACTGCCAATGCTTAAAGGGGTTCTCAAGCATGCCAATGACATTTTCAAGGAACCCACCAGGGCACGAGTGGTCAACCCACGTATAGAGAAGAAATACAGACCGGCACCTGGGGACCCTGCTTATATACGAGGCCAGTTGCCTCTAGACTCTTTGGTCGTCTCCAATGCCCGCAAGAGGGCGAATTCACAGACAACGGGTGAAGCTCCTCCCCCGGACAAAGAGTCAAAAGTGCTGGAGGCAGGGGGCAAAAGGGTGGCAGCACAGGCTGCAAACATATGGCGCATATCCAATACACAAGCCCTGTTGGCTAGATATGATAGGGCGCATTATGACCCTCCGTTACCTGTCGGGGGGAGACTCCAACAGTTCCTGCCAGTCTGGAGACAGGTGGGTAACATCACCACAGACAGGTGGGTAAGGAAGCTTATCCAGTTCGGGTATTGTTTAGAGTTAACGTCCACTCCCCCCAACATACCCCCAAAACAACGTCCTATGTCAGCAGAGCACTTGCACTTGTTGCAGCAGGAGGTTCTCGTAATGCTGCAAAAAGGAGCAATAGAGCTCGTGCCAGTGGAGGAGGAAGGCACAGGGGCTTATTCCCTGTACTTCTTAATACCAAAGAAGGACGGCTCACTCAGACCCATTCTGGACCTGCGCCCCCTCAATCTATACATACTCTCAGAACATTTTCACATGTTAACGCTACAACAGGTTCTTCCACTTTTAAACAAGGGAGACTTCCTCGCAACCTTGACCTCAAGGATGCTTACTTTCACATACCACTCCACCCATCCCACAGAAAGTACCTCAGGTTTACCTTACAGAACAGGCATTACCAGTTCAAGGTCCTACCCTTCGGAGTGACCACTGCCCCCAGAGTGTTCACGAAGTGTTTGGCGACAGTGGCGGCGCACCTCAGAAGAGAGAACATACATGTCTACCCTTACCTGACCGACTGGTTCGTTCAAGCCAAGTCGGAACAACAGTGCGCCACACACATGTCCCACACTATTCACCTCCTTCACAGTCTGGGGTTCTCCTTAAACTATCCAAAGTCGCACCTCCAACCTGCCCACGTGCGGCAGTATCTGGGCGCGACCATCAATACTCTGGCTGCCACAGCACAGCCAGACCCAGCGAGGATCGACAACATCCAGTCGCTAATCCAGAGGTTCAGACCCCAACACTCACTCCCAGCGAGAGTGTTCATGCAGTTGATAGGCATGATGGCCTCCTGCATCTTCATAGTCCCGCACGCGAGACTGCATATGCGTCCGCTCCAGGAATGTCTAGCACATCAGTGGATGCAGGCTCATGGACAGTTGAAAGACCTAGTGTTGGTAACCGGTCGGGCATACAACTCTCTGCATTGGTGGACTCCACACAACCTTTGCAAAGGCCGACCGTTCCAAGAGCCTGTACCACAGATCATCCTCACGACGGACGCCTCTCTCCAGGGTTGGGGGGCTCACGTGCTCCACTACACGGTGCAGGGACTATGGACGACACAGCAAAGGAAGATGCACATCAACTGCCTGGAGTTGATGGCGATCTTTATGGCGTTAAAGTGCTTCAAAGTACATTTGTGCAACAAGGTCGTGCTGATCCGGACGGACAACATGACGGCCATGTACTACATCCAGAAGCAGGGGGGTACGCACTCTCCACAGCTGTCTCATCTGGCTCAGAGCATGTGGAAGTGGGCCATTCAGAGGAACATCTTCCTCATGGCGGAACACCTTCCGGGCACGGACAACCAGATGGCGGATCTGCTCAGCAGGTACAGCCATCAAATGCACGAGTGGGAGATACATCCATCTGTACTCCGCCCGTACTTCCAGCAGTGGGGTCATCCAGCGATAGACCTGTTTGCCACAAGGGAAAACGCAAAATGCCAAAGCTTTGCCGCCAGGTTCCCTCACCCACAGTCGCAAGGCAATGCGATATGGATGAAATGGTCAGGCAGATTTGCGTACGCTTTTCCCCCAGCACCTCTCATTCCGCTGGTGGCAAGAAAGCTAAAGCAACACTCGCTGACGCTCATCCTGGTTGCTCCAACGTGAGCACGCCAACCATGGTACACCACGTTTCTAGAACTCTCCGTGGTACCGCATCAACGACTGCACCTCACGCCCAGGCTCTTGACGCAGAACCATGGCGACATTCGGCACCCAGATCCGCAACAGCTCAATCTGGCGATCTGGCTCCTGAAGTCCTAGAGTTTGGCTACCTTAATCTGCCTCCTGAATGTATGGACATCATCAGAGGCAAGGAAACCCACTACCCGAGCTTGCTATGCAGCGAAATGGAAGCGTTTTGTCATCTACTGTACAGAGCATGACATAAATCCGCTAGATGCATCCATTCCCAACATCATTTGCTACTTGTTACATCTTTACAAATGTAATTTAGCGTACGCTTCCATCCGAATACACTTGTCAGCCATAGCAGCTTATCTTCAGAACAGGCAGCACCTCTCTGTTTTCAGGGTGCCTGCCATTAAAGCTTTTCTAGAAGGGCTGAAGCGGGTCATTCCTCCCAGAACCCCACCCGCTCCAATTTGGAATCTCAACGTGGTCCTCACTAGGTTGATGGGTCCGCCCTTTGAGCCTCTACATTCATGTGAGATTCAATTCCTGACATGGAAAGTGGCTTTCTCATTGCCATCACGTCTCTCAGACGTGTTAGTGAGCTACAGGCGCTCACTATACAAGATCCATTTATTCAGGTTCATTCCAACAGGGTGGTGCTCCGCACTAACCCCAAGTTCCTTCCAAAGGTGGTGTCGCAATTTCACGTCAATCAGTCAATTGAACTGCCCGCATTCTTTCCAAATCCAGAAACGGTAGCGGAAAGAATGCTCCATACCTTGGACGTTAAAAGGGCGTTGATGTACTATATTGACAGAACACAACCATTTAGAAAAACACAACAACTATTCGTTGCCTTTTCCGCTCAGCACAAGGGCAACCCCATTTCCAAAGCGGGAATAGCCAGGTGGATCGTTAAATGTATTCAGATTTGCTATCAGAAAGCTAAACGCACTTTATCGATCCCACCCAGAGCACACTCCACACGCAAGTTAGGAGCCTCCATGGCATTCCTAGGAAACATTCCTTTAGAAGACATTTGCAGAGCAGCCACGTGGTCCACACCACACACGTTTACCAAACATTACTGCGTAGACGTGCATTCCAAACAGCAGGCAGCTGTAGGACAAGCTGTTCTCAAAACTCTATTTCAGACTTCTGCAGCTGGCACCGGCGGCCGCCGTTAATGGAGGGACTGCTATGTATTCTATGCACAAGATATGAATTTAGCAGCCCACATGCCTCGAACTGAATATGCTACTTACCAGTATGCATCTGTTCTTGGCATGTAGGGCTGCTAACATTCATATCGCCCACCCACCTCCCCGGCGCCTGTAGCAGCTGCAGATTGCTTCTTGCATTCAATCATTAGCATGGACATCTTTAACACTGTCATACTCCATCTTTGCCGCAATGGCTAAAAACAATCTGGGGATGGAGTCGATGCCCATGCGCACTGTAGTCCAGGGGAGGAGCCACCTATCTCGTGATACTTCGAAGACTCTTCCAGGACAACAATGTGCAATCATCCGGACCCAACACTAGGCGGCGATCTATGCACAAGATATGAATGTTAGCAGCCCTACATGCCAAGAACAGATGCATACTGGTAAGTAGCATATTCAATATCGCCTGAAAACATTACTAGGCTCAATAAAACTGCCATCACATGTAAATCTTTTACATTTGAAAAAATAGACATACAAGTCATAACATACATATGATGCATATATAAAGAAAACTGCCCTGAGTTTGCTTCGAAACACACAACCTTTATTTTCAAAGGTAAAAAGGCAGTTCTTTTTTCCGGCTCCTTCTGTGAGGATCTTGGAGCTCGCCAGTTAGTCATTTTTTATAATTTTCATCTGGTTTCAAGTGAACTTTTTTTGTTTCACTCGACGTATCTAGTACTTGGCTTTCTAATACTAATGTTTTTTCTGATTTTTGGGAATTTCTTCCTTTCAAAATGCTGGCCTTATTTAATAAGTGCCCGGCATATGGAAAAAAGATGGCTAAGTCAGACCCTCACTCTGGTCTGGCTTGTGAGATGAAGGTAGACCAGCAATACAGACAGTGTTACCACTGCAGCAAGTTATCAAAAAGAACCCTTCGGGAAAGGGAGAAGATTAAACTGCACTCCATGCAGGAGAGAGGAAAATAAACAGCAAGTGGGCAAGAAGAACATCCTGCAAGGAAGCCCTCCTCTCAAACAAGGTTGGAGCGCAAAGAAAAAGGTGAGAAAAGGAGACATTGGTCTTACATGCCGTCGAGTGACAGATCGACATCCAAAATAACTTTGTGCTCAGTCTGCATTGAAATCTACGTTGAGACGTCTTTCGCTGTTGAGACAAGGTGAGAAGACCCATAAGACAAAGTCGACACCAACTCGTGGGCAGTCCAAGTCTGGCTCGCCTACGACGTCAAGAGGCCTGGGCTCAACGTCGAAGCCCGCTGCAGAGAGGGACCATGGCAACGTCGAGATTACCGCTGACGTCGAGAGGTCCAATTGCATCGACGTCGAGCCGAACACCTAGGGCTTCGACGCTGGAGAGAGATAGGCATTCGACGTCGAGTCGCATGATGTCGACACATCCGTTGCAGAGGAGGTCGACGTCTAGGAGATCGACCTCGAAAAACACCCTCTGTCTAGAAGATCGCAATCTAGGTCGAGGAGGTCCCACTCAAATCAGGGGTCTCAGCGTGCAGAGAGACCTACGGTGACATCGAGAGACCGTTCAACGCGGTACACCCAGGTGGTGACGTCAAGGAGTGCTTCTTCCTCCCCAGGACTTCGATAGTGCAAGTCACTCCTGAACCCTCACCAGTACCGTCTCCAGCCCCGCCAACTAATATCTCACTGAGATGGCTAGGGGACATGAGTGGAAGATACGCAGGATTACAAGACTGCCACGTTCCCCTACAAGATCCAGATCACCTATAATTCAGTCAGTACACTCTTCTGCAAGACACAAGCGACATGCCACTCCACAAAGGTCCCCCTCTTTCAGAAGACGGAGCCGTAGATCTTCTTCATGGTCTTCAGACTCCAAGGCTGATTATTCTCCTACTCTTTCTTCCTCTCCGAGTAGAATTTCGCCCATTCCTGACCTTCAATGAGGTTCTGTCGAGGGGCTGCGAAACTTCACGTTGAAATGCCTGTCTCCACCACCAAGACATAAGTCATCTTTGAAACAATACACCAAAGGTCTTCCTCTAGACCAGTGGTTCCCAAACTGTGCGCCGCGCACAATTTGGGAAGATGGCCTGCGCTGAGGAAGCTTCTAATTATGTAGTATTGTAATGGTGAGAAGGTGCGCAAATAACAAGTGATGCTTCTTCAGACGCCCTACCGCTACCTGTCAGCAGTCAGCTTTAAGGCAGCAAGACAGTGAATGGTATTCAAATGACACCCAAGTGCGGCGCAACACACGGGGGAGTTTCTAATGCCACCTGAGTAATCTGAAATCTTGGTTTGGCCCAGGAGTCCACGGCCGCCATATGCGCTTCTGACGTGCTTTCAGGTAGCCTCCGCTTACGCACAGCAGCCTGTCGAGCGTTATTGCAGCCAGTGTTCTGCTGCGCAGCTCTTTTGAGGATCCTTCGCAATTTATACAGGTCGGTTTCACACGGACTATAATACTTATTGCTTACTGCAAAAAAGAGGAACATGACAAGCTTGTGACCGGCCAAACCCCTGTAATTATGCTGGATGCTGTTCCTGCACTTTGTTTGTGTCCGTGCCAGAAATTAATAGACAGAATTTCCAGTGGGCAAACTCGCTGCTGTGTTAGAAATAGGCTACAATTGGAGCCTGGATACGTTTCCTGGACCCAGTCTGACCCTCAGCCAAGGCCAGGCACAAAGCAAGTCAAAATTATTAGTCTAATAATAATAACCCTTTTGCATCCAGCCTCAGTGAAAGCAGTTCCCCGTTATTTCCTCCGTATATTTCAGAAGTTTGCCACTGAAGTAATTTTATGGTCTGACTTGCTAGAAATAAACACACCTTCCCTTTCTAAGAAACAGCACCTCCTCCCAGCTGCCTCGTGTAACCCTCATTCCTTTCCAGAAGGGAAGACTTGTTCTGCCTCTGACGTCCCCCAATCCAGATCGGGGAAAAGTTGCATTTTCCGCATGATTTGGCTCGTATTGGACAGCCCCTCTATCCCTTATGTCAGGGATCAAGATGGCAGTGTCAGGGATAAAGATGGCAGTGTCAGGGAAGGACATTAGCATGTTTCATTTCTAGTAGTGTCGACTGCTTGCCTGTGGCAGCAGATGGGAGGCTATAGAGACCTTGGCCCTGGCAAGGTTCACCCTCGCTGTGATGGATACCTTACTTGTGCTACTACTTGCTAAATCAACATTTACGGAGAGTATTATTTTTTAAGATGTCATTATCTCCAGCATCACATGTGCTCAGGAGAGGTTTATATATGACATATTGTCACAACAGTGAGTGCTTGTCTATTCTGCTTTGCTGTTAGTAAATGCCAAAATGTTACCTTTTGCTGGATTTGCTCCCCACTGCCTCAGGAAGAGACACTGGCGCTAACAGGTAAAACGCCACGAGTACAAACTTACAGCTGTTTCATTTACTTATTATTTCAAAGCAAGAATAAGGCCTCCCAAAAAAAATGAGTATTTTCAAACCTTATCTACAATCACACACTGAGGTGACATCAGGACGAGTATTATTTTGCTACAACAAATATCTAGATGGGCCCTAATTACAGGAAAAAAGAATATATGTAGAATAGATTGTTGGCCTTGCTGTTGAAATGTGAGATGACATGCACCGCTTATTTATCTGGAACTGGTACTTCCACTGCTCTGAAGCTATTTCTTAAAGCTGAAGTTGTATTTCACCTAGAGATAATGTAGTGTTATGAAACCACTGGACATGCTTACATTTTATCCACTTTTGTCCGATTCCGAAAAGCTCCCCTTGAACTTGGGATAATGATTTTGGAGCGTATTCTGAGTGGTCTGGCTTGGTTATTTCTATTTTATTTTTGGGTTAATTACCGCTGCACAATGACCATTTTTACTGATTGTTGAGTTAAAACAATGAAACAAAGTGTGTTTCTACTCACATTTTCACTTGCTGATAGCAAGTGGAAAATATATACCGAGATGTACCTGGAATTAAAGGATTGCACGCTGTTCAATCACCCGAGACTGGGCCATGTGTGTTTTATTTCTGGGAAGAGGAATGAGACAGAGGAATAAAAGAAATACCTGAAACTAAAAGTGACACCAAGACAGTTTATTCATTGGCTTCATCCCAATTAACCTCAGGGCAAAAATTGGAAGTACTCCCGAGGTCTGGCTTACATCCTCCCACCAGTAACAAAAAAAAGACATGATGGGGAGCCACGGCCAACTGCCAATTAGGTCAAGGGAGCCACAGGGTGAATAAGTTTGGGAACCACTGCTCTAGACCATTGCTTCCCCTAGTGTCTGGCTTGCTGGAACCTGCTCTGCAAAAATTCCTTACTCCAGCATCGGTTGGGGAGGCCCCATCTCGGATCACTAAAAAGTATAAGGCTCCTGAGAACGACCCCCTCTTTCTGAGGGCTGACCCTCCACCAGATTTGTTATCATTTCAGCGGCACGTAAAAATTAAACGTGGCAGCATAGTCTGCGGTACCCCCAGATAGAGACAGTAAGGCCATGGATTCTGTCGGCAAGAGAATGTGCACTACCTCAGCCTCTTACATGAAGGTAGCCAGAGCCTCAACCTTACTGGGTCGATAGGACCGTTCTTTGTGGGACTCTTTTTCACGCTTCACTGAGAAGCTCCCAAAAGAAGACCAGCAAGATGTCCTGGAAAACCTGCATGAAGGTGGCTTGGTAGCCAATCAAGTTATCAGTGCAGCAGGCTGATGCCTCTGATCTCACTGTCTATGGTTATGCACTTGGGATTTGTGCCGGTCGTTCTGCCTGGCTGAGATTGACGGGTTTGAAGCCAGAGGCACAACATCGCATTCTCAATCTCCCCTTCAAGGCACATCACTCTAAGGCTCTCATGCTGATGAGGAAATGTCCAGGATGAAGACAACTGGATACGGTGAAGGCGGTTGGGCTTGAGAAGAGGAAGGACTTCAAGCGATGTCATCGCCCTTACAATCGGCGACAATACCAGCAGGGGGTTCAAACCCCTCAGTGGTCCTCCCAGCAAAATCAAGGAAGATCACAATCCTACCAGCGTCGTCCTGGTAGAGGACGAGGAGGGAACTCCAGACAGTTCACATCTGCTGCCAAGCAACAACAAAAGCCGCAAGTGCTTGCTTCCCCTAACTCGGTTACCCACTCCGGTGGTGGGGAAGTGTCAGTTACTACCTGGAAGAGTGGACCAAAATCACACTAGGCAAGTGGGTGCTGAATATTGTAAGGAGGGTATTCCATCAGGTTCAAGTCCCCCTCCACCTTCTATTCCTCCTCAAGACTGTCATCCAATGCATACTTTTTCTAAGAGAAGAGGTGTCTGCTCTACTCCTAAAAGAGGCCTTTTAGGAGGTCCCATGGCATCAATGTCGGCAGGGTATCTACTCCCGATATTTTTTGGTCCCAAAGAGAGGTCCAAACAAGTAGTTCAGCATATACTAGATCTCAGGCGTCTCAAGTTCATTCTGAGAGAGGTTCAGAATGCAGGCATTGCATCAAATAATCCCACATCTACATCAAGGGGACTGGATGTGTTCCTTAGATCTTCACGATGCCTATTTCCACATTCCAATCTCTCCAAAGCATCGGAGGTTTCTAAGGTTTCGCATCAAATCAGACCACTTCCAGTTCACTGTCCTGCCCTTCGGCCTGAAGTCGGCTCCTTGCACATTCTCAAAGTGCATGGCAATAGTAGCTGCTTTCTTAAGGAAAAAGCAAATGTTAGTCTACCCTTACCTAGACGACTGGCTTCTCAAGAGTGCGTCTCCAACTCTTCTTCAGCAGCACCTCGCGTACTGCATTCATAAACTACATCGGCTCGGTCTACACATAAATAATCCATCCTCAATCCAACACAGAGGATACTCTACCTGGCCACAACTTTGGACACAGTAAACGCAAGAGCGTTTCCTTCGGAGGAGAGACTATCATCCATTCTCCACAAGTGTCAAACTCTCCTGAGATACCTCAGCCCACGGCCAGGCAGAAGTCCTCTTTGCTGGCTTTGATGGCCTTGTGCGTTTTTCTATTTCCAAACGCCAGACTTCACATGAGATCTCTACAGCAGACTCTGGAGGATCAGTGGCCCCAAATCTCCAATTGTTGGGAGGACACTTTAACTCTACCTCAGTCTATCCGGCTCTCCATCAAATGGTGGATGCAACTGACTCATCTCATCGTAGGAGTCCCCTTTCAACGGGAACTGCCCAAGCAGACTCTGGTGACGGATGCGTCCCTTCAGGGATGGGGCGCTCATATGGGACCACTACGGATCCAAGAAATGTGGTTAGAGTAAGAGCAACTATACCAAATGAACATGCTGGAACTCAGAACGGTACATCAAGCTCTCAAGGCATTTTTTCCTTCCATCAAATAGACTACTCTGCTTGTTCAGACTGACGATACAACGATGCACTACCTGAAAAAGCAGGGGGGCACCATGTCCAGACCCCTGTCGCTGGAAGCACATGCGATTTGGAAGTGGCTTCTGGCAAGAGACCTGAAAATCTCTGCAATACACTTACCAGTCGTCCTCAACGTCCAAACGGACGGCCTAAGCAGGCATTTCGCAGAAGCCCACGACTGGGTGCTAAAGAAGTGGCGCAAGACATCTTACACAACTGAGGAGCACCAGACCTCGATCTCTTCGAGGACGCAGACAACGCAAAATGCCACGTCCTCGCCTCCAGGTACCCGCAACCAGGATCCAAGGGGAATGCTCTGTTGATAGACTGGTCAGAGACATTACGCTACACCTTTCCACCAATTCCCCTCATTCCCATGGTGATCAGGAAACTGTACAATTCCAAGACCGCAGGATCCTGGTTGCTCCAGAGTGGCCTCACTAGTGGTGGTACCCGGACCTTCTTCACCTTTCCAAGGTACCACACAGGAGGTTGCCATGTCATCCGGATCTGCTGACCAGGGCGGGCGGCAGGTGTACATCCCAACTTGCCGTTACTGAGGTTAGCAGCATGGCTCCTGAGTTGATCCAAAATAGACATTTAGGCCTCAAGACTGCATGCAGATCTTGATGAGCCTTGGAGACCTTCTACGAGGAAGTCTTACTCTTTTAAGTGGAAGCGTTTTTACATGTGGTATACTGCTGAAGGTCATGCCCCTATTCGAGTTCAGGAACAGGTACTGTTACCATACTCACTATATTTGGCCAGAGCAGGTTTGCAATACTCCTCCATAAAGGTTTACCTGGCAGCGATAACAGCATACAGAAAGTCTCCCACTCGGGCTTCGTTCTTTCAAATGCCAGTTGTTAAAGATTTCCTGGAGGCTGTCAAGAAGGCCTATCCTCCCGTTAAGGCTCCATCTCCTTCCTGGGAGCTGAATGTAGTCCTGTCTAAACTAAAGGGTCCCCCATTTGAACCCATTCACAAAGCTTCCCTTCACCATCTTTCGTGGAAGACTGCCTTTCTCGTGGCAATCACATCTGTTCGCAGGGTAAGCGAGATACAAGCCTTATGCTCTACAAAGCATTATCTTGTTTTTCATGCAAACAGAGTGGTGTTACGTACTCACCCGAGGTTCCTTCCTAAGGTGGTCTCTGATTTTCACATCAACCACTCAGTTACTCTTCCTACGTTCTTTACAAACCCTGTCACTCCTGCTGAGAGAGCTCTGCACTCTCTAGATCTGAAAAGTGTTAACATTCTATCTTGATAAAATAAAGCGTACAAAAGTCTGACCAATTGTTTGTGAATTATGGTCCGTTAAACACTGGTTTCCCTGCCTCTAAAAGGTAAATTTCTAGATGGATAGTTTCATGTATCATGTTATCTTATCAACTGGCACATAAGCAGCTCGTGGGCAAGCCGAGAGCGCATTCTACAGGAGTCTCAGCTGCTACGATAGCGATGCTTAGGAATGTACCAATTCAAGATTTGTGTAAAGCAGCCACATGGCGTTCGTTTCATACTTTCGCACGCCATTCCTGCCTTGATTCAGACACTCAAGCGGATGCTCAGTTCGCTCAAGCATCCTTCAGAAATTTGTTTGGGTAATATATGTTGGTAAAATGGTTTCGATATGCTGGTATTCGTCCGCAGTGTACGGGGATGGGCTTGCTATTCAATGCTTATGACTATTGATGAGTATCCCCTGGAAGAGAAGGATAAGTTACTTACCTGTAATCCTAGTTCTCTTCCAGGGGTATACTCTACAAATTCATAAGCAACCCTCCCTCCTCCCCAGACAAATACTTTCTGTGTGTGTGTGTGTGTGTGTGTGTGTGTGTGTGTGTATATGTATGTGTGTGTGTGTGTGTGTGTGTGTATATATATATATATATATATATATATATATATATATATATATATATATATATGCTGAAAGAGGATATGCTGGTACGAATTAATAAAGAGGAAGAATCTATTCGTAAAAGAAAAGCGTACAAGTTCCAAAGGGATAAACAAGACTATGAGAGAGGACAAGTGTTTACCTTTGCGAGACGCTTTTAGCCTTTGAAAAAGAACTTTTCCAAAGAAATTCTGCCGGCTACAGTATCTGTGCAACATCAAGAAAATAGACCAACCAGGGCGGAATCAACAACTTCACTTTCAGATTATAGCTCGGTGGCAGATAGTGGATCAGAAAATGAACAAGTGGACCCTAGTGGTGATTTGGGGTTTCGACGACTGACATTGGCACAAGAAATAGATTGCATGAGACAGGACCGTCTGGATTCTCTAAGGCCAAGAACAACAAAATCAGAAAATTCCAAAACTTCAAACGCCACCAGCGTAGACAACTCAAATGTTGTGGTGAAAAGAAAAAACAACAAAAAAACCAACAACTATTGGAAGCGCAAACAGACACCAAAACAGTAACTGAAATAGATGCATTATCTGTGGTAAATTTATCTGACATTGAACTGAGTAAGGCAGAGATAGAGATTTTATCCTTAGGTTTGTCATATAGCCCTGTATGCAACTTAAGGTACGCACAAACCAGGGTTGATGTATTTCAATTTGTGCGTAAAATGAAACTCAAAGTTTTTTGCATCAAAATCCACAAACGAAACAGCTTCTGGTGCAACTGCGGCTGCAGTTGCTTGCCCTGCGGTTCTCACAGCAGGGGATATGAACCTTAGAATGGATTTGATAAGCCTACAAAGTGAGAGTACTCAATTGTCAGTCAAGGAAACGAATTTGGCCTCAGTGGGAGCAGGCCTAACGGATTTTAAAGCGAAATCCACTTTTTGTCCGATATTGGTTAAAGACAATATTGACTATTTCCATGATTTGGTTACCACAGACATCAAAAAGTTACATCAAAAGGTGTCACGCAATAAATCCTACCATTCCAAACGTGACCGACAATATCATGCACTCATAAATAAACTACAAGCCAACAAATCTGTAATTATCCGTCAAGCGGATAAGGGCGGCAATGTGATCATTTGGCCGAGGGACAAATATATGGAGGAAGCGTGGCGGCATCTTAACGACAAAGACTGCTACAAAAGGGTAGATGTAGCCACCATCAAATTATTTTGGAACAATTTTTATATGAAATTGGTGGCCTGGAAAGGTTTGGGATTGTTAAGCTCTGATGAACTTAAAGTTTTGAAGAACGAACACCCAGTTATACCTTGTATATATTTTATACCCAAAATACATAAAGACCCTTTGAATCCTCCGGGTAGACCAATAATTTCTGCTTGTGGCAGTTTATTAGAGAACACTTTGAAATATATTGATTTTTTTCCTTCAGGAACCCATGATTGGCTTGCCTACCTTTATCCAAGATACTGGGGATTTCCTCAGGAAATTAAAAGACATCATATGGCAGGAGGACTACTTACTTATAACCCTAGATGTAACATCTTTTTACACGAGTATTAATCATGTTGACGGCCTTAAAGCGGTAAAACGTTTCCTGGACAAACGGCCATTACATTGCCATGCCCATAATACCATGATTGTCAACATGATTGAAATGTGTCTGTACAATAATTTTTTCATGTTTCAGCAGATGTGCTTTCAGCAAACAAGAGGAGTGGCGATGGGTTCCTGCTTCTCCCCCAGTTATGCTTGTTTGCATATGGGACTGTGGGAGAAGCAGGTCCTCTGAGTCCAATTTGCTGAGATAGTACGTAACAACATTGTATGCATATACAGATACATTGATGATTTGTTTTTGATTTGGAGAGGGGAGGAGAGTTTGGCGAATGAGTTTATTGAGAATCTTAATATTAACTCCTTAACCGCATGCGTGCGGGCGGAATTCCGCTCGTACGCTGACTTTTTCAAAAGCGCACTTTACGTGACGAGCTGGGCTCGTCATGAGCGTGCGAGAAGGCTACCTCATGACGAGCCCAGCTCGTTATCAGGGTCAAAGGGGTTAAACCTTAAATTTACCTCCAATGTCAGCAAATCCACAGTGAACTTTCTAGATGTTGAAGTTTTTATTGTTCAACAGACAATACAAACTAGATTGCATCGTAAAGCCACTGCTGGCAATACGGTATTGCATGCCACTAGTCACCACCCCCGTCACCTGATCTACAGCATCCCCTATGGGGAGATGCTGCGCATTAAGCGCATCTGTAGCAGAGCAGAAGACCTGAAAGAGGCACAATCGGCTTCTCGTTTGCGCTGTTTAGCAAGGGGGTATAGTGAGAAAAACATCCAGTCGGCTATGAGACGTACTCAGATTTTACCTAGGAATGAAGCCCTCATTACTAGAGCCATGAGACAAGGCAACCAACCAGCGAACGAAGACAACACTATTCGCTTAATTACTGCTTATAGTCAACAACATCAGGCTATAAGAAAAATTATGAGCAAGCATTGGTCATTAATTCAAAATGATTCGGTACTTCACATGGGAACTGTTAGGTCACCCACTATTACCTACAGAAAGGCAGGATCGATGCAGAATGGCCTGGTTAGCAGCAGTCCGGAGGTCTTGGCTAAGACTGACTGGCTGAGCAACCGCAGAGGCTTCTATAAATGCACCACATGTAAAGCCTGCCAGCACGGGGTTAACAAAAAAAGCTATACCTCCCCCTTCTCAGATAGACAGATTACCATTTCCAAATATCTAACATGCAAAACTGAATTTGCGATCTATGTGTTGGAGTGCCCTTGTGGACTCGGGTACATAGGGAGTACTAAACTCCCCGTCCACAGGAGGATACTTCAACACATGAGGGCCATTACTCATTGTGATGAGGCTTATCCTGTCGCAAGACATTTTAATGCCTGTCACAATAGAGATCTCCAACTACTCCAATATTATGTGGTAGATGCGGTCATGCCACTCAGAAGAGGCGGCGACAGAGAAGGAATTCTTCGCAGATTGGAAACCTACTATATTCTCAATCTTGATAGCAAACAACCTAACGGTTTGAATGCATGGGAGGATCTTTACACATGTTTATAAAATAAGGCCAAATCAATTTCATGAGCCCTAATCTGTCTTTCATCAATTGTTGGTAC